>NC_090436.1:470009094-470309453 GCF_031143425.1 Pleurodeles waltl
TGATATGAAAAATGTAAGGATGTAGTGCAGCAAATTTATTTTACCACCTTGTTGGATAATTTATCATTAGAATGCCTGTTTGATGCACATTGCAACCTTAGATGCCCACATGGCAGGGTATGGGCATCTGGCCTGGCAGGTTGTGACAGGATGTAAGGAATCCTAGTTAATTGCAAACAGAATTTGTAAGAGTACATTGGGCACCAGTCTGCACATGGCAGTGCAGCTAAATGCTTTACTCATGGCCTCATACACCCGATGCCCTACTTCTGGGAGACATTCATACATTGGCAAGGAGTTGTTGATATTGGTGCAATGTATAAAGGAGCATATGCAGATATGCACAGTGTTAGCAGCATACCGCCCATTATACTGCTCACCTACTGATGCCATTACTAGCATGCATGCTCACACTCCTAACATGCGTAGCCATTTTGTTAATGAGTATCAAAGAAAGCAGCCTTGATGGAATCTGTGTACAGACACAAGCATATGTTAAGGTCACCATAGTATTGCTACAACTGTATACCATAAGTTATATGTCAGGGTTCATGTTATTTGACTGAGTGTATATTGGTGAAGCAGCTAACAGGATGGTTTAGCAGGAGGTAGCTACCAACCCTCCATCTAGTTTTTGACTACCTGGCACAGAGTTAGTCAATACAGCAATGTGTGTTGCCTTGTGTATTTCCAGATGAGTAAAGCAACGCAGAGGCACGCTACCTTTACTTGTTTCATGTAACTTATATCACCTTTGTTAATGACCTAAAACAAACACAGGTGCAAGCTGCAATCCCAACACCAAATCATCCATATGGGGAACCATGTGTTCAAATCCATGTGGACACAACATCATGATTGCAGTTTGTCTCAGGAATGATATGGCTACAAGTAAATCTGTGTTGACACTTCTATATCATATACCTACACTGCCAACAGTAGAGTATGTTTGCTTTGTTTGATTTGGAAAAGTGTATTTATAGAAGGTATCTTATTCATATCTTTTTACCAAAATGTGGTTTTGGGCTGGCCTGCCACATGTAGTGGTCTGCAAATGTGAGCACATTACTGCAGACATCATGTACATTGCAAGCTTCAGCTGTTACATATTTCCTTTACCTCCCCAGACAACATGACAGCAGAGGAGGCAAAGCAGTACTACAGAAGAATGGAGTGTGGCTGCCATATCCTTCATGTCTCTAAGATGTACAAGTAAATGGGCACATTATTTGAATAAGAAAAGGTGGCTGTAACCTAGAACACAGGCCTACAGGACCAACATGGACATTCCAAGGCCTAGTCACAACAGGAGTGTGCCCAACCGCTGTAGGGTTCAACTCAGGCTATTCCTGGACCATCAATTACACATCCAATGCAAGCCACACATGCCATTAACACAACCCCTGCCGTAGGATCCTTATTTTAGGCACATAGCCTGAACGACCTCCGGCAACTCAAAACACAGATGACAGCCATTGAGGTTTAGCTGTCAAGCCTGCAGCACATCATGTTAACATTGCAGGAGGAAATGGAGCGCATCAGTGCGCAGATCAGACTCTCACTCAGGCTTTTTCTTTTCCCCATTTATTAGCATGTTTTTTTTTTATTAATGTTAGTTATTTATGCATAGCACAGAATATGATTTAGGATAGGCATAGTGTAGGTTAGTATAAGAGTGTTAACTATTTTCTTAAGTATTCCTTTTTAGGTTAATTTTTAAATGGGTATTTTTTTTAGTTGGCGGGAGTTCATGTTCAGTGTGTGTTTTAGGTTAAAAAAATACTGATATATATTTGTTTAGAATTAAATGTATAGGCAGTGTATGATTAGGATGTGGTTGTCTTCTGTATTGTGCTGATGTGTGTGTATTAAGTTTTGTGGGGTAGATGCTAAGCTGTCATTTGTTTTCAATAGGTAAGATAGTTTAGGATATGTTAAGATTGTGTAGGGTAGAGATAAGGTTAGTTGGGATAGACTGGGTAGTTGTAGGTTGTTTTTAACTTGTACAGTGTGATGTTATATTAAGTTAAGTTAGTTTTAAGCTAGAAAGGTGTAGTTATACTAGAATTGGGAGATATATAAACAATTCTTCTACTTTAACTACTTCGTCATAATTTCTCAATTATGATTTGCCAGCATTGAGTAAGTTGATTTGAGTACATGATGTAGTGATTCCCTGCAGTGTTTGTAGAGAATGGTTTCTTTGTGAGAGGACTATGGACAAGATTCTGTATACCTCACAATTCAGTCACTTAAGGAATATTCACCATTATTTAGGTACTGTCCGTGGCCCTCTTTGTGAGAATTGATGCACAGCCCAACATAGATTTGTCAACTACTGTAGCACTGTATTTAAGAGATGCTACATGTATAGCAGGGATAGTTCTATCACTACAGAGTACCCATTTGTGCCTATGTTGGGACACACTGGTGCCTGCCTCTTACTTACTCACCCTTAAACAATTGTACTAGTAGAGAATTGTAGTTACTTGGGGGGTCATTCTGACCCTGGCGGTAGACTACCGCCAGGCCAACGACCGCGGATGCACTGCCAACAGGCTGGCGGTGCATCCATGGGCATTCTGACCGCGGCGGTACCGCCGCGGTCAGAAACGGAAAACCGGCAGTGTCCCGCCGGTTTCCCGCTGCCCTGGGAAATCCTCCATGGCGGCGCTGCAGGCAGTGCCGCCATGGGAATTCCGACCCCCTTACCGCCAGCCTGGCTCTGGCGGTTTTGACCGCCAGCCTGGCTCTGCCGGTTTTGACCGCCAGCCTGGCTCTGCCGGTTTTGACCGCCAGACACCAAGCAGACACTGAAAATCGCGACGGGTGCAACTGCACCCGTCGCACCCCTTCCACTCCGCCGGCTCCATTCGGAGCCGGCATCCTCATGGAAGGGGGTTTCCCGCTGGGCTGGCGGGCGGCCTTCTGGCGGTCGCCCGCCAGCCCAGCGGGAAACTCAGAATTACCGCGGCGGTCTTCTGACCGCGCAGCGGTATTCTGATGGCGGGACTTTGGCGGGCGGCCTCCGCCGCCCGCCAAAGTCAGAATGACCCCCTTGGTTTGTAATCATGAATGTGGCCCCCACCTGCATGGAGAACTACAAGCATCCTTGGCATTGAGTACTTGCTAAGTGCAGTACGTGTGGTACTTGTGGTACTGGCTCCTCATTAGTGATATGTGCATAAATGCATTGTGAAATTGATGACGTGTGGTTACACTCACCCAATGCATGTGAGGTCTCTCAAGCAGAGGAACACATAGACCATGTGTATCCAAGTTTGCCTTTAAACCCCACTTCTCTGTTGATATAGGACCAAAAAACGTATTCATTGCATTACATCCATACTGGCATCCAAGGTGCTGCACTCAGCTTATACACCCTTTAGTGGCATAAATGTGATGAAAAATCAGAGGGAGTCTGGGCATGCACATGAGTGCATGCATAACTGTAGTACTAGCAAGCATTGAGGCTATCATATGTGCTTGCTCACATAGTCATGATCACTTAGAAAGATATATGTGGATGTGTGAAACTGTGTTAGTGGCTCACAAGCCTCAAAGGACACATTTGGTGCAGATGGCCATTAATATGATTATAAAGGCCTTTTCACTGTGTGCCAGTCAAATCAATGATGTCACACCATGATGTTTGTTGGACCTGGCCCTTTTACAGGGTCATTCCCCAAACTTTTTGCCTTTTTCCTCCTCATTTTTCTGACCCTTGTTGGCTGACGTTATGACTCTGAGTACTTTTTCACTGCTAATCAGTGCTAAAGTGCATGTGCTCTCCCTTGCAAAATTGGTATGATTGGCTTATACCTAATTGGCATATTTAATTTACCTATAAGTCCCTTGTAAAGTGGTGTCTCTATACCCAGGGCCTGTACATTAAATTCTACTAGTGGGCCTGAAGCGCTGCTGGTGCCACCCACTGAAGTAGCCTTTCAAACCTGTCTCAGGCCTGCTAGCGCAGGGCCTGTGAGCACAGTTTTCTGCTACAGGGAAATGGCATCTAAATTTGATTGCCAGGCCCAGAACTCACCTTTTACTACATGTAAGTCACCCCTAAGGTAGGCCCTAGCTAGGCCTATGGGCAGGGTGGATGTAGAAACAGGACATGTGCCTAGTGATGTGGCCTGTCCTGGTAGTGACAAACAGCCTATTTGGTTTCTCACTGCTGTGAGTGCTGCCTTCTCATAGAATTGCATTGGAAATGCCCTGCCTTATGTGTAAGGGGTATTGTGTGATTTATGAGGAGTAGCGTAGGCATGTTTGGTATGGTTGTAATCGTAATGAGAAATGCTGCTTACTGGTGTAGGTGGATTTTTTAATTATATTTACAGAAATGCTACTTCTAGAAAGTGAGCATTTTACTGTGCTTATGACTCTGGTGTTTTGCAGCTTGACTCTAATCCACGCCTGGGCAGAGTGACAATTGGGCTGTGTGCATACTTTTCAGACAGCCTGTTCACAGGGAGGTTGGAGGTGTCACAGGGGTGCATCTACATACTTAATAGTCTTCCTGACCTGAGAGAAGGGAGAGGCGGGGCACACCTGCATTTGTAGAGGCTGTGTCCTGGCCTCACATAATAGAGTTGTTTACCCCCAACTGATGTTTGGAGCCTGCGCTGGAGGAAAGAGGGGGTCACTGCCAGAACCAGTTGGAACTGGTTGGAACCTCCTCTCCCCTC
Organism: Pleurodeles waltl; assembly: GCF_031143425.1. Classification (NCBI taxonomy): domain Eukaryota; kingdom Metazoa; phylum Chordata; class Amphibia; order Caudata; family Salamandridae; genus Pleurodeles; species Pleurodeles waltl. Next base: position 470,013,789 of record NC_090436.1, read on the forward strand.
TCTTTGTGAAACACACTGTAAACTGAGTGTAAGTACAGGGGATTTTTCCCCACAATTTAGACGTGAAGAGACATTCTTGGGACTCCAGAGATGCTGCTGGAACTGGACACAGGACGCTGTTGAATGGACTCACCAGGACCCACCTTGGACTGCTGCTGCCGTGCTGACCTGTGACATGCCTGGTCACTACGATGAACTGCCCCATCTGCATCCCTTGTGCTGACCTGTTACTGGGACTGCTAATCCTGTGCTTCCCCCGCTCCTTTCTCCACAGACATCGTGCCATGGCCCCTGAACCCTGTCACTAACCAGAGCATGTTTTTAATGGTATAGTCTGGAGCAGCACTTTCCCTATGATTCTAGCAGCTGGAGGAGCGCTGTCGTTTTTTCACAACCTCGCACCTTGGAAAGCGCGTTCCTGTATTGTCGATGGAAAACTACTGCCTCGAACCAGGCGTTGTTGAGAACCGAGCGCATCAAAAGCGCACCCCTTGAAGTACACCTGGGGCACCCTGGATTAAGAAAAAGGAGCGAGCGCTCTCCTTCTGTGCCCCGGGGCGAAACACGCTCTCAGGAGTGCCCCCGGGGCACACACCGGCACCTGCCTTGGTGCTGCTATCACAGCTGCGGACCGGGACGAAGAGGAAACCCTCGTGCACCAGATCAGGTACTGGCGAGGGGATGTTAGCGGCCCCAGGAGGGAGGCTGCCCTGAAAGCAGAACTCAGGGAAGGTGAGGGTAGCATCCAAAATTGCCCAGTCACCGTCAGAAGAGCGGGATGCTCTGATTCTTACCTCTTTGCTTTGCCTCCCTGGACCCCTGCGAGAGTCGGTGAGGTCCCCATCAGTGGCCCCCACTGGTTGTTTCTGGGTTTTGGCCCCCCCTCGTTGGAGTGCCAGGTGAGGCCCGGGGGAGGCCAGAGATCGCAGGCCCCAGGACGGGCCCATTATAAAAAACAGAGGGGATGCGTGCTGCCCCTAACAGCATCGCAAGGCCCCCGTCTTCGCACAGTGGAGCGCAGGGGGCCCCTTATGGATAACTCGTGGCACTAGAACTGCCCATCATCATAAATGCAGGTACTTTTCTTGGACATACATAATTCAGATGTTCCTAATATGGACTTTGTACATTTTTATGATAACCTGTTTGTTTTATGATGTACCATATATGTTTTGCTGAGGTGTTTTTTATGGACCTGCTCTGCAGATATGTTTTTATGACTTGCCATATGCTTTCTAATGTTCCCTTTTATGGATATTCATGAGGTGCTTATGACAAGTGCATTCATTTCTTTAATGTGATTCCTGACTATTGCTTATGTTGCAGAATACTGAGTACCTGTGTGTTCTAATGTGAATACTGCTTAGTCTTGCAGAGTATTAGTAACCTGTGTAACGTTCTCGCAACTGCTAAGGTAGCAGGGTATTACTCAATCAATCAAATCAATCAATCAATCAAAAAATGTATTAAGCGTGCAACTCACCCGCAAGGGTCTCAAGGCGCTGAGGGGGGGAACAAAACGGGGGGGGATGCTGTTTTACTGTTCAAAAAGCCATATCTTGAGGTGTTTTATGAAGGTCAGGAGGTCCTGGGTCTTGCATAGGTTGGTGGGGAAGGAGTTCCAGGTCTTGGGGGCGAGGTAGGAGAAGGATCTGCCTCCGGAGGTGGTGCATTGGATGCGGTGGAGTGTGGCGAGGGCGAGGTCAGCAGAGCAGAGGAGACGAGTGGGAGTGTGGAAGTTCACTCTTTTGTTGAGGTAGGCTGGTCCAGTGTTGTGGAGGGATTTGTGAGCGTGGATGAGGACTTTGAAAATGATCATTTTGCTGATGGGTAGCCAGTGAAGGGATCTGAGGTGGGCGGAGATGTGTTCATGGCATGGGAGGTTCAGGATGAGATGTGCGGCTGCTTTCTGGATCCGATGGAGTTTCTGCTGAAGCTTGACTGTGGTGCCAGCATAGAGGACGTTTCCATAGTCTAGTCTGCTGATGATGAGTGCATGGGTGACGGTCTTCGTGCTTTCTATAGGGATCCATTTGAAGGTTTTTTGCAGCATGCGGAGGGTGTTGAAACAGGAGGAAGTTATAGAGTTGATTTGCTGGGCCATGGAGAGAGATGAGTCTAAGATGATGCCAAGATTGTGTGTGTGGGTAGAGGGTGTTGGGGGTGGTCCTAGGGCGGTGGGCCACCAGGAGTCATCCCATACTGTCTTTTTGGGGCCAAAAATTATGATTTCGGTTTTGTTGGAGTTGAGTTTGAGGTGGCTTGCTGTCATCCATTTGGCGGTGTCGAGGAGTCCGGCGTGGAGGTTAGTCTTGGTGGTGGTGGGGTTCCTGGTGAGGGAGATGAGGAGCTGGGTGTGGTCTGTGTAGGATATGATGGTGATTCCGTGAGGGCGGAGGATGTTGGCGAGCGGGGCCATGGAAATGTTAAAAAGGGTAGGGCTGAGGGAGGACCCTTGGGAGACCCCGTAGATGATCTTGGTTGCTGGGGACTGGATGGGAGGGAGGCAAACTTTCTGGGTTCTTTCGGCGAGGAGGGCCAGACCGGGGCCTTGTGCCGGATTCCTGCGTCGTAGAGGCGTGTACGGAGTATTTGGTGGCAAACAGTGTCGAAGGCTGCAGAGAGGTTTAGGAGGATGAATGCGATGGTCTCGCCCTTGTCTACTCTGGTTCTGATGTCGTCAGTGCAGGCGATGAGGGCAATCCAGACTGGGAGGTGTTGAGTGCGTTGCTTTCCTCTCGGAAATGTGACAGGCGGGTGTTCACTAGCTTCTCAGCGACCTTAGCGGGGAAGGGGAGAAGAGAAATGGGGCTGTAGTTCGTGAGGTCATCTGGGTCTGCTTTGTTTTTTTTAGGAGTGCGGTCACTTCGGCATGCTTCCAGGAGTCTGGGAAGGTGATGGCGTCGAAGGAGCTGTTGATTATGGCGCAAAGCTAGGGAGCGATGGTTGAGCTGGCCTTGCTGAAGATGTGGTGGGGGCAGGGGTCTGTGGGGGAGCCTGAGTGGATGGAGGTCATGCTTTTTTCTGTTTCTTGATCGTTGGTAGGGGCCCAGGTGTGCAGTTGGTTGGAGTGGGGGGGGTGTTGTTGTTGGTCGTGTCGGTGGTGGTAATAGTGGGTGCAGGTGGTGTGAAGCTGTTGTGTATGTTTAAAATTTTGAGGTGAAAGTGGTTGGAGAGGGAATTGCAAAGGTTTTGTGTGTGAGTGGAGTCAATGTTGCAGGATTTGGATTTTGGTGAGATCTTTGATGATGGTAAAGAGTTCCTTGCTGTTATGTGAGTCACTATCTATGTGTTCTTTGTAGTAAGCCCTTTTGGTGGTTCGGATGAGTTGGTGATGTTTGCGTATGGTGGTGTTGAGGGTGGAGAAGTTGGTCATGGAGGGTTCTTGGTGCCAAATTTTCTCAGTTTTGCAGCATTCACGCTTGGAGATTTGGAGCTCAGTGGTGAACCAGGGGGCGGTCTTGATGTTGTGGGTGGTGTTGTTTCTTCTCAGAGGGGCGAGTGAGTCTGCGCAAGCTATAATCCATTGTGTGAGGTTATGGGCAGCGATGTTGGGGTCGTTGGTGAGGGGGTGGCGTTTGTGCGAGCTTGGCGTTCAGGTGTTTTGTGGGGATCTTGTCCCACATAAGTCAGGGTGTGGTGTGTTATCGGTAGTGGGTGGGGGGTTTCGTGAAGGCGAAGTGGACGCAGTGGTGGTTGGTCCAGTGGAGTTCGGTGGTGTGTGTGAAAGTTATGTGGTTGCTGGAGGTAAAGATCGCATCTAGCTTGTGTCCTGCTGAGTGGGTGGGTGAGGTGACCAGTTGCTTGAGTCCTATGTTCGTGAGGTTGTCTAGTAGGGTTGTGGAGTTGTGGTCGTAGGGGTTCTCCAGGTGAAAGTTGATGTCACCAAGGAGGATGAAGTCTATGGAGTTGAGGGCGTCGGGGCTGATGGTGTCAGCGATTTTGTCGCAGAAAAGGGGGCGAGGTCCTGGTGGTCTGAAAATGAGGGTTCCTCTGAGGGTGGTGTTGGCGTTTATGTGAATTAAGAAGTGTAGGTGTTCTGCGCTGTCTAGGGTGTAGTGGGTGTTGGTGGTGATCTTTATGGTGCTTTTATGTATAATGGCGAAGTCACCTCCCGGTTTGTTTATAACCAGGAGGAGGCGGTCCAAAGTGGCATTAAGGAAGGTAAGACTCATCACTAGTCCACCAATGTACCAGATTATCAGGTGGGCATACAAAATGGGGACAGTACTATGTGACAAAGAATGTGGCATGGTGACAACACACAGGTCCATTGAGAAACTGGCTGAGAGGCACAGATAAATGTTAATGGGCAGTTCACCACCAGAAATTGGTGAAGTCCACATCTTCCTCCTCTGATGTGTGTTGTGCCTCCCCAGAGGGTAATGGTGTTTGTGCAGGAGGCACTTGAGGCACACACACTTCAGGGGCAGAAGATGTGGCTCCCCTGTCCCTGGCCATATTTGGCTGTGCCAGCCTGGAAGACAGAACAGCACAGACAAGGGCCTGATAGCTTGTCAACAAGACAAGAACGCAACAGTGGAAGGCGTACATAGTTGCAATGTAGGAGTCCTGCTTGTGCTCCATAGATTGGAGGATGGTGTGGATGGCCACCAGCTGGGTGGCAACCTCACTGGCATCACATTGGCAGTTGCCTCTGCCTCATGACACCAGACAAATCAGCCAGAAACTGTTCCTTTCTATTGAGTGAAGGGTAGATGCAGTTTATTGCCTCAGAGGTGTCCTCATTACGACTGAGGAACCTACAGACTCCCTCTAGGGTGCCCAGAATTGTCTCAATACCTGCCCGCACCTCATCCATCAGTTGCCTCCCAACTCCTAACGCTCACCACTGGAAGACAATTTGGGAGTCCTCAGAGTCCAGAGCTAGGGCTGGCAGATGGGGGTTTCCTGTGATAGGGGGATCCTCTAGAGACCCAGCAACGCTGTTACCACTTGCCATGACCAGAGAAGGTGTTCCAATTGAGTCCATGAGCTGCTGGAAGGTGTCATCATCCATGGGGAACAGGATGTCCTCGCCAGCAAGTTGGTCATCCAGGGCATGGTGCTGGACAGGTGGTGCTGTTTCTCCCTCTGCAATGTAATAGCAATTTGTTACTGGTGATCTAGGCTAGATGTTGACATGAGTAATCTTTCCGACATACAGGCTTTATTCTCGTTCATTTTGATTTCAACACTGAGGTGTAGAGCATATTTTCCTAGTAGGAAATGAGGCAAAGATGAATTGAAGTTCCTTTCAGATGGTAATATTCTTACATTGTTAACATAACCAGTGTGTGAGAAGGGTGACTTGTTGTGTCACACCACCCATTGCTCCCCAGTTACACAATTTGCTGGCCTGCCCTACCTCTGAGGGTAAGTTAAGGTAAAGTCCACATCTGCCTTGATGATTATCTTTACTGCTCATTATGACTATAATCATTAGTGATTCAATTATTGACATCACTTCTGTGCAAATTGCTCAAAGTCAGCAGACTGCCTGCATTCTCTCTAGCCGCTACTCAGCCCACAGCTCCTGGGAAAGTGATGTAGGTTTTCTCTTGTATTTGATTTAATCCTGCAGTGTGCCTTACACACTGTACACTATGCCAGTGTGCCATGGTGTGCTGTCCTGCATGCGCATTGTGTATTCATTGGGCCAAGGGATCATACTTAATCTTACTACAATGCAGGAATGTGTAAGGACATTTACTTACCATGGATTTACCTATTTGTATGTGATCTTGTAAATTTTTTATGCACAAAGTTGTATCTATAGTTCAGAACAGTGGGCACTGTGTTACAACTCTGACCGATAGGTCCAGTAACATTTCAAACATTAACGCTCACATCAATTTATCATTAGCAGGGTATTGGCCAGTTTCTCTTTAGTCCTAGGCTTATAATCATGCAAGCTCTTCTTGCACTCTGGCACTGCCATTTTAGTTTACTCACTCCATTGTGGCAGAATGATAATTTGCAATATGTAACCATTGTTGTAATGACCTGCAAAGCAGCTTAGTGTTACTTTGTCTGCACATGCATCACTTTTCTCTGCTGCATCTGTGCCACGGATGTGTCATTTTTTTAACGCACTTTGGGACCTTATGACATGGTACGCCATCCTGCAAATACGGCACATCTGTGGCATTTGAAAATGTCATACCGCAGCACAGATTTTCCTCACGCATTGCTGCCTTGCCTTGCAATGCATCAGTTCTCATTAATGAGCTCTTAGTGGTAAAAATAACAATATGTCATATGGAATACCACAGCTGCGTTAAGTTTTGTTTAACCTTTATTTATGTTCATTCACTTATATAATTTCCATGTTCGTTTTTTCTGAGAATTATCTCACAAGTTAATACAGTTTATTTTGATTACAAGCATGTTTATTTTTCTGGTGAACACAGGCATATTGTTCAGGGTGCATTTGTTTATCCAACATTGAAATTTTATATATTTTGAAGATTAAGTAGACTCTTGCTCATCTGCTCTTGATACTAAATTGATATGTAGTTTAGACTTCAGCTATCCTTCCTTTCCTTTAGGTCATATCTTCTTACATAGAAACTGCTTGGGGCTTGAGGACATTGTTAACCTACTCTCAGAACAAGCGGTATCCTTGTCAGGCTGAAACATATCAATATATATGATTTTCTATTGTTCAAAATCCAACAAGTATGCCCACTACATTTTTCAATACTTAATTATTCATAGTCTGTAATGGCATGCCACAATGTTTTATCTACTAATACTTAAGTAGTTGCTGCAACAAGTGCTACAAGGTCACCAGTAAAGTTAGATGCATAAGCCCTGCCATATTAATTCACATTGTCCTAAACATGTACGCTCAATGAAATATTGCAAATAGGTGTAAGGCAAATAACTGTTGAGGCAAAGGACTGTGGAAAGTAATTTCATAATTGAATTGCGTAGGTAAAGGAGCCCTATCACCAAATATGACAGGCATGTTCAAATAACAGGAGAGGTTAGGGGGGAACATGTTATGCGATGTCCTTTCAGAAAGGATAAAATACAAAAAATGAAATAGAGCACTATAGTTGATAACATATTGACCCATGCCATATGTCTGAAGATTTCAACATTTCAGAATAGATAGTGGATTTAAAATAATAACATTATGTTCATATGACATATACTTAAAATGTAAGTGTATTTTAGATGTTTGAGCTAATTTTGTTCAATTATTCAGTTGCTAGCAATTTTACGTTGTCATCTACATGTGATATTTAGCATGCTCTTCCATCATGATGACTGACGATTACACAATGTACACAATTGGGATGAACTTTTTATGTGGACAAAAAAGTGCTACTTTTGTTAAAGTTCAACAAAACACTTTTACTACTGTTGTAGACATGACAATGTAAAAGTATGTTATTAATGCCAAGGGCCTGATTTAGATGTTGACAGTAATGGTCCCTCCATCCTTTTTCCATCTGAAAATCCACCCGCCGCCATGGCGGTCCACCCACTGTATTTAGATGTCAGTGGGTTTATAGCTGAAAAACACTGATGGTATGCCGCCACCACCAAAAATCACCTCCTGCGTCAACTGCACGTTAGGCAAAAGCAGCTGGCTGCGGGACTCTATCCCCTTTTACCACTGAGCCAATCACAATGTGCATTCTGACTGATGCAACGTATGAGATGGCGGATTTGGTGCAATAAAAGAATGAAAATCACCTTTTTTTACATTTTTCCTCTTTCTTGACTACATGAAACCAGTCGTGCTGATGATACTGCTGCTGCTGCTGGACCAAGACGAAAACCTGCAACGTCGTTCCCGGAACCAGAGGTAAGTCACTGTATTACCTGTCATTCACAGACTTGGCGCAGTACAACAGCATAGGACTCAACTTCCTTCCTCCAAGGGCCACAGACAATAGCATAATGATGTGCAATGTATATGCCTGCAGTGTCACACTCATAGACATTTTTGAAAACGTACTGCGAGATGCCTATAATACTCACCAATCTGGCACTAATTGTCTTCATGGCAGAGGACACCTATCATAAGGCACTGCAATCCCAAATAAAATTGTGACAATACAGGTGTGTGCGATAATCTTCCCAAACTATATACCCAAATATAAATAGTATCCCCTGTAGGAATTGATCTATGCCATGACACTGTAGCAATTGCAAAACAAAAAGCTACAACGGAGTTTACACAGAATGTACCAAGGGGCATATTTATACTCCGTTTGCTCCGAATTTGCGTAGTTTTTTTCGAAGCAAATTCGACGCAAAACTAACTCCATATTTATACTTTGGCGTTAGACGCGTCTAGCGCCAAAGTTCATGGAGTTAGCGTCATTTTTTGGCGTGAACACCTTCCTTGCGTTAATGAGATGCAAGGTAGACGTTCCCGTCTTAAAAAATGACTCCCAGGCATGTGCGTGGTATTTATACTCCCGGGCAAAAATCAAGCCCGGGAGTGGGCGGGGCAAAAAACCCCGCATTTGCGCCTCTTTTTAACGCCTGGGTCAGTTCAGGCGTTAAGGGACCTGTGGGCTCAGAATGAGCCCAGAGGTGCCCTCCCCTGCCCCCAGGGACACCCCCTGCCACCCTTGCCCACCCCAGGAGGACACCCAAGGATGGAGGGACCCATCCCAGGGAAGAAAAGGTAAGTTGTGGTAAGTATTTTTTTTTTTTTTTTTTGTGGCATAGGGGGGCCTGATTTGTGCCCCCCTACATGCCACTATGCCCAATGACCATGCCCAGGGGACATAAGTCACCTGGGCATGGCCATTGGGCAAGGGGGCATGACTCCTGTCTTTGCTAAGACCGGAGTCATGTTAATGGCGTCTGGGCGCCCCAAAAAAATGGCGCAAATTGGGTTAAGACGATTTTTTTGCCTCAGCCTGACTTGCCCCATTTTGGGACGCCCAAACGCCATTTTTCCCTACGCCGGCGCTGCCTGGTGTATGTCGTTTTTTTTCACGCACACCTGGCAGCGCCGGTCGGCTAACGCCGGCTAACGCCATTCAATAAATACGGCGCCGCATGGCGCTTCAGAATGGCGTTAGCCGGCGCAAATGTTTTTGGCGCAAAACTGCGTTAGCGCAGTTTTGTGTCAAAAAGGATAAATATGGGCCCAACATTTTTACCTCTAAACAGCAAACATACCAAAGATCTTGGAAGCTCACATGTCCCCTTGGTGTCTGCAATTGATGTCAAACTCTACATGATATTAAACCCCAAAGTGTCATGTGCCCTCTGTAATACATATGTGCATACTATTGACTGAGCATATCAAAATAAGCACACATTTCACAATATCAGAAGGACACATAAAGTGTCCATTAACATGATGCATGCTTGCACTAAAATTATCATGTCAATCACTAATGTACAACACTTATGTATGCATTTACAAAATAAAATTATCATGTCAATCACTAATGTACAATACTTATGTATGCATTTAGAAAATAAAGCTGACTATACAACATGTGTTTGTAACTCTCACAAACGAGAGAAAGTGCATGGCTCACAAATTATCAGAAATAACATAATCAGCAAACAGTTAGTAGCAATCAAAAAGAAGGCCAGGCCAAAGGTATTCTCTAAATAAAAGTACTTAAAGAAGAGATAATTCTCTCAAATAAAAAAATAATAATCTGTGTAGCTAAACACTATGTAAAGATTTTTTGACTGCCCATATGGGCCATAATGGCTGTCAGTCCACACTCTGGAAGGGGCATCTATGGGGTGAAGAGAGCAGGCATTTTAACAATGCCTCCTGGGAGAGGGTCCATAGGTGTGGGAGGGGTGAATTCGGCCTTGAGAGAGTTGGATTTGGGTTTGGGAGGGGTGGTTTTGGCTTTTGTAGGTATGGCTTTGGATTTGGAAGGGGTAATGTGGGATGTGGAAGGGGTGGTGTGGGATCTGGAAAGGGTATAGAACTGTTGGGGTGGGGTGATCAGATGTTTATGAGGGGTGGACAGGGAGGTGGAATGGATCAGGAACAGGACAAACATAGCATCCTCCTGAGGGAAAAGTGCAAGGTCAGCGGGAGGGGTTTGGGTTGGGGGTAGAGGGAGTGTCTGTGTCTATTGTGTGTGTGTGTGTGTGTGTGTGTTGAAGGTATTAGTGCCTCAGGGTCTGGAGTATGTGTTGAATGTTTTGATGTGTGTCTCTTACTGAGTGTCTGTTGGGCAGGTGAGTGTGGGTGTTTGCCTTCTGTATGTGTGTGTGTGGATGTTTTTCTGTTATAGTTGTAGTGTATGCTGCTGTGGTGTCTGTGGGTGTGCTGGTCCGTGCATGTTTAATGGTGGGTGCACTGATTGGGGATGTGCCTGTGGTGTGTGTGTGGATTTTTGTGTTGTGGTGGGTACACACATTGGGGGGGGGGTGCTCTTAATGTCTGTGGGTGTTGCTGAAGTGGTAAGTGTTTGCTACTGGGGGTATGCCTGTGGTGTTTGTTGCTGCACTGATTATGGGTGTCCTGGTGGTATCTGTGGGCACTGATGTAGTGGTAGGTTTACAGACTGGTGGTGTGCTGGTGGTATATGGAGAAGGGGGTATATTGGTGGGTGTTATGTCTGTGTGTATGCTGGGGTGGTGGTGGTGGTTGTGGGTGTGGGTGTGGTACCTGCATGTGTGTGTCTGTGTTTGTGTTTTTTGCTGTGCCAGTGTGGGGATGTGGACATTAATGTGCATCACACAAAATTTGTACTAAGTTCAGTAATCCTCCATGCCAGGTCCAGTATCATGTATGCCATTGTCACGTTTAGTCTCTTCCATGGCAAAGGGTTCCAACAGCATGAGTAAACACATAGGTCTTGGGACACCTCTGAACCACTACAGTACAGAGCAATTAATGATTCACATTTCCCAAAGAGCAAGATTTGGGGATAGAAATTGACTGCTCAATATGGGACACAACAACATCTATGTGATGTAAACTTCCATAGGGGGAGGAGCCAAGATGGCGGCCGGGACGGTCGCTTGATCTGAGCGCTCCGTTCCCGGCTACCTCGAAACATCCTGGAAGGCGCCCCCCGCGGCCTGGTAGCGGCGGCCGGGGCGGCGGCTTGACCGGGGGAGACCGGGGCACCCAACTTGTGTCACGGGCGCCCCTCGGTGCGCGGGCAAGGCGGGGCTGGGACTCGCGAGTCCGCGCCGGGTGTGGCGCAGAGCGGGAGGAGCTGTGGCTGCAGCCCCGGTCGCGCTCTCACCAGGCGGGGCCGCCTCCCGCTTACACGCCTGCTCGTGGCCGGGAGGGCTGAAGAGACGTGTCCAAAAGCGGACCGCACGGTTGATTTCACTGGGCGCCCCGGGACGCGTGAAGCCGGCTCGAGGAACTGGGGCTCCCCTGCAATGGGTCCCTGCCGCGACTGTCCTTAGCTGCACAAAGTTTATTTGCGGCGCCCTGCGATCGCCCTGATCCGCGATTTCTCCCACGTGTCGTCGCCTCTCCCGGCTGCCCAGCACTTCTCCCCTCTATCTGAGGGAGCCTCTGGCACCAAGCCCTCCCGCCACACAAGAAGAAACAAGTGTACTCCCCCAGCATTTACACCCTCCGCATATTCCGGTGGGCCCGGAGGACATCAACAAGAACTCATAGCTGGAACATTGAATCCATTAATGACTGCAGCATTTGTCATTGAATATCCAGGCCATAATAAGTCAGAATAAGACTAAATGTCCCTTTGCTTTGCCGCCTAATCTCACGCCCTCAACACCGGATGTGCGCTCCATGCCCATGCAACTCAGTAAAAGTTTATAACATCGAATCAGGAAGATTAAAAGTGCGTAATCTCTGCAGATTGGGAGGTAATCTCAGAACAGCCAAAATGGCCGGCAGAGCCAAGTCAACCAAGAACCCAGACCGAACTACCCAAGCGATAACGCCTACTGACCAACAATCTGGCCCATCCCTACAGTCACTGGAAAGCACACTTCTAGCACATTCTGCTCAGTTCGAGAAAGTATTGCAGGCAATACTGGACACTAAGTCATCCTTGGAAGGCAGAATTGATGCAGTCGCGCAAGACTTGAATCTTTTACGAGTGGATCATCGAAGCCTAGCTGAAAAAGTGAAAACAACTGAAGCTGAAATAGCTGATCTAACTCCAATAGCGCAAGGGAACCAAAAACAGATTCAACGCATGGACGAGGAGCTGAAGATACTTTGGAGAAGATCGGAGGAAATGGAGAGTAGGGCGCGCCGAAATAACGTGAGATTCCTGGGCTTTCCGGAAAGTATGCGTCAACCGGAATCAGAAATCTCCCTAGAGCAGTGGCTAATCAAGGAGGTGTTAAATGGGGCTCCATCCAAGTTTTTCTCAGTTGAAAGGGCTTACAGAATCCCGGGCAGACCTCCGGCCCCCGGCCAGTCCCCCAGGCCATTGATTGCTAGGTTCTTGAACTATAGAGACCGAGACGCAATATTGCAACAATTCCGCATAAGGGCCCGTTCAAGTATGAAGACTCGAATATTAACGCTTACCCAGACTTTACGCAAGAGGTGCAGAACCAACGCAATTCTTTTGTTAAAATCAAGCAACGCTTACGAGAACAGAACATAAAATATGCCCTCCTCTTCCCAGCCAAGCTAAGGGTAGTGATGGAGGACCGTACCCATATATTCACCTACCCCGAGAATGCCTGGACATGGCTCCACGCCAAGGGCCTTGCACACCCCCGGGAGGACGAAGAGGGGGATGAGAAATGGCAAAAACCTGCTGCAAGGAAGAGATCCAAACGGCGCACCAGTGGCCAGCCCAATGTCTGGCAAGCAGCAGAGGAAAGAGCAAAAGTGCTAAAAGAGAGGCCGTTACACATGCAAAGCCGCAATACAATTGCCAGTGGTCTTGAGGAGCTGGGATCGGACTCAGACACAGCCAGCTCCGCATCCACGGTAACAGGAGAACTAGGTGGGCCGAAGGTCACCCCAAGAACTGCCGACGAACTATAAACTATTCGTTCAGGCCCAGAGAGACTACCAGGGATGATGCTTGAAACTGGAAAATCTACAGAGACTCTGCGACACTGCCGAGACGTGGGGATAAAGTGCCTTCAACAATATGCATCTTTGATATAAACACTAAGCTAAGTGATTGGGGGCATAAGTAGGTGGTACATGGCGGATGGGCGGGGCCAGAGGGAACGGATTTATGCCAAGGGGGGGCGCCTGTCGATATTGGCAGACTAAGTCTGCGGCACGATGTTAGCCCCTTACAAGAGCCACATCTGCACGATATGAGAATCCCACTATGCAAATCCAACCGGATAAGAGTTATTTCACACACTTTTAAGTTTTGTAGTTTCACTGCAGTTGTAAGTAGTATAGGGGGTTTAATTAGGGGGGTGGGGACTAACAGTTTAGCAGAAATGCAAGAATCGGAATTACTCAACGCACAAAACATAGACCTGCACCCGCTATATTTAAATATCAGCAACAGAAAGGCAGAGACCAGGCGTGCCAACACTAAAGCCCAGATCCACAACACAGCAACACATCCCCAGTACCCCATATGATGTCTTCCCGAAATAATATGAAAAACCAGTATATTATATTAACATGGAATATCAGGGGCATTGGGATGCTGAGCAAACGGGCTAGAGTGCACGCTCGACTTAAAAGACTAGGAGTGCATATCGCTATTCTGCAAGAGACACATATGCTAGAGGGGGACCTACGCGCCCTACGCACGAAGTGGGGAGGCCAGTTGATAGGCACAACATACTCAGCTTTTGCGAGAGGGGTGTTGATCTGGATAGCGGCGGGAGTTCCATTTCTCATGTCAGCACACAAGATAAACCAGGGAGGGAGGTACGTAGTAGTGGAGGGCAGACTAGACGGCAGACAAATGGCTGTGATCGGGGTATACGCCCCCAACAGTGGCATCTCGGGCTTTCTTACCACTCTTACCCCAACGTTGCTGTCCCACCCCATGCCCCTAGCCATCTGGGGCGGTGATTTTAACAGTACCCCATCAGCAGCATTGGACAGAACCAGTGCCCACCCGAGCACACCAACTAGTAGGAAGCCCGTAAGTCCCCTGCAAGAATGGGCAAATGTTATGGGTCTTTATGATGTATGGCGATTAGGCCATCCAGAGCAAAAAGAATATTCATTTTACTCGGTCCCACATAACACCCACACAAGAATAGACATAGTATGGGGCACCCGCGAAATAGGGGCGCTGATCACTGAATCTGAATACTTGGCAAAGACAGTCTCGGATCATGCGCCTCTGAGAGTAACACTGAACTGGGGCAGGGCACGTCAGGCAATTCCCACTTGGAGATTCCAGGCGGAAGCTCTACAAGATCAGGCATTCGCCGCAACATTGGGGAAATCTATAGGCCAATATTGGGAAACAAACGCTATGTCTGCAACAACCCGGGCGATAGAATGGGATGCCCACAAGGTAGTAGCACGCGGAGTATGCATGTCCACTACGTGGGGAGTGAGACGCTCTTTACAGGTGGAAATTAGTAAACTAGAGAAGGAGCTAAGGAATGCGGAAAAAACGGTAGCACGGGGGGAAATCACTAGCACTGTCCTCAAAGAAAAGCGCTCAAAATATAATGAGGCAGATAGCAGGCTCTGATGCCACGACTACAACCATTACTTAACCAGGTTGCAAACGGAAGGAGACAGATCAAGTAGAATGCTAGCGTGGCTACTCCGCGAGGATAGACAGCAAGCTCCGATAGGTGCCAGCCGGGTGGGCGCGCATGAGATGGCTACTACACAAGTAGAAATAAACGAGACGTTTAGGAACTACTATTCAAACTTATACACTAAACGTACCTCGTGCACAGCTACACAACTTGAGGCTTTCCTGGCGGACTCCTTCCTACCCCACCTACCACAAACAGATAGAGATGGAATTGAAACCCCCATAACAACAGAAGAAATAGAACTAGCCCTTGCACAGCTGCCCAGGAACAAAGCGCCGGGTGCAGACGGCCTCCCCTCGGAGTATTATAAAGCCTATTTACCCAGCCTAAAATCCCATCTGCTAGGAGTGTTCCAGGAGGCGTGGACTAAAGAAAGCTTACCTATATCTCAAAGGGAAGCTATGATAGTGGTACTCCCTAAACAGGGTCGAGACCACACAGATGTTAAATCTTATAGACCACTATCGCTGTTAAACACAGACTGCAAAATATTAGGCAAAATATTGGCTAATAGGTTAGCCCCCCTCATGCACTTATTGATTCATGCAGATCAAAATGGCTTCATCCCAAAGCGTAACACCTTCCTAAATATTAGCAGATTGCTGAGTATAATAGGAGATACCCCCAAGACTGCACAGGAGGAAATGGTGCTCTCACTAGACATAGAAAAGGCCTTTGATACGCTGGAATGGGACTTCCTGATGGCTGCGATGGCCCGTATGGGAATAGGCCCTAATTACATTCGTTGGGTCCGTACATTGTATTCTAATCCAAGCGCGAGGGTGAAGTCAGGCTGGGTGATTTCTGATAGCTTCCCGATTTCCAGGGGGACACGGCAGGGATGTCCCTTATCCCCGCTATTGTTTGCCATAGCAATGGAGCCGTTAGCGGCAAAAGTACGCCTCATGGAGCACGAATGGGGAATTATTAGGAATGGGTTACATCACACGATTTCATTATATGCAGATGATGCTTTGATATATATCAGGAACGGTTGTGCAGCTATCCCACCTGTAATGTCTTTATTGGCTGAATTTGGAGGCCTGTCTGGCCTTGTGTTAAACTGGGAGAAGTCCTGTGTGTTCCCCCTGGCAAAAAGGGACCCCAACAACCAAGACCCCCAGAGGTAGGGCACCTAAAGTGGTGCTCGACAACATTTAAATATCTTGGGATAAACATATATCATGCCACAGAAGACTTAAGAGACGGGAACCTGGGGAAGGCGCTAACTTCTATAAAAGGCTCCCTACAATTTTGGAACAAGCTTCCGCTCTCGCCACCCGGTAAGGTGGCGATTGCTAACATGTTGATTCTACCTAGGCTCCTATATTATTTTGCGGCCCTGCCGATAACCATTCCCAAAAGTTTCTTCAGCAATTTAAACACAGCATTACTGCAGCTCATTTGGGGAGGTGGTAGAGCGCGAGTGGCGCTATCCACATTGCAATGCCCGTTGGATAACGGTGGCCTGGGAACTCCGAATTTTGAAAGATACTATGCTGCCGCACAACTTCAGTGGGTCCAATATTGGATCCACAGACCAGACCAAGCGGAACCCATGAGCCTAGAGCCTCGGCGGAACGGGACCCCCCTTTTAAATTGGCTGACGTCAAAGCCCCCCAAAGTGGTACTGGTTAACCCTATTTGCAGCCGCGCATGCGTGCTGGGTTAAATATGTGCAAAGAGGAGCAGATAAGCTTCCTTACTCCCCACACATACCGCTAAATTATCTATTGGCGGGGACTGCAGCTGGAATGCAAGCTGTAAAGCTATGGAATGAAGCAGGAATACAGACAGTAGGGGATTGCTTTGAAGACGGTAAATTAATGACGTTCGAGGCTCTCCAGGCCCTCACAGAGATAAATTCGGGTCAGTTCCTGACATATCATACAGTATGTCATGAAATCAGAAGAATATGGGGAATAGGCACTTCGGAACCAGAGACCTCCCCAGTGCTCCACCAGCTTCTACAACACAGTGATCAAACAAAAATAATATCCAATCTATATAGAATCCTCAACAAGACTTCTGATGCACAGGCAGGGAAAGCATGGAGTAGATGGAATGCAGTACTCCCCACCCCGATCCCATTGGAAGACTGGCCCAAGGCCTTGTCTCACATCAGAGGCGTGTCAAGGAATCCCAGATTTAGATATACCCAATTCAATTACACGCATCAAACATATCTTTCCCCAGCAAGAATAAAGCACATGTTCCCTGATTCAGTACCAACATGCCCCAGATGCAAAATACCGTCAGCACCCTTCTACCACATGGTATGGGATTGCCCTAATATACAAACGGCCTGGGTGGAGGTGGTAGGGGAGGTATCTGGGCTAACGGGACTTGCACTGTTAGCAGACCCTGGGTCCTGCCTGCTGGGACTGAGGAAGAGACCAAAAAAACAAAGACACCTGCACAAATTTATAGACTTGGCCTTTTTAATGTACAAAAGATTAATAGCAATGCATTGGAAAGCCCCTAAGGCACCCGATCTGAAATCCTGGTACTCTCTAATAATACGCTGGGCTCGCACTGAATACCAGGTACTAAAAAGAATGGTGCGCGAAGGGCGACAACACACAGGATGCTCCACTTGGGAGGATTTGGTAACAAAATTGGAGGCTAAAAACGATGAGAAGCCTCCTTGAATAGGGGCACATACAATTGCAATAATCACGACATAAATTCCCCTGCATCCCCCATTACGGAAACAAAATTCATAGGGCACCCAGGTACCATAGCGCACACACATAATTTCCTCCCATCTCTCTAGTAATAATTGTTCATCAAATTTTCGTCACCACAGTCCCAGCGACACGTGAGGAGCAGAAAACCAGGGTAGCTATCTGCATACACTAATCCAGATGGTGCCCTCCTCAGGCAGCCAGGGAACTCATGCATGCAAAACAAGGCCCACACTGGTCACGAGCGAATGCCTATATAAAATAAACAATAAAGGATAAACCCATGGAGGGTGCAGCCAGAAATTATACTGTAAAACTTGAAGTGTTCCGTGAAGTGCATATTGGGGGGGTGTGTGATTGTTAAATGACCTAGATATTAGTTATTGTATTGGTTTATCCTGTGGTTACAAATTGAATAATTTGTATTATATTTTGAAATATAAAATCAATAAAAATATTTTTTTTAAAACTTACATATACAAATGTCCCTTTCAGTATCACATTGCTCTCCGTCATCCATTTTTCTTCTGGCCAGAACTAAAAACACAATATTGTTTTCTGTAGAGCTTACAACTCTGTCACCAATGTTGACACATTCCTATCTGTTGCATTCAGTACAGTTTGGCTGACACATTGACATTGGTAATCACAGTCTGGCTCACATGCACATTTGTGAAAGTCTAAGGACTCAGGTCAACCTGCTGCTGTCCACATAAACTTACCAGACATTTGTTGGACAAACTGCTTTCAAACGTGTCAGATAAGGAATGATGCCACTGCACACAGAATATCAATACATTTGGTGCAGTTGAACATTTTTAGTTTGTCATAGCACCAAATTACCAATTACCAATGTAAAATTTTCTATATCAGCTGTATTATGATTGCACACTGTCACAATTACCAGCAATAGGGCCTAGATTCACTACACACATTTGTGACATACCATTCCAACTGACCAAATCAAGACATGGGGCATGTTTTGTGAAACTGTCCCTCATGTTATTGAGAAAATGCTGAAAAACCCTATGTTTGCATGTAGCCATGTGTCTGCCCACAACAGTATTTGTCTTGTGAGGAGGAACCTAGTGGCAACCTTCAGCACAAAGCAATACATCACACAAAGCATAAGACACTGGCTGATCAACTTAATCTTCAGCAATCATCATGGGCTTTGGATGCATGTTAAGCTCAATGTTGATGGCACACAACGTAACAGAAAAGTCAAGAAGTTAAAACACAACAAAATCAACAGACAATGACTTACCCCTTTGTTGCTGCTGTTGGGCCCACAACAGCCCATCATGATCCGAGTAAGCCACAGCAAGGATGCAGGCCATTAGGGGAATCGGACTGGTGTGCACCTGTCTGAATCGCTGGGAGGCCTGCCCGACTTGGCTCTCTACAGGCTTCTGCATTGCACAATGCAGGTTTTCCCACCCCTCTGTATAGTGAAGGTGGTGCTGCTTGTGTACACTCACGGTCTGTACTTTGTTTGCCATGGCGTTCCAATTCTCCTGCTTCTGATGGGCTTTGACTTGTATGGACGACAGAATACAACAAGAAAAGAAATGTGAGTGTTTCTGTTTGGCAGTACTGCTGTGACATTACAATTTAGATATTCACATATACATTCACCAAACTGTGAGTGCACTTTTTACCACAAAACAGTGATCTCATGAGCACCATCACAACTTGCAAGCTTCTCATGTTACCTCATCAGATATACAACATCATCTTAGCCAGAGCTATCCAACCTATACTACTGTGAAAGTCATCCCTGATCACTCACAAACATTGTAATCTACTAAAAGGCAAACCAACTATACAATCCTTGCACATAATCCTACATGCAGCTACACTGGTTACCGCCTAAACTCCCAAGAGTCAGAACCCATGGTCTGCATCAGATACAGTGTCTAAGGGCAAGATAAAAGGGATGCTATGTGTCAGCGAAAGTTGAGATCTGTTGGATGTATGAACAAGTGTGTGTTGGAATGGGACAGAGTGGGATGGATGATTGTGAGACAGTGTCATCTGACCTTGCTGCACATAAAGTATATTTACCTGTATGTGGCTTCATGACAGGTTGAAGCCATATAGAGTAGCCTAAGACACATAATAGGCTGAAATCCCACCTAATAGAGCAGCATCAGTCAACTCCAGACTCTCTACATTTTTCCCTCAACATCACTATTATTTCAACATGGGTTGTATGTTGTCAGTCATACTACTGGTGCACTGTCTACTGGCCACTGGTAGTCAGTGGCCTGCAGTTTGGGTGATGAAATATGATTTGTGTGTTACATGGATACACATTACAGCTTCAACTTTCTGGAGACCTGACATTGCCATGTCAGACAATTCAGACAGCTGCAAACAACAATATGTCCCAGCTACATCATTCAGTTGACCCCAATTATAACACTTACCCCATTATCCAAAAAGGAAAAATGAGCCTATAATTAAAAAGGAAGTAGCTACTCTGTCAGACATTCCCAATCAGATATGTACATGTTCCTCTGGGCTCCCATAGAGCCGGCTATTCAGTAAAAAGACCTCCCTGGCAAGGAGCCCCAGCGTCTCTATGCTGAAGGCAGGGGCCCTGTCACCTGCTTTGCCTGTCATCCTGGCTCCCAGAGGTCAGAAACAGGAGCAAAAAACAAGGAGGTCTGGTTGGCAGCAATGCTAGGAGGCACTTTTTTTGCAATATGCAGTGTAAAAGTACAAGGCAGACTCAATCTGTGAGGGAGACAGACACAGTCATTGGCTTTCTTGCGTAGCCGTCACACACATTAGCCTATGGCAGGTTCCACGAAGTAGGTTCCCACCTACTATTCAATCAACGTCAGCTGACAGCCATAGGATAGCCAATGTCCTGATGGCAAGATCAGGCATCCACAATATTAGGGTGTGAAACTAGACATTTTTACAATTGTTACTGAGTAGCATTCAGAATGGAGGCTGGTGTACTCCTAAATGTCTGATGAGAGTGACACTGTTCTTGACAAGCATTGACACAATAAAATGTGATCCGTTACTGTGTGTGGCATTGATAATTCCACGGGGTACCATTCTTCCGTTGACAGTATTTAAAAAATAAATAAATAAAAATAGATATGGGCAAATAATACATTTCAAATGCATTATTTGCACATAATGATATATTAAAAGTAAAAATGTTTTTTGAATTCCAAAAGTTGAATAACATTATGTGTACTTGTATAACACAATGACATTCCTAATGTCACCAAGACTGAAGATATGTGTTGATATGAAAACCATGGTGTGACCATTTCAGCTCATATATATATTTTTCCATAAATAGAGAAGCCTGAATCCAACAGCCATAACACGAATAGTGTAGTTTATGGCACTACTGCATTTTGTGGCCACTGGCACTTTTCAATACACTGTGGCAGTATCTGGGAGCATTTCCTAATTAACTTTCAGTGATGTGCTATATGAAGTGCTTCCTTCCTTGATGAGACACATGAACAGCTACATCCAATTCCCACATTTACAGAATTTAGCCACTGTGAAGGAAGATTGTTATGTTTTAGATGAACTACCACATGTGGTTGGAACAATATTTCCTTGGCCACCACACACAAGGTAACAAGACTACCGCAATCAGAAGAACTTTCATTTCATCAATGTGCAAGTTGTCTGCTTTCTGGCTTTATGCATCACAAGTGTGTGTGCCCATTTCCCTGGGTCAACACATGATTTGTTCATACTATGAAACAGCACCATACCAATGCAGATATCACAACTTGGACGGGAGAGGGCCTGAGTTGTTGGTAAGTACAATGTTACTTGAAGATATTTTGCCTGAATACTGGTTTAAGAAGGACCAATGGCTGGAGATGTAAATAATCTGTTGATGTGTTGCTTCCATGTAGGAGACTCACAGTATCCTATCCGACTGTGGCTAATGGCATCGCTGAGGAATCCCACAACACCAGGGTAAGTTAACGCCAATGAAGCCCATAAGAGAACACAGCGTCCAGTGGAGCAATGCTTTTGGTCTCCTGTAGGCCAGGTTTAGATGCCTGGCAAGACTGGTTGAGCCTTATTAAACACAAGATTGCAAAAATATTATCATTCAAACGTTCAAGATGTTGCATGCACCAACTGATATTTTCCATAGTGGGCTCCCCCTCAACTACGTATCATCCTCTACTATCTGTGGAAATCAAATCACGTATGAAACAGAAATAAAATAAAAAACAAAGAACGAAGAAGTAAAAATCCCTAATAAACCACATGCAAGTGACTTCAAAATAAAACTGCGAAAAAACACCCAGATTAAATGAAATGTGACAGTGCATAAAAAAATAAACCATGAGGCTTATAGCTCACCAAAGTGAGAAATTAATAAACTCAATAAACTTGCGGTATATATGCCATAACAACAAAATCATCTGGTCTGAAAAACCAGTGGCTCACTAATTCGCCTGTTCACCCATCTCAGTGAGAAAGGTTTAACCGCCTTCGCATAGCTACCCCATGAGTCATTACCTGAACCTCTTATAACGTGTGCTTGTGAATACCCTGAAGGCAATTAATCTCATGTGACTCAAACATGCACAGTAAAACAAAAGAGAAATACAAAATACTCGAATGCCCTGAAAAATGGCAGCAGAAGCTCCCACCTAGCTGCAAGACAATTGAATAATCATGCGTTTGATTACTGTTAGAAAAGGGGACTTTGGTTGACAGTCAGGTTACCCCCTGTCCAAGCAAGGACCCTCACTCTAGTCAGGGTAAAAGAGAATCACCCTCAGCTAACCCCTGCTTACCTCCTTGGTAGCTTGGCAGAGCAGTAGGCTTAACTTCAGAGTGCTAGGTGTAAAGTATTTCTACCAACACAGACAGTAACTCAATGAAAACACTACCAAATGACACAACACTAGTTTAGAAAAATAGGAAATATTTATCTAAACAAAACAAGACCACAATGACAAAAATCCACAACACACAAGTCAAGTTATCAATAAAAATGCAAAAAGAGTCTTTAAGTAATTTCAAACACACACTAACGCTGTCAGTGTGATAAAGTACATTGGGCGTGTCAAAAATAACCCTGCAAGGGCGAGTGCGCGTCAAAAAGGGCTTGTGATGCGCGTGATTCCACTCACGAGCTGGACCGTGCGTCATTTCACCATTCGCTGGGCCGGGTGCGTCGTTTCTTCGATCCGGCCAGCACTCTCGGGTCCGGGCAGGCCTTGCATTGTTTTTCCATGCACAGCAGTACTTTAGTCGGATGATCCGAAAACCCCACAGCGCGGGTTGTGATCTCCCAGCCTCCGTCAGCGATGCTGCGCGTCATTTCTCCTGCTCCGTGCATCAATTCTTCGGTCGCGTTCCCTGTGAGCATCGTTTCTCAGCTGCGGAGCCGGAGGCGAGTAGTTTCTTCAGCTGCAGATCAGAGTTGCATCAATCTTTTCCCCGCACGGCGCTCTGTGCATGGACTTCCTTATCTTTAGGCTGCCAGCTTCTTCTTTCAGGGTCCCAGGAACTGGATGGGCAACACAGGGCAGAGTAGGAGTCTCTCCAGAGAGTCCAGGTGCTGGCAGAGAGAAGTCTTTGCTGTCCCTGAGACTTCAAACAACAGGAGGCAAGCTCTAAATCAAGCCCCTGGAGATTTCTTCTCAATGTGGAAGGCACACAAAGTCCATTCTTTGCCTGCTTACTCTAGCAGAAGCAGCAACTGCAGGATAGCTCCACAAAGCACAGTCACAGGCAGGGCAGCTCTTCTTCCTCAGCTCTTTAGCTCATCAGCTCTTCTCCAGGCAGAGGTTCCTCTTGTTTCCAGAAGTGTTTCTAAAATCTGTGGTTTTGGGGGAACTTCTTATACCCAATTTCTCCTTTAAAGTAGGCCTACTTCAAAGTAAAGACTCTTTTGAATGTAAAATCCTGCCTTGCCAATGT
This sequence comes from Pleurodeles waltl, assembly GCF_031143425.1. Classification (NCBI taxonomy): domain Eukaryota; kingdom Metazoa; phylum Chordata; class Amphibia; order Caudata; family Salamandridae; genus Pleurodeles; species Pleurodeles waltl. The sequence continues at coordinate 470,037,080 of NC_090436.1, forward strand.
CAGGCCCCAGACACTCACGAGGGGGTCGGAGACTGCATTGTGTGAGGACAAGCACAGCCCTTTCAGGTGTAAGTGACCACTTCTCCCCTCTCTCCTAGCACAGATGGCTCATCAGGAAATGCAGACTACACCACAGCTCCCTTTGTGTCACTGTCTAGTGTGAGGTGCCACCAGCCCAACTGTCAAAATGCCCCAGACAGGGAATCCACAAACAGGCAGAGTCACAGAAATGGTATAAGCAAGAAAATGGTCACTTTCTAAAAGAGGCATTTTCAAACACACTGGCCTTCATTACAACCCTGGCGGTCGGTGTAAAAGCGGCGGTAATACTGCCAACAGGCCGGCGGAAAAAAAAATGGGATCACAACCATGGCGGAAACCGGCAACATAGACAGCCACTTTAATACTCTGACCGTCACGGCGGTAGAAACAAACACTTTGGCGGTAACCGCCAACAGACAGGCGGAAGACAAAGTACCGCCCACTGTATTTCAAGACGCCTATCCGCCACCTTTTCCGGGGTGGAACCAACACGATCAAAAGCACGGCGGAAACAGTACACAGAAGGGAAAACACTCACCTCTCGACACCCAACAAGGAACCAGGACGCCATGGAGGTGTATCTTCTCATGTACCAGGAGTACAAACAGAGGCGGCGACGACCACGGTGAGTACTGCACCTACAACACAGGGGAGGGGGGGAAAGAGAGTGACACGCAACAAGCAACACGCAATACCCCCACCCTCACCCACAACAACATATACACAAATACATGCAGCAACATTACATATACACCCACCACCCCCTGGAAGAACGCAAGGACAAAAGGAAATGATTGTAACAATTGTAATCATGAAAAATCAGATAGTCAAAATTCACAATTCAGTATATACAAATATGTACACCAACTACACAAGTCCGGATAGTGTACCAATCATTGTCCGTGGACCACTGGGCCCAAAATGCATGGGCATAGCCCACACTAGATACCTGACTGAAAACGGAGAGAACAATGCTGGCTCAGACTCCGTTGCTTCACCCTCCAGGGCTAAGTGGGTTGCAGCTCCCTCCTGCTCCGGTGCCAATAGTCCTCCACCTGATGATGCTATTGCACACAAGTACAGAGAGACCAAAAAAAGGGGAGGAAAGACAGAAGAAAAACATGTTTAGTGCATGCAACACCGCTACCATTGACGGACACAACACACATGGAGAAGCCCTCTGCACTACATCATGCACTAACAGTCCCTAGAAATTTCACCTGACCATGGGGTACGAGGCCTAAGCCCAATTGCTGCACACCTGGAAGTCACAGTAGCTTGACTAGGTGTAGATGGCTCTTACCACTAGTAGGGTTGGGGTGCCACATAGCCTGCCTCACAAAGGACCTTGCCTACCAAGTTCGCCCTGGCCTAGGGGAACCCACTGACCACCTCCCCCACCCAGACACCTCGTTATGCGCGCAGAGTCAGCTGAATGAGAGTGTACTCACCCCCTTGTGGCTGCTGTGATGCCCTCAAGTACCCATCCAACTCCGGATACGCCACCACCAGGATCCGGGACATCAAGGGGGTCATAGTGCGACGGGCACCCCTTCCACGTTGGGAGGACATCCCCAGCTGGGCCTCTGCTGTCTTCTTGCTCCAGCGGTGCAGGTCCTCCCATCTTTTACGGCAGTGGGTGCTCCGTCTGTGGTAGACCTCGAGGGTCCGGACGTCCTTGGCGATGGCACGCCAAATACCCTTCTTCTGTTGGGCGCTGACCTAGAGGAATGGTACAGGCGGAAAGGAAATTACTCACCCGTCTGGACCGTCATACTCATTGCCCACCAGTTCCCACCCATGCCCTGATGCACATACACTCAGCATCCGCACATGCAGGCCTCAGCCCCCCCATGTATCTTCCATCCACACCACTCAAAGCAGGCATTGCCCATGCAGCATGCTCACAGTGTACCCACCTGTTTGTCTGGAGGACCGTACAGTTGTGTGTACTGAGGGAGGACCCCATCCACTAGTTTCTCCAACTCCTCCGAAGTGGAGGCAGGGCCCCTTTCCCCAGACATTGTAGCCATTGTCGCTTCCTGACACAGGTCACAGCTGCACTTGCAGTGTAGGTCCTCTCCTGTTGAAGGTTAGGTATCAAGTGAGTGAACAGACAGAAAATGGCGGTCACGTCCGCGGCGGTGCGTACCGTCAACACCAGCGTACATCGTCATTGGCTCCTGGGACCCATAGGGCCCAATGTTAACCAATGCAGAATTGCGCAGCGGTCTTCTACCGCCCACCGTGACGGTGTACAATGCCAGCACAGTTACCTAATATCCCCCTGTCCCACCTTACAGGTCAGGCAGCCGCCATTTTAGGGGGTCACATGGGATGGATAATAACTGTGTCACACCTATCTAGGCTGGGAATACAGACAGATACCGGCACATTGCGGATTAATAACGTTTCTGCAAATAACACATTGGGGGTCATTCCAACATTGGCGGTAAAAGCCGCTTACCGCTGTGCAGAAGAACGACAACACACCGCCGTGGCAGCGGAATTCAGCCACGGTCATTATGACCCACAGCTCGGAATCCACAAAAATTGAGACACCCACACAAGTCCGCCACACCAAAGGTCAGTGATAAACTGGCGAAAACAAAACCTCCACCGTCACGCCAACAGAAATACGCCCACACTATCACGACCCACGAAACCACACTCAAAATACACACACTCTTACAAAACACTGCCACATTGGACAATTCAAAATACACACACCTGATACACATACCCACACCACTCCCACACACCCAATACAATATAAAACACGCACCCACATCACCCACAAACCCCTACAACCACAATTACGACAGAAGGCCAGAGAGAGACACTACAATCTACAACCAAGCATCCACAGGCACACAACACCATCACCCACATAACATCCACGCACCTCACACAACACACCACTAAATATCACCACACATATCACAACACACACCACCCCACACATCACCCACACCACCCCATGGCATGGCAAAGACACCCCAGGTTCTCTGAGAAGGAGCTCAGGGTCATGGTGGAGGAAATCATCTGGGTAGAGCCACAGCTATTCAGACCACAGGTGCAGCACACCTCCATAGCTAGGAAGATGGAGCTATGGAGAAGAATAGTGGACAGGGTCAACGCAGTGGGACAGCACCCAAGAAATAGGGATGACATCAGGAAGAGGTGGAACGACCTACGGGGGAAGGTGCGTTCCGTGGTCTCAAGACACCACCTTGCGGTTCAGAGGACTGGCGGCGGACCGCCATCTCCTCCCCCAAAACTAACAACATGGGAGGAACAAGTCTTGGCTATTCTGCATCCTGAGGGCCTCGAAGGAGTAGCTGGAGGAATGGACTCTGGTAAGTCAAACCTTAACTACTATATCCCCCACCCTACCTGCATGCCATCACATACCCTCAACCTCGCCCTCACCCCATCACTCCTGCTCCTCACAAATGTCCCAATATCACAAACCACACATCCCAACACCAAGCCCTGCATGCATCAACAAAGCATGGACACCCATCACCAATGCAAGGCCACTGCACATACTCATAACACCCCCTTAAACCATCATCACACAAGGTCCCACACAGGAATGCAAGCACTGGGGTACACAGTCACCCACCCATTGCACACCATGGTACACCCAGATGCAATAATCATGCTTTTACACCCCTGCAGGACCCCTACCCAACGTCACCGCACAGGAGGGTCCACACATGTCCACACCACCAACAGAGGAGGCCCACAGTGATGACAGCACCTCTGTCCAACTGGATCTAGACGACCATCCCGGCCCATCTGGGACCTTGGGACAGTCGGTTCCCCTCACACTGGCAAAGGCCACTACAGAGTTTGCCCCCTCTGGAAACACCAGCACAGCACCCACCCAGCAGGCCCATACCTCTGTCCCGAGGACACGTCAATCAGCAGTGTGTCCACCACTACAGGGAACCCAGGCTAACCCACCACCCCAACAACAACAGGGACCTGGGGGCAGTGGCAGTGGGCACACCGTTCAGGGGACAGAGGCCCAGGAACACAGGGGAACTGGGAAGGCTGCTGTTCGACAGGGGGAGGACAGGCCCAGGGAACCCACTGTCCACGAGGCCCTCTCCAACATCATGGGAGCCTACCATCATTCCCAGGAGCCGATGGCAACAGTACTGGCCAAGTTTCAGAAGACCCATCGGCTGCAGGAGGAACAGTATTTGGGTTTCAGGGAGGAACTCAGATCCATCAATTCCACACTGGGCACCATCGTAGGGGTGCTGAAGGAAGTCCTCAACACCAGGAGGGACACTGTGGCACTACAAGGGGCCCCTGACACTAGCCTGGATGATGAACTGCCCACCACCTTCACCGGTGCTAGTGGACAGGAGGCACCGCCACAGGACCTCCGCACCAACACCCCACCCCCTGCAGAGGGAGAACCACCCCGCAAACGGTCCCTGAGATCCAGGACAAAGACAGAGAACAATGCCAAGACCCCCGCCAAGAAATGAGACCACTCTGAATGTCATCCTTTGGTCCCACCTTGTCACCCTGTCCATCCTTAAACTGCCCAAGCTCCACTTCTTATGCCACTTTGGACAAAGCACCTTTGAGACTAATAGACTGGACTCTGCCACGGACATTCCTCCACCATCACCCCTTACCATTTTATAACCCCCTCCAATATTGAGCACGTAAATAAACACTGTTAAAGCACAAAACAATCTGGAGTCTGTCTGTGATTTTGAAATAATGTATTAGCAATTACAGTGACCAAATGCTCTTTCAATTGTAATGTCAACATACCTATGTCACACAGCTCTAGTCCATGAGGAAACAAAGCAGATGTCACACAGTGGGACCCACATCTGTGAAATCGTAAGGGAAAGTAACAACGCAGTGACCATACACTGGGTGAAAAGGACAGACAGTAAAGAGGTAGTAGTGTTAAAGTACATGTAGTAGGCAGGTTTGTATTCTTACCTGTGTCTCACTGGAAGTATTGCAGGATCACAGAGTTCCTGTTGTCGATGTCCTCTTCTTCTGCTTCCTCGTCTTTGCTGTCCACAGGCTCCACAGCTGCCACAACACCTCCATCTGGACCATCCTCCTGCAGAAAAGGCACCTGTCGTCGCAAAGCTAAGTTGTGAAGCATACAGCAGGCCACTATGATCTGGCACACCTTCTTTGGTGAGTAGAATAGGGAACCACCTGTCATATGGAGGCACAGGAACCTGGCCTTCAGGAGGCCGAAGGTCCGCTCTTTAATCCTCCTAGTTCGCCCATGGGCCTCATTGTAGCGTTCTTCTGCCCTTGTCCTGGGATTCCTCACTGGTGTCAGTAGCCATGACAGGTTGGGGTAGCCAGAGTCACCTGCAAATGGCGAGGGACAGCTGTTAGACACACACTAACCTGTAGGGATATCCCCAGACAGCTATTCCCATTGATTTGGTTCCAGGTGCTCACCTAATAGCCACATAAGGGATGCTGCTATTCCGCAGGATGTAAGCATCATACACTGAGCTAGGGAATTTGGCATTAACATGGGAGATGTACTGGTCTGCCAAACACACCATCTGCACATTCATCGAATAGTAACTCTTCCGGTTTCTGTACACCTGTTCACTCCAGCGTGGGGGGACCAAGGCCACATGTGTCCCATCAATGGCACCTATGATGTTGGGCATATGTCCCAGGGCAGAGAAGTCACTTTTCACTGTAAGCAAATCCTCCACCTGAGGGAACACGATGTAGCTCTGCATGTGTTTCAGCAGGGCAGACAACACTCTGGACAACACGTTGGAAAACATAGGCTGGGACATCCCTGATGCTATGGCCACTGTTGTTTGAAAAGACCCACTTGCTAGGAAATGGAGTACTGACAGCACCTGCACTTGACGGGGGAATCCTGTGGGATGGCGGATAGCTGACATCAGGTCTGGCTCCAACTTGGCACACAGTTCCTGGATTGTGGCACGATCAAGCCTGTAGGTGATGATTACATGTCTTTCCTCCATTGTCGACAGGTCCACCAGCAGTATGTACACCGGAGGATGCTGCCATCTCCTGACATGTCCCAGCGGACGGTGCCTATGAAGGACAACAGCGAGCACAGAGTCAACCAACTCAGAGGTACGTAAACACAGCTTACTCAGAAAACCATTCATAACCCGAATTTGACCTGTATGAGTGTTGAGGCAAGCCCTAGGTATTAGTGACGCAGTTAAAAATAAAGCCATGTGGGCCCCTGAAATGGCGGCTGCCTGACCTGTAAAGTGGGACAATGGGATGTGAGGTAACTGCGCTGGCGTTGTACACCATCGCGTTAGGTGGTTGAAGAATGCAGCGCAATTCTGCATTGGTTAACATTGGACCCTATGGGTCTCAGGAGCCAATGACGATGTACGCTGGTGGTGACGGTACTCACTGCCGCGGACGTGACCACCATTTTCTATCTGTTCAATCACTCGATACCTGATCTTCAACAGAAGAGGACCTACACTGCAAGGAGTTGGAGAAACTCGTGGATGGGGTCCTCCCCCAGTACACGCTACTCTACGGTCCTACAGACAAACACGTAAGTACACTGGGAGCATGCTGTATGGGCAATGCCTGTATGGAGTGGTGTGGATGAAAGATGGGGGGGGGAATGATGCGTGCATGAAACAACAGTGAGTGCATGTGCCATATGGCAAGGATAGGTATGCGGGCCAATGACTGTGACGGTGCAGTTGGTAATAACTTCTCTTTTTCCCCTGTACAATTCATGTAGGTCAGCGCCCACCAGAAGAAGGATATTTGGCGTGCCATCGCCGAGGACGTCCGGACCCTGGCGGTCTATCACAGACAGGGCACCCACTGCCAGAAAAGATGGGAGGACATCCGCCGCTGGAGCAAGAAGACAGTGGAGGCCCAGCTGGGTATGGCCTCCCAACGTGGGAGGGGTGCCCTTCACCCCATGACCCTTCTGATGTTCAGGATCCTGGCGGTGGCGTACCCGGAGTTGGATGGGCGCTTGAGGGCAACACAGCAGCAACAAGAGGGTGAATACACTCTCATTCAGCTGATTCAGCGCACAGTGGAGGTGTCTGGGTGGGGCAGGTGGGCTGTGGGTTTCCCTAGGCCAGGGCGAGTGTGCTAGTTAAGTCCCCTTTTTCCGGCAGACCCTGTGGCAACCCACCCCACCTGGGTACAGTGCCAACTACACCTAGTCAGGCTCCTGTGACATCAATGTGTGCAGATATCGGCCATAGCCTTGTAGGCCATGTCCCAGGGATTGAATAGTGGACCCCAAGTGCGCGGTGTAGTTCAGGGGGCTTCTGTGTCTGTCATGTCCGCCAACGGTAGCGGTAATGCATGCACTCAACATGTATTTCTTCTGTTTCCCTCCTCCCCCTTTTTGTGGTCTCCCTGTTCTTGTGTGCATTAGATTCATCAGGCGGAGGAGCAGTGGCACTGGAGTAGGAGGGAGCTGCATCCCACATGGCCCTGGAGGGCGACACTACGGAGTCTGATTTCACCACTTGGACGGAGGGCGAGGGGAGCTCCACGGCGGGGACAGGAACTGACACCAGTGATACGGACTCGTCCTCTGATGGGAGCTCCCTTGTGGTGGAGGCCCCATCTGTGCCCCCTGCATCTACAGGTACAGCCGCCACCCCCCTCCAGCACCGCCCTCCAGCAGCCCCTCAGCCTTTTCCCCATGCCTTCTCACCCAGGAGGGCGGGCATCTCCTTCGCCCCAGGCACCTCAGCCCCTGCCCCAGTCACCCCCCTGCTGCCCTCAGTGAGGAGGCCATAGACCTCCTCAGGTGCCTCACTGTTGGGCAGTCTACCATTTTGAATGCCATCCAGGGTGTAGAGAGACAGTTGCAACAAACCAATGCATTCCTGGAGGGCATTCATTCTGGTCAGGCAGCCATTCAGCGAGCTTTTCAGACTCTGGCCTCAGCACTGATGGCAGCCACTGTCCCTGTCTCTATCCTCCCCCCGTCAACTTCCTCCACCCAGACCCAATCCCCTGTACCTCAGCCTACCCCAAGCACACCATCAGACCAGCATGCACACACCTCAACACACAAAGGAAGCTCAGGCAAACATAAACACCACACATCCCACAGGCACTCACACAAGCATCACACACATGCAGACATAGCAACACCCACTGCCTCCACTGTGTCCCCCTCCTCCTCGTCTCCCTCCTCCCTCCCAGTCTAGTCTCCACTCACACCTGCATGCACTACATCTACAGCCACTACTTCCATCACCAGCACACCCACCACCACACCCCGCTCACGTGCAGTCACCACCCCCACTACCATTCACACATCCCCTGTGTCCTCTCCCAGTGTGTCTGTGACGCCACCTCCCAATGTACACAAACGCAGGCACACACCCACCCAACAGCTGTCCACCTCACGACAGCCTCCAGCACATGCACCTTCACCCAATGTCACCAAACGTACACCTCCTACAACCACAACCTCTTCTTTCACTCCCAAACCTCCTCCAGCTACCCGTCCCAATGTGCCTAAGAAACATTTCCTGTCCACCCTTGACCTCTTTTCCTCACCTCCCCCACCCGTCACTCTCCTAGGGCCCGACTCTCCAGGTCCCATCCTAGCACCTCAGCCACAACATCGGCGGGACCAGTGGTGCCAGTTGTAACCAGACAGCAGGGCAGCAAGTGTAGCAAAGAGCCACAGCACGGACAGTCCCCCACCTGTCAAGCATCAAAAGTTGGCAAGTGCCCGGCGGGAGAGGGGGAAGACAACAGCCAGCAAAGCCACTCCCAGGAGTACAGGTGGGAGTGTGGAGTCAGCTGCGACACCTTCCAAGGTGGGGAAGGGGCACAAGAAACCCGGCAAGTCTGGGAAGATCAGCACGGTGGAGAAGACCGCCATCAGCCCTGCTGCCCAGATGGTGACCGCCATCAGCCCCGCTGCCCAGGAGGCGACCGCCAGCAGCCCCGCTTGCCTAGACAGGACCGCCAGCAGCCCTGCTGGCCCAGACAGGACCGCCAGCATCAGCCCCACTGCCCAGGAGGCAAAAATTACATAACATTACAAACATTATTGACAAGAAACCAACTCATTGAGTCATGGCGGTATCACAAAAGAGGGTTATGCCCCTCGTTCATTCTTTATCTTGTGGTCACTATCAAGAAAATCAAGTTGTGATCCACTGAAAAACAATGGCTGAGGACCTAAGCTGCACCCAGCTGTAAAATACCTATCTATTTATTGCAAACGGTATTGTATGGTGCATATCTCATTTCTCAATACATTGACTTGTAAGCCCTCAGTCTCGCATACAATGGGTCGACGCGTTTCGGCCTATCCAATAGTGGCCTAATCAGGACTCAAGAAGGGCAGCACCGCCTCTACAAAAATCAACAACAAACATGAACTACTATCATTAAGAACGGTACCAAGGGAGTCAGAATCCCCACATAATGTCAGTCAGTATCACCAAAAGCATGTGGGTGCCGTCATGCAGTCACACACGTCCCTAACACCAATGTGTGGAAAAGAGGATTACAGACTGTTCAATTAAAACCAATAGGTAAAAAGAGCCTGTGCTCAAAACCTAACGTGAGAAACATGTTTTCTGTAGCCATAGAGTGTGCATTACTGCCAGATACTGCCAAACCTAACAAGGAGGAAGTTATATTTACCTCTTATTCTGTTGGCAGTCGAGATACTTACAAAGAGCCCCGTCTATTAGCTAAAGAATACCTGGACAACCAAGAATTACGTGTTAGTGTATAGTAATGCATACAAATAAATACAGCCAACTATTAACCACGTGCCCCTATGTGGCGTCCACAAGTAACCGGTGTTGTTTCTCTTACTTTGTTCTCTTTAGAAGCTAAGACGCATCATCTGCACTTCTGCTAATTCTATATTATTGCCCAAATTGGGGAAACCAATTCCCTAGCCTGTAATATAAACAGACGCTGTCAAGAGTTAAAACAAAAATGGAACAGAGAGCGAAGCGTCTGGCTAAACGTTAAGGAATATAAGCTCTGACTTACTTCACAAAGGGGGCGAAGAAGCACTTATGTAATTTCATCCGGAAGGGCAAGGAACACTCCTCATCGCGTATGCTGAGTAACAGCAACGCTGGGAGCCTCGCGTGTGTGGTTTATAACGCTAAAGCGTGCCAATGACTGGCCCGCGTAAACCGTAACGGTTAGGGAAAGCGCGGCGGCCATCTTGAAGACGCCGATATCGCTTATCTCAATTAAAGGTGAAAGAGTATTGACTATTATATAGCGGGGAAGGGGAGAGGGGGGGCGAAGACGAAAGGGAGAAGAAGAAAAACACAAGGACCCAATTGCATGCTCAGGTTTTATTGGAGCATCTTAAAAATAATACAATCCCACAGGGGTTACAAGTGAGAACTATTCCAGGAGATCCAAAATACTTGACACAGTTTAGTGGGGTAGGGACTAAATGTTCTAGAGACTGGTTAGTCCTTTCAGTCGAAACGACACTATGGATTAGTGAGAGTGAACTTAAAGAAATTGCCGAACTTGAACAAGAGATAGCTTTAGACAATACCATACTAAATGCACAACAACTTCTAGATTCTGTAAATAAAACCATAGCAGAGTTCAAAGCTAATACGATAAACCAAAAAACGACAAAACTAGCACGAGACATAAAAAATGTTGATATTTTGACCATATACCCCTACTTGAGAGAAGATTTTTATAAAAATAACAACCCAAATACTCTCAACTTACAATTCCAAACAAGGTCCCATAGAACATTTATAACTTTCTCTGATACATCGTCTGACTCCGAGGCAGAGACACAAGGCTCGTTCTCTACGGCACAACCTTTTTTAGGCAGAGGCAGCCGGAGAGGTCCAAGAGGGACCGTGCACCCCAAGGGCCAATTTCAAGATCAAAACTTTTTTCGGACCAGAAGAAGAGCTTACAGGAGACAATAATGGGCTCAGAAGACTCCATCCCTATCTACAATTTATCCACATACCCCCTCACACAAATAGAAAAACGGATTCTTAGCAAGGGACTTTCTTTTGTCCCAACTCACAACCAAGATCCTATAGAGAGCAAAATAGAAGTGTTGAAATTTCTCCGTAAAGTGAGATTAAGAGTCTTCTTTAACTCAACACCCATGCAAGATGAGACCCCAGACATTGGACTTAGACCCAAATCTACCTTCTTACCTGATAGGAATGAGATGCCTGAGGAAGTTAAAGTTTTTGAAGATTTAGGTGGTCATTACAACCCTGGCGGACGGTGGAAAAGGTGCAGTAATACCGCAAACAGGCCGGCGGACAAAAAAAGGGAATTATGACCCTGGCAGAAACCGCCAACAAAGACAGCCACTTTAACACACCGTCCGCCACGGCGGTACAGACAAGCAGCGCGGCGGTCACCGCCAACAGACAGGCGGAAGACAATGTGCCGCCCACACCATTACAAGTCGCCAATCCACCACCTTTTCCGGGGCGGATTCACCGTGGATAAAAACACGGCGGAAACAGCTTTTGCTATGGGAAAACGCTCACCTGAACACATCCCACGAGGAACGACGACTCCATGGACCCGGAACTCCAAATACTACCTGCCCTTGTCTTTCTGCTTGTTTACGACCAACAGTGACATAGGCGCAGAAGATACCGGTAAGTACTGCATCTACGACATGGGGGAGGCAAAAGTCAGGGGGACACCCACCAAACACCCCCACCCCCACCCTCGCATATTACAACATACACACCAATGCAGTCAAAAATATCACATTTACAACCCACAATCCCCCCGGAAAAATGCAAGGACAAAGCGAATTTCGGTCAAACATTGTGATGTGCCAATATACATGTCATACAAAAATATACAGATATATATCTCTAAATCACTCATAATTATATATACAAAACAAGAAGTAGTGCAGATATGTACACAACAATGTCCGTGCACCAACAGTCCAAAAATGCATGGGCGAGGCCCACAATAGATACCTGGCCAAAATCGGAGAGAACACTGCTGGGGCATCAGATAGAAACACTACAGGCACCTCAGGGGGAAGGGAAGGTGGGGCACCTCAGCCAGATGACTGCAAAGCCAGATCCAGGACGGGGCTCCATACCCATTGATGTATCCTGGGGAGTGCAAAGCCACAGTCTCTCAAGTCTCTACAGTGGGTGGGTTGCCCACTGTGCCATCCTGGGGAGTGCAAAGCCACAGTCTCTCAAGTCACTACAGTGGGTGGCTTGCCCACTGTGCCATCCTGGGGAGTGCAAAGCCACAGTCTCTCAAGTCTCTATAGTGGGTGGCTTGCCCACTGTGCCATCCTGGGGAGTGCAAAGCCACAGTCTCTCAAGTAGATGCAGGTCTCCACTGGTTCTGGAGGGGGACTGGTGCCCAGACTGGATGAGTCTCCCCGTGAAAGTTCCTGTCCTGTCACTGTCCCAGCTGCACATGGGATAAGGATGCCTGATGTGGCGGTACATTCATTCCTACACGGTGCATGCCCTGTTCAGCGGTGCTTTGCCATGGCGGTCTTTGCCCTGTTCAGCAGTGCTTTGCCATGGCGGTTCAGGACTGTTCAGCGGTGCCTTGCCATGGCGGTCTTTGCCCTGTTCAGCGGTGCTTTGATATGGCGGTCTTTGCCCTGTTCAGCGGTGCTTTGCCATGGCGGTCTTTGCCCTGTTCAGCGGTGCTTTGCCATGGCGGTTCAGGACTGTTCAGCGGTGCTTTGCCATGGCGTTTCAGGACTGTTCAGCGGTGCTTTTCCATGGCGGTCTTTGCCCTGTTCAGCTGTGCTTTGCCATGGCGGTCTCTGCCCTGTTCAGCGGTGCTTTGACATGGCGGTTCTGATACTGACATTGGTGTGTGGCATGACGATCTCCATACTGGACATTGGTGTGTGGCATGACGATCTCCACACTGGACATTGGTGTGTGGCATGACGATATCCATACTGGACATTGGTGTGTGGCATGATGATCTCCACACTGGACATTGGTGTGTGGCATGACGATCTCCACACTGGACATTTATGTGTGGCATGACGATATCCACACTGGACATTGGTATGTGGCATGACGTTACATCATTGGCCAGCGGGGCTGTGGCATCCTGTCCCCTCGTGACTCCGGCGGTGGTCTCCTGACCAGTAACGATACTTGGGCCCTCCTGGGCTGTGACTCCGGCGGTGGTCTCCTGACCAGTGACGACACTTGGGCCCTCCTGGGCTGTGACTCCGGCGGTGGTCTCCTGACCAGTGACGATACTTGGGCCCTCCTGGGCTGTGACTCCGGCGGTGGTCTCCTGACCAGTGACGATACTTGGGCCCTCCTGGGCTGTGACTCCGGCGGTGGTCTCCGGACCAGTGACGATACTTGGGCCCTCCTGGGCTGTAACACCGGCGGTGGTCTCCGGACTAGTGACGATAGTTGGGCCCTCCTGGGCTGTGACTCCGGCGGTGGTTTCTGGACCAGTGACGATACTTGTGCCCTCCTGGGCTGTGACTCCGGCTGTGGTCTCCAGACCAGTGACGATACTTGTGCCCTTCTGGGCTTTGACTCTGGCGGTGGTCTCTGGCCCAGTGACGACACTTGTGCCCTCCTGGGCTGTGACTCTGGCGGTGGTTTCTGGACCAGTGACGATATTTGGGCCCTCCTGGGCTGTGACTCCGGCGGTGGTCTCCTGACCAGTAACGATATTTGGGCCCTCCTGGGCTGTGACTCCGGTGGTGGTCTCCTGACCAGTAACGATACTTGGGCCCTCCTGGGCTGTAACGCTGGCGGTGGATCCTGGACCAGTGACGATACTTGTGCCCTCCTGGGCTGTGACTCTGGCGGTGGTCTGTGGACCAGTGACGATACTTGTGCCCTCCTGGGCTGTGACTCTGGTGGTGGTTCCTGGACCAGTGACGATACTTGTGCCCTCCTGGGCTGTGACTCTGGCGGTGGTCTCTGGACCAGTGACGATACTTGGGCCCTCCTGGGCTGTGACTCTGGCGGTGGTTTCTGGACCAGTGACGATACTTGTGCCCTCCTGGGCTGTGACTCTGGCGGTGGTTTCTGGACCAGTGACGATACTTGTGCCCTCCTGGGCTGTGACTCTGGCGGTGGTTTATGGACCAGTGACGATACTTGTGCCCTCCTGGGCTGTGACTCTGGCGGTGGTCTCTGGACCAGTGACGACAGTGCTGGCGGTTGTGTCTGGACCACCGGAAATGATGGCGCACTTCTCCGCCGTGACACTCACAACAGGCTGGGGAGACTTCCTTTGGACCTTCCCCACCTTCTTTGGAGTTACAGCTGACTCACCAATCGCCTTGGATCCCATTTCACTTGTTGTCCCACCTGGAGTCTTGACACGGTCCCGTCGTTCACTCCCCAATTTCAGAGCCTTTACAGGGGGTGGGCTGCCAGTGCCTTGGCTCCGGGTCCTACTGCCTGCCCTGGTGGACGGTGCACTCCAAAAACCTGGAACACGCACCACTGGTACTGGAGGCTTTTTGGCTGAGGCGCTACGACGGGACTGATGAATTGGAGGGGGGGCAAAAAGGTCAATTTGACATAGGGACAGTTTCTGACGGACACTGGGATGGGTAGCTGGAGGGGGTCTGGGAGTGGAGATAGAGGAGGTGGTTGTAGGAGGTGTCACTTTAGGTGTTTTGGGTGAATGTGCAGGTACTGGAGGCTGTCGTGAGGTGGATGGATGTTGGGTGAGTGATTGCCGGCGTTTGGGTACTTTGGGTGGGGGCGTCACAGACACACTGGGAGAGGACACAGGGGACGTGTAAATGGCAGTGGAGGTGGTGAGTGCAGGTGAGCGGCTTGTGGTGCTGGGTGTCCTGGTGCGAGTCCTAGTGCCTGTAGATGTGGTGCATGCAGGTGTGTGTGTAGACGAGACTGGGAGGGAGGAGGAAGAAGAGGAGGAGGGGGACACAGTGGAGACAGTGGATGTTTTTGTGTCTGTATGTGGGTGAGGCTTGCGTGAGTGCCTGTGGTGTGTGTGGTGCCTATGTTTGCTTGAGCTACTTGGGTGTGTTGACTTGTGTGCATGCTGGTCTGTAGGTGTGCTTGGGATGGGCTGGGGTACAGGGGATTGGGTCTGGGTGGAGG
Source organism: Pleurodeles waltl (assembly GCF_031143425.1). Taxonomy (NCBI): domain Eukaryota; kingdom Metazoa; phylum Chordata; class Amphibia; order Caudata; family Salamandridae; genus Pleurodeles; species Pleurodeles waltl. The sequence continues at coordinate 470,052,229 of NC_090436.1, forward strand.
AAGTTGGAGGGGGGAGGCTGGACACAGGGACAATGGCTGCCATCAGTGCTGAGGCCAGAGATTGCAGGGTTCGCTGAAGGGCAGCCTGACCAGAATTAATGCCCTCCAGGAATGCATTACCGTGTTGCAACTCTCGTTCTACTCCCTGGATGGCATTCAATGGTAGACTGCCCAACAGTGAGTGACCTGAGGAGGTCAATGGCCTCCTCACTGAGGGCAGCAGGGGTGACAGGGACAGGGCCTGAGGTGCCTGGGTCGAAGGTGATGCCCACCCTCCTGGGTGAGCGGGCACGGGGCGAACGCTGAGGGGCTGCTGGGAGGGCGGTGCTGGTAGGGGAGGTGGCGGCAGTACCTGTAGTAGTGGGGCGCACAGATGGTGCCGCCACCACAGGGGAGCTCCCATCGGCGGACGAGTCTGTGTCGCTGGTTGGTGATCCGGTGGCGGACGTGAAGCTCCCCTCGCCCTCCGTCCCACTGGTGCATTCAGAGTCTGTGGTGTGGCCCTCCATGGCCATGTGGGATGCAGCTCCCTCGTGCTCCGGTGCCACTGTACCTCCGCCTGATGATGATGCTGATGTACAAAAGGACAGGGAGAGCAGGAAAAGGGGAGGGGAGACAGAAGAAAGAGAGTTTTAGTGCATGGCATACTGCTACCGTTGGCGGACAAGACAGACGCAGCAGCCCCATGCATAACGCAGTGCTCCTGGCCTCTGCACATGCAATTTCTGGTATATGGCCTACATGGCAATGGTGGAAATCTGTGCACATGGATGCCACAGGGGCAACTATACCTCAACTTGCCACTCTTCTGAGGTGGGGTAGAGTGCCACATGGCCTACATTACGGAGGGGCCTTGCCTACCTAACTCGCCCTGGCCTAGGGACACCCACAGCCCACCTCCCCCACCCAGACCCCTCCACTGCACGCAAAGTCCACAGAATGAGGTTGTACTCACCCCCTTGTGTCTGCTGTGATGTCCTTAAGCGCCCATCCAACTCCGGGTAGGCCACCGCCAGGATCCGGAACATCAGGGGGGTCATGGTGCGACGGGCACCCCTCCCACGTTGGGAGGCCATCCCCAGCTGAGCCTCCGCCATCTTCTTGCTGCAGCGGCGAATGTCCTCCCATCTCTTCCGGCAGTGGGTGCCCCATCTCTGGTGGGCCCCCAGGGTCCGGACCTCCTTGGCGATGGCACGCCAAATGTCCCTCTTCTGGTGGGCGCTGACCTACATGACATGCACAAGGGAAGAGGAACAGTCATTACCAACTGCACCGTCAATGTGAGTGTCCCCCTCCCTACTCTGGCCATGTGGCCCATTCATTCCCATGCATTACTGTTCAATGTACTCTGCCCCCTTCCCTCTTCCACCCAGCCCTCTCCACCCAGGCCTAGCCCATACAACGTGCTCCCTGTGTACTAACCTGTTGGTATGGAGGACCGTAGAGTAGCGTGTACTGGGGGAGGACCCCATCCACAAGTTTCTCCAACTCCTGTGCAGGGAAGGCAGGGGCCCTTTCCCCAGACGCAGCAGCCATCGTCTCTTCCAGACCGAGGTCACAGCAGCACTAGCAGTGTAGGTCCTCTCCTGTCGAAGGTCAGGTATCTAGTGAGTGAACAGATAGAAAATGGCGGTGACGTCCGCGGCGGTGCGCATCATCACCGCCGGCTCACCTCTTCATTGGCTCCTGGGACCCATAGGGTCCACTGTTAACCAATGCAGCATTGCGCCGCGGTCTACAACCGCCTACCGCGACGGTGTGCAACGCCAGCGCTGTTACCCCACAATCCCATTGTCCCAGTTTAGAGGTCAGGCAGCCGCCATTTCAGGGGCCCACATGGCTTCAGTTACTACTGCGTCACACATAGCTAGGCCTATACTCAACACACATACAGGAAGGGTTTATTGTCTGGTGTAGTCTTGTGTGTAACTGTGGGTACATACCTGGAGGAATAGTGACTGTTTCTTCGCTGTTGTCCTTCTTAGGCACCGTCAGCTGGGACATATGAGAAGATAGCGGAATCCTCCGGTGTACCGACCGCTGGTGGACCTGTTGACAATGGGAGAAAGATATTTAATCGTCACCTACAGGTTTGACCGTGCCACAATCCAGCAACTATGTACCCAGTTGGAGCCAGACCTGATGTCACCAATCCGCCATCCGACTGGAATCCCCCCTGACGTGCAGGTGCTGTCAGTGCTCCATTTCCTTGCAAGTGGGTCTTTTCAGACAACAGTGGCCATGGCATCAGGGATGTCCCAGCCTATCTTTTCCAACGTCTTGTCCAGAGTGTTGTCTGCCCTGCTGAAACACGTAAGGAGATACATCATTTTCCCTGAGGTGGAGGATTTGCCTACAGTTAAAGGTGACTTCTATGCCCTTGGACATATCCCCAACGTCATAGGTGCCATTGATGGGACCCATGTAGCTCTGGTCCCCCCGCAGGAGTGAACAGGTGTACAGGAACAGGAAGAGTTATCATTCGATGCTGTTTGGCAGACCAGTACATCTCGCAGGTAAATGCTATGTTTCCTGGCTCTGTGCATAACGCCTACATCCTGCGCAATAGCAGCATCCCTGATATGATGGGTGAACTCCAGAGGCACCGTCTATGGCTATTGGGGGACTCTGGTTACCCCAACCTTTCCTGGCTACTGACCCCAGTGAGGAATCCCAGGACCAGGGCAGAGGAACGCTACAATGAGGCCCATGGGCAGACTAGGAGGGTTATCGAACGCACCTTCGGCCTCCTGAAGGCCAGGTTCAGGTGCCTACATATGACAGATGGGTCCCTATTCTACTCACCGAAGAAGGTGTGCGACATCATCATCGCCTGCTCCATGCTCCATAATTTGGCATTGCGATGCCATGTGCCTTTTCTACAGGAGGATGATCCAGATGACGGTGTTGTAGCAGCTGTGGAGCCTGTGGAGCCTGTGGACAGTGATGAGGATGAAGCTGAGGAAGAAGAAAACGACAACAGGGAGTCAGTCATACAGCAATATTTCCAGTGAAACACAGGTGAGTACATTTTCAGGTTTAACATTATATTCACTTTCACACGTCTACCTCTATCCTGTACCGAAATTTGACTCACTATTTGTTAACTGAGTTGTCCCCTTCCATTTCATTTTCACAAATGTGGTAACCTACATGTCAACTGCTTGCATCCTTGAAGGGCTTGTGATGTGTGACATTGGTATGTTTGCCTTCCAATGGGTAACCCATTATGACACTGTAATTGATAATACAAAATTACAAACATAGACTGACTCCATTTTATTTAGTGTTTCAAGGGTGTTTATTTAATTGCAAAAAAATTAGGGGGGTTGTAAACTGGGGATGGGTGAGGGTGGAGGAATGTCCATGGCAGTGTCCAGTCTATTAGTCCCACAGGTGCACTGCCCATCTGGGCATTGCAAGTGGAGCTGGGGTAGTTCCGATTTGGACAGGGTAACAAAGTGGGACAGTGGGGGGACAATCAGGGTGGTCTTATTTCCTGGCGGGGTCTTGCCATCTTGCTCTGTCCTGTTCCTGGATCTCCGGGCCCGCTTTCGTGGTGGTTGTCCGTCTGCAGGGGATGGGGTGCTGGTGTGTTGGTCCTGTAGCGGGGCGTCCTGTCCACTAGCGCCAGCGGAGGTGGTAGGCAGTTCGTCCTGCCTAGTGTCAGGGGCCCCTTGGAGTGCCAAGGTGTCCCTCAAGGTCTTTTGAATGTCCGTCAGCACCCCTACGATGGTGCCCAGGGCGGAGCCGATGGTTCTGAGTTCCTCCCTGAACCCCAAATACTGCTCCTCCTGCAGACGCAGGGTCTCCTGCAACTTGTCCAGGACCTATGTTCATGTGCCTCCGTCCCCTGGACCGTGTGCCCACTACCTCTGCCTCCAGGTCCCTGTTGTTGTTGGGGTGTTGGGTTAGCCTAGGTGCCCTGTAGTGGTGGACACACCACTGATTGACGTGTCCTGGGTAGGGAGGTTTGGGCCCGCTGGGTGGGTGCTGTGCTGGTGTTACCAGAGGGTGGAAGTTCGGTGTTGGGCTGTGGCTGGGCAAGGGGAACCGACTGTCCTGAGTCCCACGATGGTCCGGGCTGGTCATCAAGATCCAGTAGGGCAGAGCTGCTCTCGTCACTGTGGGCCTCTTCTGGGGGTGGAGTGGTGTTGTCTGGACCCTCTGGTGTGGTGACGTTCCTTCGGGTTCCTGCGGGGGTATAAGTACATGATTATTGCATGTGTGTGTTTCATGGTGTGCAATGGGTGGGTGTGCGTGAACGCCAGTGCAGGCATTCCTGTGTGGGGGCTTGTGTGCTGATGGTTGGGGGGTGTTCTGGGTATGTGCAGTGGGCATGCTTTAGTGATGGGTGTCCATGCTTAGTTGTGTCATGCAGGTCTTGGGGTTGGGATGTGTAATTGGTGTTATGGGTACATTAGTGAGGAGTTTGGGTGATAGGGGATGGTGTGAGGGTCTGTAATAGCATGCAGGTAGGGTGGGGGATATGATAGTGAAGATTTGACTTACCAGTGTCCATTCCTCCAACGACTCCTCCGAGGCCCTCAGGATGCAAGATGGAAAAGACTTGCTCCTCCCATGTTGTTAGTTGAGGGGGAGGAGGTGGGGGTCCGCCGTCAGTCCGCTGTACCGCGATGTGGTGCCTGGATACCGTGGAACGCACCTTCCCCCATAGGTTGTTCCACCTCTTCCTGATGTCCTCCCTATTTCTTGAGTGCTGTCCCACTGCGTTGACCCTGTCCACTATTCTTTGCCATAGCTCCATCTTCCTGGCTATGGATGTGTGCTGTACCTGTGAGCCAAATAGCTATGGCTCTACCCGTAGGATTTCCTCCACCATGACCCTGAGCTCCTCCTCGAGAAGCGGGGGTGTCTTTGGCGTGACATGGGGTGGTGTGTGTGATGTGTGGGGTGGTGTATGTGTTGATGAGTGTGCTGAGTGTAGTGGTATGTGGTGTTTTGTGCGTGGATGTTGTGTGGGTGATGGTGTTGTGTGCCTCTGTGTGATGGGGTTCTCGATTCTGTGCTCTCTCTCTCGCCTTCTCTCTGAATTTTTGGTTGTAGGGGTTTGTGGGTGATGTGGGTGTGTGTTTTATATTGTATTGGGTGTGTGGGAGTGGTGTGTGTATGTGTATCAGGTGTGTGTATTTTGAATTGTCCAATGTGGCAGTGTTTTGGAGATGTGTATGTATTTTGAGCGCAGCGGTGTGTACCGCCAATGGAATACCGCGGTTGAAAGACCGCCGCGTGGATTCGTGGGAGGAATTGTTTCCGCTTGTTTATCGCTGACCTTTGGTGTGGCGGTATTGTGTGGGTGTCTGAATTTCGGCAGATTCCGTGATGTGTGTCATAATAGCTGTGGCAGTCTACCGCCGCCGCGGCGGTGTATTGGTGGTCTTCTGCACGGCGGTAAGCGCCTTATACCGCCAATGTTGTAATGACCCCCTTAGTATTGAAAGAATTGGACGCACTCAATGCTAAAAAGATCTATTATGAAGAAAACTGCTCCAAAATAGAGAAAGAAGCTATTGTCAAACTAGCTGCAAATAAAGACATCATAATTAAGCCAGCCGACAAAGGGGATGGAATTGTGATTTGGGGAGTCGAACAATACAATAAAGAAGTTATGAGACAATTGAACAATCAATCACATTACCGCGAAATTGAAACCAATACACCGAAGCAATTAAGGGTTCAAATTGAAATGATGACACACACAGCTAGGGAACATGGATGGATTAGTAAAAAAGAATATGAGTTCCTGAACCAAAACGAGGGATGAACTCCATGCCTATATATTTTACCCAAGATTCATAAAAGTATAGAGAACCCACCAGGAAGACCTATAGTTTCGGCCTGCGGGTCTATTCTAGAACCCCTTGCCCAATTCGTGGATGGTTTTTTAAAACCTTTTGTAGTTAAAACACCAGCGTTTGTACGGGACTCAATGGACATTATTAATAAGCTAGAAAATCTAACATACAATGAAAACAGATAGTTTCTAGTCACTTTTGACATTGAATCCCTATATACTGTACAAACATTCCACAAGACAAAGCATTAGAGATTATCAAACAAATTCTAAACAATAATATCGAGCCTACGAATCCCCCAACAGATTTTCTAGTGGGCCTAGCCACGTTATGTCTTGAAAAAACAATTTTTAAGTTCAATGATAAACTATACCGACAAGTCAAAGGAGTAGCAATGGGGTGTGGCTTTGCCCTAGAAATTGCTAATCGACAGAGGCTATCCCAAAAAGCGAGTTAAAACAGCAGCAAAAAGGGCTTGGTTTACACCAAGGGAAACACTTTTAGTCCCCAAAGTAAGAACAAAAGAGATCCCCCTAACATGTGTGATCACGTTTAGCCCAAAGGCTAATAAAATTTGTTCTATTATTGAAAGGAATTGGAGGATTATGAAAGACCTAAACATAGATAAACCGCTCTTTTCCTTTAAGAAAGCACGTAGTCTGAAAGATCAGTTGGTGCAAGTGGCACAAACATGCCCAGAAAGAAGGAAAGATCTGAGATCATTGCTAAAGTTACCAGCTGTGCAGGGTCACTATAGATGTGGGAAATGTACAGCATGTCAATACACACAAGATTCCAAAGAGATCAAAATACATGGTAAAGTACATGTACAAAATGACTTCACGAATTGCAATACAAATGTGTGATTTATTGTATTATGTGTCCTTGCGACAAAGCTTATATTGGACAAACTTCACAACCTGTAAAAGCCCGGATTTTGCAACATTGTTCGAAAATTAAATGTGCAATCAAAGGAGCACCACTTGTTGAACATTTTCTGGAGTATACACATACAGCGGAAGATATACGTTGGACAGTACTAGCAGTGATACAGCCCAAAATGGATGGACCATCAATGACAACAAGACTGTTGCAATTGGAAGCAAGGCTAATTGAAAAATTCCAAACAGCTAAAATTGGGCTTAATGACTGTGAAGAAGTGTGGACACTAATTAGTTGATTAGTCAAAATCAGTTTTTGAAAAACCACCATGTGCAAAAAGAGATACACGAATCGAATGTCTGCATTGTTCCCCCCTTTTCTGTTTATATATAGAAGATAATGTAAAATATGATGTGGTCTTTGTATGCTCATCCATGAGTTTGGTGTATACAATTGTATGTGTATCATCCTAAGGTGTAAGGTCATGGTGGCATCAATACATGAGGCAGTGATCTGGTAAAATAATGGGGGTACCAACCCCAAATGCCGTTGGTATTCTATATCTGGTTCTTACTTATAGGCTTCAGGCGTCAATAGGCTCTATAGAATAGATACCAATGGAGTATCTCCTCGCAGTCTGTAGAATCCCAAACCCCCCCCATTTTGGTTTTAACTCTTGACAGCGTCTGTTTATATTACAGGCTAGGGAATTGGTTTCCCCAATTTGGGCAATAATATAGAATTAGCAGAAGTGCAGATGATGCGTCTTAGCTTCTAAAGATAACAAAGTAAGAGAAACAACACCGGTTACTTGTGGACGCCACATAGGGGCATGTGGTTAATAGTTGGCTGTATTTATTTGTAAGCATTACTATACACTAACACGTAATTCTTGGTTGTCCAGGTATTCTTTAGCTAATAGACGGGGCTCTTTGTAAGTATCTCGACTGCCAACAGAATAGGAGGTAAATATAACTTCCTCCTTGTTAGGTTTGGCAGCATCTGGCAGTAATGCACGCTCTATGGCTACAGAAAGCATGTTTCTCATGTTAGGTTTTGAGCACAGGCTCTTTTTACCTATTGGTTTTAACTGAACAGTCTGTAATCCTCTTTTCCACACATTGGTGTTAGCGACGTGTGTGACTGCATGACGGTACCCACATGCTTTTGGTGATACTGACTGACATTATGTGGGGATTCTGACTCCCTTGTTACCGCTCTTAATGATACTAGTTCATGTTTGTTGTTGATTTTTGTAGAGGCGGTGCTGCCCTTCTTGAGTCCTGATGAGGCCACTATTGGATAGGCCGAAATGCATCGACCCATTGTATGCGAGACTGAGGGCTTACAAGTCAATGTATTGAGAAATGAGATATGCACCATACAATACCGTTTGCAATAAATAGATAGGTATTTTACAGCTGGGTGCAGCTTAGGTCCTCAGCCATTGTTTTTCAGTGGATCACAACTTGATTTTCTTGATAGTGACCACAAGATAAAGAATGAACGAGGGGCATAACCATCTTTTGTGATACCGCCATGACTCAATGAGTTGGTTTCTTGTCAATATTGTTTGTAATGTTATGTGATTTTTTTTTCTTTTTTTGTGTTAATATTTATTGAATGTTTACCGAATAACCATTGCTCACCTTTACTAACAAAATGATTTAAATAAATAAGGGAAAGAAATGGTCTCCAGAGATTAGGATTCTTCACTTACGTCTTTAAATCAATGATTGTATTTTTCCCTTCCTGCTAATTTTTGTGTTCAAGACAGGACCGCCAGCAGCTGAAGCGCTGCCAAGGACACCGCCGCTAAAATCACCGCTGCCAAGGACACACCGCCACCACAAGCACCGCTGGCAAGGACTCCTCCGCCACAAGCACCGCTGCAAAAGACACCGCCGCCACAATCATCGCTGGCAAAGACACCGCCGCCACTAGTACCGCAGGCCCATGAGCGCCAAAAACACTGATGGCCGCCACGAGCAGGATAAAGCACTCTGGGCACCAAGCCCCCTCCAGAACCAGTGGAGTATCACATCCACTACCTCTGTTCTTGGCAGGATGAAGCACTCTGGGCACTAAGCCCCCTCCAGAACCAGTGGAGTATCACATCCACTTCCTCTGTCCTTGGCAGGATGAAGCACTATGGGCACTAAGACTCCTCCAGAACCAGTGGAGTATCACATCCACTACCTCTATCCTTGGCAGGATGAAGCTCTCTGGGAACCAAGCCCCCTCCAGAACCAGTGGAGACTGTTATCCACTTGAGAGACTGTGGCTTTGCACTCCCCAGGATTGATCAGTGGGCAAACCACCCACTGTAGAGACTTGTGAGACTGTGGCTTTGCACTCCCCAGGATTGAACAGTGGGCAAACCACCCACTGTAGAGACTTGTGAGACTGTGGATTTTTCACTCCCCAGGAATGAACAGTGGGCAACCCACCCACTGTAGAGACTTGTGAGACTGTGGCTTTGCACTCACCAGGATTGAACAGTGGGCAACCCATCCACTGTAGAGACTTGTGAGACTGTGGCTTTGTACTCCCCAGGTTTGAACAGTGGGCAGCCCACCCACTGTAGAGACTTGTGAGACTGTGGCTTTGTACTCCCCAGGATTGAACAGTGGGCATGGGGCCCCCTCGTGGATTTGGCATTGTGCACTCAACCGGCTGAGGTGCCCCCCCTTTCCCTTCCCCCTGAGGTGCCTGTTTTATTTCTATCTGATGCCCCTGCAGTGTTCTCTCTGTCATGTTCGGGTATCTTGTGTGGGCCTCGCCCATGCAGTGTGGCCCCAGTGGTCCACGGACTTTAAGGGTGGAATACCCTGGACTAATATTCTTGGTGTATATATTTGTAAATAGTGTATGTATATTATTTGACTACTGAATTTTTATAAATTACAATCGTTTAGCTCATTTCCTTTTGTTTTGCATTCTTCCAGGGGGCTTTGGGGTATAACTGTAATGTATCATGCTGTATTAGTGTGTGTTTTGTCGTGGGTGAGGGTGGGAGTGGGGGTGTTGCGTGTTGCGTGTGTGTTATTTTTTTTTTCCCTCCCCCCTCCCCTGTGTCGTAGGTGCGGTACTCACCTTGGTCTTCGCCGCCAGCGTTCGTGCTCCTGGTAGAGGAGCAAGAAGATAAAGGCTGGTAAAATGTGGAGCTCGGGTTCCATCACGTCCTGGTTCCTCATGGGGTGTGTAGAGGTGAGCGTTTTCTCTTCGAAGTCCTGTTTCCGCCGTGTTTTTGTTCGCGGTGAATCCGCCCCGGAAAACGTGGCGGATTGGTAGGTTGTGATACTGTGGGCGGTACATTGTCTCCCGCCTGTCTGTTGGCAGTGACAGCCGTGCTGTTTGTTTGTACCACCGTGGCGGTCGGAATGTTAAAGTGACTGTCTTTGTTGGCGGTTTCAGCCTAGGTCGTAATTCCATTTTCTTTGCCGCCGGCCTGTTGGCGGTCTTACCGCCGCTTTAACACCGACTGCCAGAGTTGTAATGACCACCATTGTGATACCTCAGTGTTGGATGACTCTCTGTTCGCTGCTCTCCTCCATAGGGCATGTCTGCTGGGGCAGGTGATGAGATGGCGGCATCCTCCGGTGTACAGACCCCTGGTGGACCTTTCGACAATGGAAGAGAGACACATCATAATCACATACAGACTTGATCGTGCAACAATCCTGGAACTGTGTGCCCAGTTGGAGCCAGACCTGATGTCAGCTATCTGCCATCCTACAGGGATACCCCCTCTAGTGCAGGTCCTGTCTGTACTCCATTTCCTGGCCAGTGGGTCTTTTCAAACAACAGTGGCCATGGCATCAGGGATGTCCCAGCCAATGTTCTCTAACGTGTTGTCCAGAGTGTTGTCTGCCCTGCTGAAACACATGCACAGCTACATCGTTTTCCCTCAGGTGGAGGATTTGCCCACAGTGAAAGGTGACTTCTATGCCCTGGGACATATCCCCAACATCATTGCTGCCATTGATGGTACAGATGTGGCATTTGTCCCCCCGCAGGAATGAATGGGTGTACAGAAACCGGAAGAGCTACCATTCGATGAATGTGCAGATGGTGTGTTTGGCAGACCAGTACATCTCCCATGTCAATGACAAGTATCCTCGCTCTGTGCATGACGCTTACATTTTGAGAAATAGCAGCATCCCTTATGTGATGGGGCAACTCCTGAGGCACCGTGTGTGGCTAATAGGTGAGGCCAAGGTCCCAATACAGTGGACATAGGTGTCTGGGTATGGGGTTGTCCCTAAGGATTAGTGTGTGTCTAACAGTTGTCCCTCGACATTTTCAAGTGACTCTGGTTACCCCAACCTCTCATGGCTACTGACCCCAGTGAGGAATCCCAGGACAAGGGCAGAGGAATGCTACAATGAGGCACATGGGTGAACTAGGAGGATAATCAAATGCATCTTCGGCCTCCTGAAGGCCAGATTCCGGTGCCTTCATACGACAGGTGGTTCCCTCTACTACTCACCGAAGAAGGTGTGCCAGATAATCGTGGCCTGCTGTATGCTGCACAACCTGGCTTTGCGACGCCAAGTGCCTTTTCTGCAGGAGGATGGGCCAGATGGTGGTATTGTGGCAGCTATAGAGCCTGTGGTCAGTGAAGAAGAGGAGGTAGAAGAAGAGGAGATCAACAACCTGAACATGCAATACTTCTAGTGAGACACAGGTAAGACGATGTCACTGCTTCCCACATCTCATACTATTGTTGGAGCTAGCATAAGTCTGTCATTTTCACTCAGTGTATGGACACTGACGTGTCACTTTGACTTTCCTTTCACAGATCTGGGTCCCACTTTCTGCCTTCTGCTGTTTACTCCTGGCCTACTGCTGTGTTGCATTGGTATCTGCACAAGTAAATTGACATAGCTAAATTTCAGAGATGTTGCAATTAAACATTTGTGAAAGCACACAGTGACTCCAGATTATTTTGTGATTGAAGTGTGTTTATTCTTGTGCAAATAAGTGGAGGGGGTTGTAAAATGGGCTGGTGGTGGAGGTATGTCCATGGCAGAGTCCAGTCTATTTGTTTCACAGGTGTATTGTCCAAAGGGGCATAGGAAGTGGAGCAATGGCAGTTTAAAGATGGACAGAGTGACACAGTGGGACAGAAGGGTGACATTCAGGGGGGTCTTATTTCCTGGGGGGGGGGTCTTGGCAATGTTCTCTGTCTTGTTCCTGGATCTCAGGGACCATTTGCGGGGTGGTTCTCCATCTGCAGGGGGTGGGGTGCTGGTGTCCTGTTGTTCCTGTGGTGATGCCTCCTGTTTACTAGCACTGACAGAGGTGGGGGGCTGTTCATCATCCAGGCTAGTGTCAGGGGCCCATTGGTGTGCTTCTGTGTCCCTCATGGTGTTGAGAAGGTCTGCCAGCACCCCTGCAATGGTGACCAGGGTGGTGTTAATGGACTTTAAGTCCTCCCTGATCCCCAGGTAGTGTTCCTCCTGCAGCCGCTGAGTCTCCTGAAACTTGGCCAGTACAGTGCCCATTGTCTCGTGGAATGGTGGTAAGCTCCCATGATGTTGGAGAGTGCCTCGTGGAGAGTGGGTTCCCTGGGCCTGTCCCTCCCGTCGCACAGCAGTCCTCCTAGCTTCCCTGTTATCCTGTGCCTCTGTCCCCTCAACCGTGTGCCCACTGCCACTGCCCCCAGGTCCCTGATCGTCCTGTGTTAGTGGGGTTGCCTGGGTTCCCTGTAGTGGTGGACACACTGCTGATTGACGTGTCCTGGGGACAGAGGGATGGGCCTGAAGGGTGGGTGCTGTGATGGTGTTTCCTGAGGGGGGAGGCTCTGTGGTGGTTTGTGACTGTTTCAGGGGAACTGACTGTCCCGAGGTCCATGATGGGCCGGGCTGGTCATCTTGATCCAGGTGTGAAGAGCTGCTGTTATCACTGTGGGTCTCTTCTCTGGGGGGACTGGATATGTCTGGCACCTCCTGTCTGGTGACGTTGGGTATGGGTCCTGTTGTGGTATAAATGCATAGTTATTGTATCTGTGTGTGCCATCTTGTGCAATGGGTGAGTGACCCTCTACTCCTGTGCTTGCATTATTGGCTTGGTCCTTGTGTGATTGGTGATTTTGGGGCATGAGTGAGTCTCTGTACCGGACATGCTTTGGTGATGTGTGTCCATGCATTGGTGTTACATGCAGGGCTTGGTTTTGGGATGTGTGGTTTGTGTTAGTGGGGTATCTGTGGGTTGTTGGGGTGATGGGTGTGAGGGTAAGGGTGGGGGTATGTGTTGGCATGCAGGTGGGGTGTGGGGGATAAAGTATTAAAGATATGTCTTACCAGAGTCCAGTCCTCCTGCTACTCCTGCGAGGCCCTCAGAATGCAGTATTGAACAGACTTGCTCCTCCCATGTTGTTAGTTGTGGGGGAGGAGGTGGGGGTCCACCGCCAGTCCTCTGTACAGCAATCTGGTGTCTGGATACCACGGAATGTACCTTCCCCCATAGGTCGTTCCACCTCTTCCTGATGTCATACCGTGTTCTTGGATGCTGTCCCACTGCGTTAACCCTGTCGACAATTCTGCGCCATAGCTCCATCTTCCTTGCAATGGATGTCTGCTGCACCTGTGATCCGAATAGCTGTGGCTCTACCCGGACGATTTCCTCCACCATGACCCTGAGCTCCTCCTCGGAGAACCTGGGGTGTCTTTGAGGTGCCATGATGTGGAGAGGGTGATGTGTGAGGTGGTGTCTGTTGTGATGTGTGAGGGGATGTGTTGGTGTGTGTTGTTTGAGGTGCGTGGGTGTTGTGTAAGTGATGGTGTTGTGTGTCTGTGGATGCTGGTGTTGTTTTAGGTAGTCTCTCTCTCTCTGGCCTTCTTTCAAAATTTTGGTGGTGAAGGTTTGTGGGTGATGTGGGTGTGTGCTTTATATTGGATTGGGTGTGTGGGTGTGGTGAGTGTATGTGTATCAAGTGTGTGTATTTCGAATTGTCCAAACTGGTTTGTGTTTTTTAAATGTGTGTGTATTTTGAGCACAGCGGTGTGTACCACCAATGGAATACCGCGGTTGAAAGACTGCTGCGTTGATTCGTGGGTTGTGATAATGTGGGCTTTGTCCTGTTGGGGTGACGGTGTCGGTTTTTGTATCGCCAGTTTATCACTGACCTTTGGTGTGACAGATTTGTGTGGGTGTCTGTATTGTGGCAGATTCTGAGCTGTGGGTCGTAATACCTGTAGCGGAATTCCACTGCTGCAACGGTATGTTGGAGGTCTTTACAGCCAGGGTTGTAATGAGGACTACAGTCTTAAAATCAACTTTACTAAAAGATGTCTTTTTAAATTGTGAGCTCAGAGACCCCAAACTCCACATGTCCATTCACTCCCAAAGGGAATCTACCCATTAATCAGATTTAAAGGTAGCCCCTAAGCCTTGCAACAGTGAAAAACAAATTTAGCAATATTTCACTATCAGGACTTATAAAACACATTACTATATGTCCTTCCTTAACCATACACTGCACCCTGCCCTTGGGGCTACCTAGGGCCTACCTCAGGGGTGCCTTACATGTAAGTAAAGGGAAGGTTTAGGAGTGGCAAGTGGGTACTCTTGCCAAGTCGAATTTATAGTTAAAACTGCACACACAGACACTGCAGTGGCAGGTCTGAGACATGATTACAGAACTACGTATGTGGGTGGCACAACCAGTTCTGCAGGCCCACTAGTAGCATTTGATTTACAGGCCCTGACACCTCTAGTGGACCCTACTAGGGACTTACTAGTAAATAAAATATGCCAATCATGGATAAACCAATCAACCATACAATTTACACAGAGAGCATATGCATTTTAGCACTGGTTAGCAGTGGTAAAGTGCTCAGAGTTCAAAATCCAACAGCAGCAGGTCAGAAAAACTAGGAAACAGGAGGCAAACAGATTGGGGATGACCCTGCATAAGCAAAAACAGTCCAACAATCACCTTGACCCAATGAATCCAAATTAAACATTTTTCATCAGTTATTCTCATGTATGCATGAATTACGGCATATATTAAATTTTTTAAAGCTTGTAAAATGCAAAAGAAGAATTTGATTTCCAATACCTTTGATGTGTGAACTCATATGGTAACAACCTCTATTGCATTAAACTCAACATAAGATTTCAGTAAAATAATCTGAAACAGAATAACATGAATATTAAACATAAACTTTGCTTCGAGAGCATTAAACAACAATTACTGAAGATTAAAAAATGTGATAAATCAGAGGAGTGCATTCTAAAACGTGTCAAATCAATATTATCCCTTGTTATTCTGTTTTAGAGTCCTTCACTATGTCATCTTCATGTGGTTATTCAAAGTCGTCACATTTGTAGTGATATGTTGCTGTTGGAAAGTACAAATTCAACATGTGTTATCCTGGACAGACACCCAGTTGGGATGGGCAAATCTTGTGGAGAGACAACTTGCAGTCTGATAGTATGTAAGTTCAGAAGATTGTATCAGATCTGTTTTCTGTGTGATAATGCCATTAATGCAATATGTGCCACTTGATTTGCTCAAGCCACATGTGTATGTCTGGCCCTAGCATACTGTTCTTCCTTCACATTGGCTAAATCTTTATTTTGTGGACAGTGGAGGTAGTTGTTAATGTGTCTCCTCATGGTTGTTTGGCCTTTTTGTTTCCATACCACTGAATGGTGAATGTGTCATTGCACCAGATACTGCCACAGTGTCCTGTACTGGTCATGTTGCCTCAAATGTTGTTACTGGAATGATGTATGTAGGAAGCTGGCCTGGTGTGTTGAGCACTTATGGTGTTATCACCTTATACCAGGTTCAGGTATCCCCTATTACTGAAGTGTAGGCAGTGTCTAGGAAGCCTGGGCTCTCTAGAGGTAGCTGTGGATGAGCCCCAAGACTTATCAAGGAGGCACGCAAAGCTTATGCAATATCACTAGAAGTCACACATCCCTATCATACATGAAAGAACCACACAGTGTTACAAAGACAATGTTATTATTATAACACCAGCTTTATTCAGTCATAAAACCATCAAAGCAGAAAACAGTACTCCATGTAATTACATAATGCAAGTACAATTTAAGAAATGTAAGAAAAATAAAAACATAATGGGACAATAAAAACACCACTCATTGCTAACAATAAAACCAATAAAAACTCTCAGTGCATACCCCAGAATATACATATCAACAAATTACAATGTTTTTAACAAGCAAATTCATATATATACCATGCAGCCACAAGGAACTTGCTAACTGCATTGATTAGTGTAGCAGAAGTATCACTCTTTAAAATCCTGATGGCAATGGCAAATTTATTAAACCCAACTTCTGACAAGCTGGACGAATCCACTTAAATCGAGGAGAAGCATACGCTGGGCAGAAGAACACAAAATGTTCAATTGATTCCCAGACAGCATTGCAGCCTGGACATAGATTGAACACCAATGGTGTCTTCCAACTGCCAGTAAAAGACAGTAACAGTAATCATCCGTAACGGAAGCGGGCATACAGACTCTTTCCCAGAGAGTCAGGAATAAGATCTAACTAAATAAGGCTCATACTGGGGGTACCACTTGAGATCAAGAAATGCATTGGTCAGTCATCCATGTGATGTACCAACGAGATAGTTGTTCCTGATATAGGACCAATAAGCTATTTTCAGGGACAATTTATGAGCCTTCCCTAGATCCTGTGGATTCTCCCAATAATTCCCAAGTCCCAGGGTACAAAACAGATTAGACACTTGCCTAAACCATGGAATAGAAGCTGCATTAGGTCTTTTTAAAAGATCAAGAAGCGAGTCCCTGTAAATAATGAGCTGAGGGGTCGCCCAGATTTTTACCCAAAAGAGTAATGGTCTAAAAGCTATCATATCAGAAATACGGTTAAAACCAAGGTCAAAAAAGATGGGAATCAAGGGAGTACTGCCTGGGCACACAAGTAGTGCTCTAGCAAAACTATTTTGGCCAACAGACAGTTTAGTGGTTTTATAAAAGCCTCGCACCTCAGCGCCGTAAGTAGCAGCATTTTGTGCTTTGTCCAAATAAATCTTTATAGCCGGAGAAACTTTCGTGGCAATACTCTTATAAAAGCGCAAAATGGCCCCAGATTTATGTTGAAGAAGAGACACACTCTTGTTATTCTGATCTTCCCAGTGCAATTTATTCGAGATCTTCACGCCCAGATAATCTATTGAACTTACTTTTCCCACAGGAGCCCCAACTAAGGTGATAGTACATCTCCTGACTAGTCTAGGGCTGAACACCATTAATTTGGTTTTACTAACATTCAGTTCCAGCCCATGATTGGTACAGAAAGTTATAAACTTATCAACGAGAGTCTGGAGACCCATTGGGGTCTTAGAGATGAGGAGAGAGTCATCCGCAAAGAGCAGTATAGGAATTTGTCAGACATTTAGGGAGGGGGCATCATTTGGCAGAGAGATACGGCTTGTACCACCTCATTTATATATAAAGTAAATAAAGTTGGTACCAAAACACATCCTTGGCGAACCCCCTGCTGGATGGCAATATGGTCTGTTAGTTCTCCCTGATTACCTCACCTCACCTGGGCGTGTGTGCCCTCATGTAACCGCTGTAAAAGAAGGATTATATTTGTTGGAGTACCTATTTTACATAGAATACCCCATGATTTTTCTCTGAGAACCATATCGAACGCAGACCGAAGGTCTACGAAAGCAACACATACATTTTGTTTGGCAAACGTTACATATTTCCAACATAGAGGCGACAACCTAAAAACCTGGTCCACAGTGCTAGTTTTAGGGTGAAAACCTGCCTGGAGTGGGGACATCACATAATGGGTGTCAGCCCAGTCTAAAAGCCTTTCCAAAAGCGTTTAACAAAACATTTTGGGAGGTTGTCAATAAGGCTAATGGGTCTATAATTAGCAGGAAAGCTCACCACTCCCTTTTTATAAATGGGAACTATTTCAGCCCCTTTCCAAGTACTGGGTATTGAGGCCCCAGCTGCTATTGCATTGGATATCATACTTATGTAACTGAACCATAACAATGGCTCAGATTTATATAAGTCCCCCGGTATCTTATCTGGGCTTGGGGCTTTAGAAGGTTTAAGGGAATACACCAATTGTTTCCTCCAGGGTAAAGACAATGTAGTCATCCTGGCTACGCACAACCGTTCCTAGGTCGTCAGATGGTAGGCACATTCCAGCCAACTGCTGGGAGGAGGAATTGTGGGTGGAAAAATGATCAACCCAACTCTCAGGTTGAATATAGGTGGGAATCATGCGCTTGCCCTCTCTGTGCCTGTCAGACAATAATTTCCAAAAGAACACATTATTATATCTAGCAGCGTCTAACAGATTCTGTCAAAATGAATCATCCCAGCTTTTCTTTGCCTGTGCTATGGCCTTATAGACTCATCTGGCTGTTCTAATCGCCCCCCTGTGAGCGGCACACAATGGCTGACTTTAATGCAAATTTAGTCTTGGGACAATCCTCATTAAACCACTCCCTGGTTTTATGTGTATGGTCAAGTTGCTTAATGAGAATTTTCTTGTAAAAGATATTCTGCAACTTATGTATCATTGTCTCTTGGATAGTAAGAATTGGGATATTGGCGACCTCATATTTCTTATTATTAGTCATTGCATCAGTAAACAATTTATAAATCTCCCTAATCGTGTATAGATTAGGCAACACTTTTGGCCAGCTAACACGAGTATGGCTGTTATCCAAGAAGGCTCCCGGACAACAGTATAATGGGTATTCAGGGACCTTCTAAATTCAGTGCTATGAAAAGGAAGGAGCAGGAAGTTATGGTCGCTGTTGTTGCAAAAATCCACCTTCATGTCTACCAACATGACCTGACATCCAATAAAAAATTATCATTAATACTAGATGACTGGCCTCGTTTAAAGGTGAGGGCAATACTTGGATTGGAACGCATGCGGCCGTTACAGGCCCTAAGTCCATACTTAAGACACAGTGATGTCAACTGTAGGGCCGGACAGGAGCCGCTACAAGATTGCTCATTCGGCAAATGTGGAATACCCCAATATTCATCCTCCTCGACTGTTAGAACATTACTTAAATATGAGGGTTCAAATGTGCAGTTCATGTCCTGTGCAATCACTAAATTAGTAGCGGGGGACAAGGTGTCTAGGTATTAAAACAACTGAGTCATAGTCTGGGACTCCTTCATATATATTAATTATAATTACCTTGAAACCTTTATTAATTACAAGCTGCACACCTAAAAATCCAGGGAGTCAATTATTAATACAAGGTGGTCGCACTGCAATTTCTTGTTTAGCAATATCAGTAAACCTGCCTTGGATGACCAGTGACCCAGACTGTAGGTTGGGACATCACATAATATGATAAAAAACCATCCAGGAAGACAGGGTCCACAGCCCAAGTCTCCTGGAATAAACATATGTCCTGTTTATTTATATATTTAACCCATTCAGGATCCAGCAGTTTCCTGCCCAGCCAGGTTTCAGGACGTAATGGAGAGTTCAGTACTAGTTCCCAATTCTCCAGGCCTAGGACACGGGACTTCCCCGCAGTTGACAAGCTCATCAGACACCCCAAGCCTACCCACAGACCCCAAAATAGAAATTGTTAGGGTGGAGTCAGTGGATAGTCAATCAGTATCTGATAGTGGATGGGAATTATTAACTGCCAAGGCCGGAGTACACTTGTGGCTAGTATCAGACTTCCCACCAGTTGAATCACCGCAATTTGTACATGAACTAGCGGTAGGCAGAGACGATTTAAGTCTAATACCAACCCCCCTGGACTTACTAAGATGGCAAAGGCGCAGTTCAAAATCAATAAGAATATCCCTTAACAACCTGTCCACTAAACAAATGGAGATGAAATCAAAGTTAGAGCCAAATTGTCACGATTCACCCTGGGCTTACCGTCTGTATCGGAGAGGGATGGTGTGCGGCCCCAGTTCCTGCAAGTCCTACTCTGACTGAGGTAGGGGCGACCCCTTCGGGTAGCCACGGTGCTGTTAACAATAGTACGCCCCCACAGTCCTTGCCCTCCAGAAGGAGTCCCAGAGGGAAAACCCCAAGGGGAAAAAACCTCCAACAGGAACTCCCTGGAAGAGAAGGAGTACACAAGGAATTAGCACTCAGAAGCCTGGAAATACTGGAAAGCAGAGGAAAAAACAGGAACAACTGGAGTCCCAGCTAAGACCAGCCGGACCGTGACCACCACAGCAGAAGTGTTGCAACGCAATGAGAAGAAGAATTGATTCCCCTTATATACCCCTAGACAGGAAGTGATAGACAGGAAGAAGTAACACCACCATTTTGGATTGGGAAGGGTCTATAGCAATAGATAGGAAAAGGCAACATAGTAAAAAAGGGAACAGATGCATGCAGGGAAAAGAGAGGTGCAAGGTGTGCTGGGAAGGAGAAGGCATGGCTCCAGGGATCATGAAAGAGGAAAGGAAGGCCCTGAAACGGGGCACCCGGTAAGTGTGATGCTAGTGGGGTGGCACAGACACCCCACGACAACACCCGCGTCGCGCGCTGTGCGCGGCGAGGACCAACGCCCAACCCTGGGCCTGAAGCCTCATCGCAGCAGAAGAACAGCGTGCAGCCGAAGAAAAGGGCCGCTGCGGGCCCGCGACCCCTAACACGGGCCGCGGCTTCCCCCGCAGCCCAGCCAGGAGATGCTGCGGGCCGCCGCGGTGCAACAGTAGGTTCCCCCCCCCCTTAGGCCCCAGGTTTGTGAGGGAAAAGATGGAAAAAACGACTGATCACAAGAGGGGCATGAACCGAAGATGCGTCTTCCCAGCAGCATTCACTCATGTGGTAGACCTTCCAATGAATGAGGTATTGGAGACAACCACGGAAGACTCGAGAGTCACAGATTTCCTGGACCTCGTATTCAGGCACGTTGTCAACCATTTGAGGAAAAGGACAGGTGAATTGTCTGCGAAAAGGATCAGGGACAAAGGGTTTAAGCTGAGATACATGGAACACAGGATGTATTTTCCAGGTCTGAGGCAAACGAAGATGAACAGAAACAGGATTGATCTTTTGAAGAATCAGAAATGGACCATAATACCGAGGTTTGAACTTATTTTGGGTTAATTGAGGTAAGAATTTAGAGGAAAGCCAGACTTTATCGTTGATCTGATAAGGAGGGGCCTCACAACGTTTATTCTCAGCCATTCTTTTCATGCGTATCTTTGTGGCTAAAAGATTCAAATGTATGACACTTTGGATACCCCGAAGTTGCTGGACATATGAGGTAATGGCAGTGAGAGTAGATGTTTCTTTCAGAGGAATAGGAAAGGTTTTCGGATGGAATCCATAAGAACAATATAAAGGAGAGACTTTCGAGGCACTGTCTACCGAATTGTTGTATGAGAATTCGGCAAGTGGTAGGTACGTAGACCAATTGCTTTGCGTAGCATTGCAAAAACTACGTAGGTATTGTTCAAGGCCTTGATTCAGCCGTTCTGTATGTCCTTTAGTTTGGGGATGGAAACCAGATGATAGAGCTACCTCTATTCTTAGTGTCTTACAAAATTGTCTCCAAAAACGGGAGATATATTGGGGACCCCGGTCTGAGATAATGACTTGCGGGCGGCCATGAAGTCGAAAGATCTCCTGAATAAAGATTTGACTTAGTTCTTTTGCCGTAGGTAGTTTCCTTAATGCTGTGAAATGTGCCATTTTCGTGAAGGAGTCAATCGTTACCATTATTACCCGATTCCCAACTGAAGGAGGCAAAGAGCACATAAAATCAGTGGATATAGAGTGCCACGGACCTGGTGGAACAGGTAAAGGACAGAGTAATCCTACTGGTTTATTACGAGGTGTTTTTACTTGTGCACAGATGGGACAAGAAGTCACACAGTTTTCTGAGTCTGTTTTAAGTGTGGGCCACCAAAAAGAGCAAAGCAGGAGATCTTGGGTAGCCTTCATACCACGATGACCTGCGATAGGGGAATCGTGACACATTCGCAGGGCCTATGTTTGGACTATTTTAGTATGTAGGAACAATGCCTTTTTGTGATAGTAGTAATCCTGATCTTTATGGAGCTGTGGTCGTAAATTGTTCATCTCAGTTGTTTCAAGGTTAGAATATTCAGTTTTCACTTTGTCAAGGAATGATTGTACTAACCCAGTGATCCTATTATTTTCAAATAGGTTTTGCACAGGAGAATCACTACACTCTGGGCAGCGGCGTGACAGGGCATCTGCCAAAATATTTTGGAAACCAGGGATATATGTGATGTAGAAATCGTATTGACTAAAAAAGAAAGCCCATCGAGCCTGCCGACTATTTTGGCATTGAAAGTTTCTCAAACACTGTAAATTCCAAAGATCTGTCCGTGCTTCAAAAGGTTCTTGCTATCCCATAAGAAAGTGTCTCCATTCAGTGCAATCTGTTTTCAAGGCGAGTAGTTCTCGTTCTAAAACCGAATAGTTACGTTCGGAGTCAGATCGTACGTGTGAAAGGTAGAATATGGGGTGCTCTAACCCATCATTATCTTGTTTTTGTAGCAAGCCAGCCCCGATTGCTCTTTCTGTCTGTAATGACAATGAACTGTTTGGTGGTGTCTGGATGCCGTAGAATGGGAGTTTGAATGAAGGCATGTTTTAACTCTTGAAATGCGGATTCTGCGTCTTTGGTCCAACAAAAACCCTTCCGTAGATTTTCTTTCTTAAGGGTTTGCGTAATCTAACTGGTTCTCTGGGCAAAGTCGGCTATAAACTGATGATAGAAATTGGCCAATCCTAAAAAAACACTGAGTTTCCTTGATGGAGGAGGGGGATGGCCAATCCAGAATGGCTTGGACCTTGTCTCAATCCATGTCAACACCTACTTGATTGATGCAATACCCCAAGTATTTTACTTCAGTTTGATCAAATTTGCATTTTTCTGGCTTGCAGAATAGGTGATGTTGTCAAAGCCTTTCTAATACTTGGAGTACATGTTTAGTGTGTTGTTCTGGGTGAACAGAGAATATCAGAATGTCATCCAGATAGACGACCACTGTCTGGTGTAGGAGATCAGAAACAATAGCGTCCATAAATCTCTGAAAGATGGAGGGAGCATTGGTTAGTCCAAAGGGCATTACCCGATACTCATAATGGCCGAAAGGTGTTCTGAAGGCGGTCTTCCATTCATCACCTTCTTTTATCCTTAAAAGAAGGTATGCTCCCCTAAGATCTAACTTGGTGAATTTCTTAGCCCCTCTGATGGCTTCTAAGATATCCTTAATGAGAGGCAGAGGGTAGCGGTCCTTAGTAGTGATTTTATTCAATCCGCAAAAGTCTATACAAGGACGTAAGTCTTTCGTCTTCTTTGGTACGAAAAAGAGGGGAGCCCCTGCAGGTGAAGAGGAAGGGGCAATCAGACCACTTTGTACGTTTTCCTCTAGATATTCCTTGAGGATCTTTTTCTCAGGTTCGGTTAAAGAATACATCCGCCCAAAAGGAACCACAGCGTCTGATTCCAGAGTAATGGCGCAATTGTATTCCCTATGAGGTGGCAGTACAGGCTTTTCTGGTTTCTGGAATACATCTGCATATTCTAGATAATGTCTGGGTACTCCTTGCAGAAAGTTGATGGAACATCCCACTTTAGGTGGTGTTAATAAGATACTCTTCTAGGACCAATATGTTCCTGCAAAATAACAATGCTGTTGGCAAAAGTGGGAGGAAAGAGAAATGGTTCTAGTTTCCCAATTAATATAGGGATTATGCCGGGTTTGCCATGGAATACCCAGAATCATTACGTGAAGCGGTGAGGATATCAAGTCGAAGGAAATGTTTTCTTGATGTTTCCCGAAATGCAAACATAACGTGGGAGTGGTATGCCTGACAGGTCCCGAGGCTAGGAGGGAACCATCCACCGTGTGGACTTGCTCTGGTACGTACTTGGGTATCCGAGGAATCTGTCTTTCCATGGCCCATGTTTCGTCTAGGTTGATACCACTGGCTCCACAATCCAACAAGGCAAGTGCTCTTTCTTCACGGCCATCTGCTAATTGTAAGGTGACGGGTAAGAGGAAAAGAGCGGTTATTTCTTCTCTGGAAGAACGGATGGAAGGTATTTCGGAATATCCCGTCCTCACCCTTCTCTCAGAGGACGGGAGCTGGCGTTTCCCAAGGGCTTTGCTGGACGGATGGGAGAGGTATGGAGTAGATGCAAATCAGTGGCCCTAGAGGCTAGGGCTTGTCAGAAAGCAGTATTTTCGGTCCGTAGCTGTTGGAGTTCTTGGGCTTGTTGTTGGATAGTCAAGAGCAACGTTTGGCTTGTTGGTTCCGTACTCATCACACGATTCTCCATGGTTCCAGACCACGACTGAAGTTTTGGGCATGGCAATCTGTCACGATTCACCCTGGGCTTACCGTCTGTATCGGAGAGAGATGGTGTGCAGCCAGGTTCCTGCAAGTCCTACTCTGACCTTGGTAGGGGCGACCCCCTCTGGTAGCCACAGTGCTGTTGACAATAGCACACCACCACAGTCCGTGCCCTCCAGAAGGAGTCCCATAGGAAAAACCCCAAGGGGAAAAAACCTCCAACAGGAACTCCCTGGAAGAGAAGGAGGACACAAGGAATTAGCACTCAGAAGCCTGGAAATACTGGAAAGCAGAGGAAAAAACAGGAACAACTGGAGTCCAAGCGAAGACCAGCCGGAGCGTGACCACCACAGCAGAAGTGTTGCAAAGCAATGAGAAGAAGAATTTATTCCCCCTATATACTCCCAGACAGGAAGTGATAGATAGGAAAAAGTAACACCACCATTTTGGATTGGGAAGGGGCTATAGCAACATATAGGAAAAGGCACCATAGTAAAAAAGGGAACAGATGCATGCAGGGAAAAGAGAGGTGCAAGGTGATCTCAGAAGAGGAAAGGAAGGCCCTGATACGGGGCACCCAGTAAGTGTGATGATAGGGGGGGGCGCAGACACCCCACAACAACACCCACATCGCGCGCTGTGCGCGGCGAGGACCGACGCCCAATCCTGGTCCTCAGGCCTCGCCGCAGCAGAAGAACAGCGCGCGGCCGAAGAAAAGGGCCGCTGCGGCCCGCCGCGGTGCCACACAAACTGGCAGTGTCTTCCCACCTCTAAAATATATGCTCGAATAACAGAGAGACAGCTTTGCTGGACTCTCAACCAATAGGTGACCTTATTTCACAAGGAATCCGGAGGCAGCTTGGGAACCTCAACCATAAATAAGGTACCTCCTTTTTTCTCAGAGGCTCGGGCCTGTTTCTTAGGCGCTGGCCATCTCATTCCAGCCTGATGTATAGCGCCATCAGGTGGTTTGATATAATAAGTTGGGGAAATGGCTGCTCCGGCCAGCACCTGGGAGCCAGCCGTCCCCGAGATCTTTGATGTGATCAGCCAATTTAGTTTTATTGGGCCTATCAGGCCCGGTAGGGTTCCAGCCTTTCATATCAATACTATGCTTGTGCCTAGTGGCCTCAGTCTGGAGGGCAGATGAATATGCAGGGAGGGAAATGGTACCAGGACGTAAATATTGATTATCTGATTGAGGCCTGGGTGCAGGTATAGCAGGAACAAAAGATGACCCCCTTAACAGGCAAAAGCCCATCCATGTTTGGCCTAGAACACCTGCAACCACACAACAGCCCATGTTCCCTCGTTAATTTGTTCATCAGGGTCAACACCAGGCTCTTTACTTCAGCTAGCTTTAGGTGAACAGAGGAGAAATCAAAGTTGCAGCTCAACATCGGCGATCTTCCCTGCCCAAAATTTATTTGGCTGCAGCATCAGCATCAGCGCAAGCCCCAGTGTGTACATGTGAAGCAATGTCGCAGGATCCTTCTTCCTCCCCCAAGGGCCCATACTGGTTAGAACACAGTATATTGGGAATCACCAAGACCTCAGGACTTAGAGGAGGGAAAAAGGCCTCATCCCCCACAGAAAGGCCACCAGTAGTACACAGTGCAGCATCCAACCCACTGCACTGAGTGGCAATTGGCACAAGGGAAAGTTCTGACCTTGAAGTATGGGAAATCATCTTTAGTTCAGTCTCACTAGATGGATTAGGCAGCTGCGGCCTTTTCTTAAGTATATCAGGGATTTTTATAGCAGGGGTACCCTGTTTTAGAGAGGGACAAAGTTATTTTATTAGGGTAACACAATTACTAGAATACTAATAGGCAGTCCCCTAACTGGAGATAAGTAAACACATTATTATATACACTTTAGCAATCAGTAAACAGCATAGAAAGCAATACGCATTGGCAAAAGCAATAGAAATTAGTGAGGGCCCTAGGGGAGGGCCAACACATATACTAAGAAAGAGGATTACAAGATACAGTCCCCCACCCAAGGATCTGGAATGGTTAAAGGGGAGCTTGAGGAACAAGGAACCCCGAGAGGTGAATACCAGACTGACCCCCAGCAACCAGGAGAGCAGAGGTAAGTACCTCTTTCCCCCCCAAACCAACAAGAGAACTTTGGAATAGGATAACCCAAACAAGACCCAAGACCCAAACAAGAATGGAAGAACCCAAGGGTGGAATCTGGCAGAAGAGGACCTACAAAGGAATGGGACCAATTCCAGTTTGTGATGGAGTATCCAGTCTTGGCAGGAGCCACTGTGGATGAAGGACCAGGTCGACGAGGGACAAAGAAGAAAAGCTGTGCAGCACATGTATCAAAGAGGAGTTCCTGAAGTGATGCAGGTGGTATCCCACGTCGTTTGTCAGGTTGCAGTTGGTCAGTGGTGCTGGGGAATCACCAACAAGCCTTTGCAAATGTAGAAGAAGAAGAAGATGAGTTGCAAGGCTGAAGAGGATCGGCAAGGCCCAGGGGACTCGAGCCAAGCAGGGGAGTCTGGGGCGAACCTCAGCAGTTAGGAGAGTCACAAGAAGAGGCAACCCACTGACAGCAGGCACAGCAGTTGCAGTGAGGCCCACTCAGCACACCTGTGAATGAGTTCCACATCGCTGGAGCAGCATAGAGGAGACTGTGCTTGTCATGAAAAGGTACTAGGGGTCCTGAAGATCCATTTGGAGAAGGATCAAACAGGCCTTGGTAGCAGTAAAAGCTGCAGGGCACAGGGTACTGTTCTGTAGGCAAGGGCTTACTGTCTCCCAAGTTGGATAGCTAGCAGAGAGGACCAGGGGGACAACGCCAGACCACCACCTGTGATGCAGAATCCACACATTTCCATAGGAGAGAAGATCCACACAGCAGGGTCTCATTGCAGTGGGTGCCTGCAGATGCAGAGGAGTGACTCCTTCACTCAAAGGGAGGCTCCTTTTTACTTCTTGGTGATGGCTGGAGTCTCGTTGACCTCAGGATGCACAGCCATGGAAATGTTGCAGTTGCTGGAAAGAGCTGAAGAAACAATGTTACAAAGTGGAGTCATTACTGGAGTTGCAGATTGTTGATTCTTGAACAGTCCAGTTGTGGTTCCAGTGGCTAGAAGATAAAGTAAACATTGCAGAGCAGTCCTGCTGGAATCTTGCACATTGAGGGTCATATTTATACTCCGTCTGCGCCGAATGTGAGTCAAACATTTTGATGCACATTCAGCGCAAACCTTGCCCCGTATTTAAACTTTGACGCCCAAGCCCGCGGACGACAAAATTACGCTGTGTGCGTACTTTTTTGGATGCGGCAACCTGCCTTGCATTAATCATATGCAAGGTAGGTGTTCCCGTCCAAAAAATGACTTAAACGGCAGTGCGTCGTATTTATGCTTTTGGACAAAAATTATGCACGGCCGGGATGCAGAGCCGGAAAATGACGCACAGCCCGGTTTGCGTCAAAATTTAACGCCTGGGTCAGGGCAGGCATTAAAATGGGGTAAACACACTTGTATTTAATCAGAACACACAGAGGCAGCAGCAGAGCAGCAAAGCCACAAAAGGGAGACATGGATGTGCTTCTCATCCAGCGTGCACGCAGACACAGACGCAGAGCCCAGCAGGAGCAACAGCAGCTACCACAACACCAGCAGCACCCCAAAAGCAGCGCAGAAGGCAGGAGAGGATATTCCAACCCAGAACAACCCTTCATGGCCTCAGGGAACATGACATCATCCAGAGGTACAGGTTGAACTGGCAGGCCATTCAGCAGCTGCTGCGAAACATAGAGCCACAGTTGACACCCACCTTGCTGACACCCCGCACCATCCCAACAGAAACCCAGCTGCTTGCTGTACTTCACATGCTGGCAAGTGGCTCTTTTCAAACAACTGGTGCCCTGGTTGCCGAAATATCACAGCCGTCATTCTCTGCCTTTTTGCCCAAAGTACTTGGACTCACACCCCACCACATCTGCTTCCCTAACACACTGCTGAAGCAGTAGGAAATTAAAAAGGGGTTTTACCTCATTAGTGGCTTCCCACACATCCTTGGTGCAATTGACTGCACACATGTACACCTTGTGCCACCTGCTGCAACTGAACACCTCTACCGCAACAGGAAGCACACACATTCCATCAATGTGCAGGCCATTGTTGATCACCAAGGATTGATCACCAACATCATGGCAAAATATCCTGGGAGTGTCCATGACTCATTCATCTTCCGTCACAGCCCCATCAATCAACACTTCCAGGATGGACGGTATGGCAATGGACTACTTGTTGGTAAGTACAAAAACCTACTTATATACACACTGCACAGCAACCCTCTAGGACACACAACACATACACCACAACAGCAACATGTTGACAGGAACACACTGAGGTTGTGACATCGCTAGCCATGTTTCTTAGGTCACCATTGAACCTGTCACACATCTGAAATTACTGTACAGTCTAATGTTAAGACGTCAATGATCACAATGTTTGGAATGTGTTGCCTAAATGTCACCTTGCAAATTGTAAGCGTCTCAATTATGTTTACATTAATCCATTGCATAAGTCTAAAGGTATGGGATGTCCAGGGTACATTGATATGAACGTGTTAACAACACTGTCAAACTTAACCTGTGTATGGAACTATCATCTCACCCCCAGTGAAGACACAGGGACACCTGTATCACAAGTCACCATGCTAGTGAGGGGACACTGTACTGCAAATCCCAAAACATACTGCTGACAACTGGTCAGCAGCCAAACACTCATCCAGCCAAGGAAACAACACAATGCAGATGGTACATCCTACAAGCCTAGGATGCGACGCAAAAACACAAAAGAGTCACAGACAACACAAGACAACTACTGCCATGCAAGGTGATTTCAATGGGGCTAGCTACATCAACATGATCCCATTCATTTTCTCTTGCAGCTGATCAGGGGTATGGCATCCAGCCATGGATAATGACACCTATTGGCAACCCGAGTACCTTAGCGGAGCGTGCCTATAATGACGCACATAGGAGGACACGCACCTTAGTCGAGAGGAACTTCGGCATCCTCAAGTCGAGATTCGGTGCCTCGACATCACTGGTGGTAGCCTCCTATATTCCCCTGAAATGGTCTGTAAGATCATTCTAACATGTGCCATTCTGCACAAAATTTGCATAAGAAGGAACATTCCCCTCCTGGAACCAGAGACACACATGCCTGAAGAGGAGGAAGAGGAGGATGGTGGCCTGCAACATGAGGGGGAACAACAAAACACGGCCACTGGTTTGCATAGGCGACAACATATTGTGAACAATTTCTTTTAAATATAATCAACATCACCACTTTATGAACTAATTTAAATAAACACCTATAATAATCACCATATCATGGTCTGGCTAATCATTTTTGCACACCTTTATCTCTAGCTATCAGAATAAAAGTGTTGCCTCATGGAGCATTGCTGATATACCGATTAGGACACTGAAAATCCCAGAGCAATTGTGATGCGTACTATACAACGGTCGCATCCACACACACTTTAAATGACATACATCCTGTACATTTCACCTTTGAATGACAATAGCAGAGGACCACACCTACTTCACACATACATGTTGGAAACATGGTTCATCGCAGCATATGGCACACAACTGAGACACCATCACTAAATAAGGGGAAAACAAGCATCATACATGAGGCAGTTGATTTGCTTTTGCATCAGTAACAGGATTGTATGACCAGACCTTTGACAGCAGTAAGTCCAACTGCATCCAATCTTTGCAAGGACTATCTGTGACTAGAGTTCCCTAGAATCAGAACATAGACAGCACAAGTGACACACATATGAGCAGCACTGTGCACATGACATTCCATGTACATGTCAGCCCATTTCCTAACTCCTGACACACCCATGCACCTGGTCACAACCCACCTGTCTGAAGAGGTCCCTGGAATGGTAATATGTGTACCCTGATATTCCCTCCTCTACACACACAGACTAACAATAGCAATCCAGTGTGCTACACCCTTTCTTATGGTATACCATTGTCATAGTACATCTGACTGCATGGAAGTCAGGTCAATTAATACACTGGCTTGTAGTTTCTAAGCCCTGTTATCACCTGTAGATTGCTTCCCGTATGAAAATGTCTGTTGGCCATTATAATGCAAATCTCACCTATAGGACTTGTGAGAAACTGATGCAGCCCACACCTGTGATCACCTCCATACACACCACCCATTTCAACATGCACTGCCCCTGCTGATGCATGGAACAGCATAGGAGTTGCCATGTTGTCAAATACACCGTTAATCATTGCTAGTAATTAAGCCATGTAACATAGCCCTTGGGTTCATGTGTCACCTTCAAAAACACAGGACATACACAGTTTTACATGTCAGCTGTCTAGTTCATCCTCCAAACAGTCTTAGTCAGACCACTGATTATGTAACTTGTGAAATTGGTGGATCCAGATTGACCCTGCATCCTGTCAGCCTGACTGAGATCTGTCTGTGTGTCACCCTAAAGTTTCCATGTGGCTACATATGTACCACACTTGCTTTACCAAACCTCTCAATCCTCAGAAGGTATTTGGTCATGTGCTTCATCAATGCATACCCAAATACATTGTATAGCATCATCTGGCTTTTAATTGTACCATATTAGTTAAATCCTCTGTGAATACCAAAATTCATAGCCCATCCCTTGTCTGGGTCTCATTTATGCATGAACGACAAAGTGTGACAGTGTCCCAGGGCCATACTCAGGGATTGGGTACGGGGCCTTCAGCAGAACCAGCAACCTCTGATAATGTCCATGAAAAGTCCACACATGTCAGGACCCTGACAGTTCACACACAGAATTACATTGCTCACAACATATTGATGGGCCGTGTGTGGTGAATAGCTGCAAAAATAATCAGCACAGAGGCTATGATGTTCCCAGATGCAGTGGGAATTGCAGAGGCCAACCTGTGTACAAAAGTTGTGATGACACCTGCCGGAACATGACACCTGAGACATTATCTCACTCAGCACACCAAGGTTGCCCTGTTGACAGTCTCATTACAAGTCTTCAGTGACAGGGTGGGACCATCCCCATGTAGGTTCTCATGTCCTCATCCACTTTACTCACATTGATCAACAAAGGATACTCAGTAGATACAGGAATAGCTGCCAGTGACTCATGATGAGACCTGGACGTAACTGTGACAACATACACCCCTAAAAATATACAGGATCAACATTGGACCACACACATGAACAAGACACCTCTGTGCAATTGATCACTGGAAATATGTGGACACGTGCTGCCTCGTCTGCTGGTCCACCACAGGCACTGGAGAGTTGTGGCTCAGTTATATGACCTCAATTGTGGCGTCATCATACATTTGTGGTTCACCTTTGGCTGTTGGGCCAATTACATGGTACCCACTTCCTCAATGCATGTGTCTGACTCACTGTGGGATTCACCAAACAAGTGCCTAGGAAGCTGTTACCAAAAATCTAGGACATAGGATGGTGAAATTGTGGACCATTGACATGAACAAGCGTCTGCCATCTATCTGGTGCATGCTTTGTCATTTGTGGTGTCTACGTTGCCCAAAATCTTGGAAGTGCACATAACGGATGTTGCTACATGTATGACTAACACATGTCCTCTCTCATTTCCACAATGACTTGCATCTAAGGTATGGACACATTGACTTCACATTCATACAAGCATATGTTCAATAATGCACCTTGTGATGCACACACACTCAGTCAACAACTACATTAGTTGCCACTGCACACACATTGAGCCAAAGGCATTGAGGTATTGTACTTATGTGCATCACATTGCTATCCTCTCCTGATGCCAAACATGCCCAAATTGTGCAATACATATATGTAGGCCACACATATCTCCATTCCATCTAGTGCATCAGCCAACCGTCAAAATCCTGTTAAGGAAGTAGCGGGTCATGGTCCACTGTAGTGTGATGTCTCACATGTGAGCATACACCATCAACACCATAGTGGGTGAAATCAGCCTATCTCTGATGTGTCCCAAATGTAACATAACCTAAAAACTGAAAAAATGCCCAAAACCAGTTCATGCACTTAAATTTTGACGTTGCTAGCGTTATGCGTAATTTTTTTCCAGCAATACAGATTGTGCGTCATATTTTGCGACGCACAGGAGTGAAAATTAGGCCGCATCCAAATAATTGTACAGACTATTTACTACTAAACTGTAACAACATGAGGGCTTACAAAAGTCCCTGCCCCTCTGTACATTGTACCTATGTGTAATAAATGTGTCATGGCCACATAGGCTGTTTGACTGGTAATGCAGTCCTCAAGTAACCAGGCTTTGGACGTCTCTCTTGGATGCACATGATGAGACGATTACACACCATTATTATTTCTGATCACTAATGACGGAGCATGTTTGCCACCACATGATAGTCAGGGCCACTGCATGTGTGCAGATATGTGTGTAACTGTCACAGAAGACCCATGCTATGTACATGTTGGCCGTGATATGTCAGATATATCAGATGCAGTATCATCATGTCTGAATGGCTGTCATTTCCTTATTCAGCTTACACATTGTATATGTCTTTGAAATTGTTGGTCAGTGCACAGATTCCAAACACATTTCTTCCTTCCATCCCTTACAGGTGGACTGGCACCCTACACTGTGGGAGAGGTGGCTACATTTGAGGACCCCGACCACTCCAGTAAGTGTTGATATGCCTGTTAAGTGTTGTGTTTGCTGGTGATGTGTGATGGACTCCTGTGTGTTGAACACATAGCAAGGTGTGATACGCTGGCCAATCATTTGTCTTGTTCCATGAGTGGGATTTCAGTTTCTCAAAAGTTTTGAGTTGGCCAATGCTTATCCGATTGTATTATCTAGGGATTGTAGGTCATTCCTGTAGGCCCCACAATGAGTACTGGGGTGAGTCATATGGATAACACTTGTATCAACAAGAGTCACACTGGAACTCAGCTCAGATTTAGTCATTCTGTCAGACCCACATTCTCCTAGATTGGTACTGCAAATCGCTTTCCAACAGACTTCTGCTTCTCTATTCACCAAAGTACTTATTAAACTGTAGGTAGAACTTCCTAGCAGCATGTACTTCCACATGTAGTGCTACAGGTATGTGGAACTTGAGTGCAATGGCTTAGGTGTGCATGCTACTCATGATCATGGGTGTTCTTGCAACTCTGTGTCTGGTGTAAGTCATGCCTTACTGGAAGTATATGATGTGTACCAAGCTCTGCATTTCCTGACATGTGTGGTGCTATGATTGGTCAAGGGTTTGCAGACTCCTAATTGTTGATAGACCTTACCTGTGGTGTGTGCGTAGAGCCAAACACGTGTGGAGTTTTCTATACACTCCTCGGTGTCCATGTTGTTTGGAATTGTTTGTTGTTTCTCCACCCCCCACTCAAACACAGGCTTGGGTTTGCGAATACGGTACCTAGGACTGATGCTACCAGTATGTTACACATACATGTGAATAAGTGACTGTTTGGTTGGAACCTAGTATACACACTCAGGTATGGCACATGAGTACTATATTAGCAAGTCCAGTTACAACTTGCAGACCATGTGGCTTTAGTTTTTCATTCCGTACACTGACATCTGTAGCCCAGGCATTGGCGGAGGATGTGCAGCATGATTGTTAGCTGATAACTGGCAGAACTCAGATAGAAAGTAAAACCAGTTGTTGCCCATCTCGTAGGTTTTGGATATGACCTTTGTAGGCTGGCCTGTCATGTACTTCCTCAGGGACATTCTATGATCTATATGGTGATATGAGCTGTTCCAAGTACAGTAGATGTATTGTCTGATTTACTTCTTGTGCCATTTCAGACAATGCAGCTCCTAATGTAAATTATTTGCCTTTGTCTTCACAGCTGCAAACATGGCACCCATCCGGGTCCGTGAGTTCCAGAGGCGGGCCATGAGATATCAACATATCCTGCTGGTAGAGTCGGGGTTCAGTAGGATGGCCCGTAGATATCGCCATGAACGGGCCTCCGGAGCATGGAGGGCTTTCCCACAGGGTGGCCCTACTTTGCCCACCACCAGCACAACCACCAGTTCCACCCAGGTGGCACCACCCACAGCTGGGACTGTTGTCCCAACGTCTTCTGTTGTTCCAGGCCCCAGCAGTGCAACACCTTCAGGGCAGCCCACAGGCCTTGGCTCTACACACCCACAAACCTCCTCCGCCGGTACCCAGACTGCCCCAGCTCCAACAGTTGACCCTGCAGCTTTCCAGGCAATGGAATGTAAGATAGACCGTGTGTTGAGGAAAATCAGTAATCTGAGCCAGGATGTTCGCCATATGAAGAGGCGTGTGCGGTCCATAAAGCGGACCCTCCGGAGGGCCAACCTCTAGACTTTGATGATGATGGACATGATTCCCTCCCCTCCCTCCTCTTTCCTTGTTCTCATACTTAGTGGGTTTAGGGGGCTTAGGCCCTCATTCTGACCCTGGCGGTCTTTGACCGCCAGGGCGGAGGACCGCGGGAGCACCGCCGACAAGCCGGCGGTGCTTCAATGGGGATTCCGACCGCGGCGGTAAAGCCGCGGTCGGACCGGCACCACTGGCGGGGTCCCGCCAGTGTACCGCGGCCCCATTGAATCCTCCGCGGCGGCGCAGCTTGCTGCACCGCCGCGGGGATTCTGACCCCCCCTACCGCCATCCAGATCCCGGCGGTCGGACCGCCGAGATCCGGATGGCGGTAGGGGGGGTCGCGGGGCCCCTGGGGGCCCCTGCAGTGCCCATGCCACTGGCATGGGCATTGCAGGGGCCCCCGTAAGAGGGCCCCTACATGTATTTCACTGTCTGCTGCGCAGACAGTGAAATACGCGACGGGTGCAACTGCACCCGTCGCACAGCTTCCACTCCGCCGGCTCGATTCCGAGCCGGCTTCATCGTGGAAGCGTCTTTCCCGCTGGGCTGGCTGGCGGTCTGAACGAGACCGCCCGCCAGCCCAGCGGGAAAGTCAGAATTACCGCCGCGGTCTTTCGACCGCGGAACGGTAACCTGACGGCGGGACTTTGGCGGGCGGCCTCCGCCGCCCGCCAAGGTCAGAATGAGGGCCTTAGTGTTAGGTTAGTATAGGCTGTTAGTTTAGTTAGTGTTAGTGGGCGGGAGTTAGGGTGGTCCTGATTCTTTCTATTTTTACTTATTAAGTGTGTGGGTGGGTGGGTGTATGGCTATGTTGGGGTTCTTGTGTGTTTAGTTAAAATAAATTGGAAAAAAATATATATTTTTTTTAAAAATACAATAAATATATATTTGTTTAGAATAGTATAGTATATGTTTAGGTTAGTATCTGTTGTCCTCCATGTGTCCCGTCTCATAAGGGGGATGGGGGGTTAATGTTTAGAACGTTTTGTTACATGTGATAAGTAAGTTTAGGTTAGGTTAGTTAGGGACAGTTGTGGGTAATGAGTAGTCAGGGTAGATTAGGGTAGGTAAGACTTTTCCCTTAGTTTCCATTTATAGTGAACCCTTTACAGTATGTGTTAAATGCTTCTTGATCATGGCCTTGGCATTAGTGTACATGAATTTTGTACTATTACATTTGTGTCCTATGCTACAAACAAATCCCAACTGAGCTGTAAGATTGGCAGCTACCCCAGAGCTACTTTGCAAAGATTCCTTCATTCGTTGCAACCACCAATCACAATTAATATGGATCCCAATGTGTTTTTGCCGATAAGTATGTTTTCTAAGTCACAAACAGTGCTTCCAGACTTGGTATTGGGGGAACAGTTTTAGGTCTGACTGCAGTGTGATGTTCAAGGACACCCTTATAAGATGAGTTTTCGTAAGCACTCTTGTAGTATCGTCTTCGTGACTCACATAGATCATTTGTGACACTGTTCAGCATGATTACCTATTTGGATGTAAACTCAGACACCTTCATTCATGCAGTTTTTGGAGTGTTTGCTTAGATTTGTGTGCACTTTTATATGTCTTAGTATTTCATGGTGACAACATTTTGCTGCCACTATTTGATGACTTAGATATCCTTTGAGCAAGCATTATTCTGTCCAACACAGTATGATGGTGTATGGTTTCTCACTTCATCAGATATTACCCTCAGGAAGGGCAGAGTATGATGCAATCCTGGCCACTGTGCAGATTTATCTGACTACATAATTTCAGGACAGTTGTATTGACAAGCTACGTTATTTCACAGGAGGCATATTTCAGTTATCTACTGCACAGTTGATGTGTCACATTACCCAGAGACAGATTTGTTGTGTAAGTGCTATTTATTGAAAAGTGCTGTAGTGTTATATGTACATTGTCCCTGATTGTGAGTCCATTATAGTGACATCTTCCATTGTGATCCTACACAAGGGGTAAAGGAAAATGCTTTTGACATGCTGGGGTGATGTTTCAGACAGTGCAGAGGGACAGTATTTGCCAATGAGTAAGAGAGAGACAAGCACTGGGCAGGCTGACAAGATATACAGTGGTTAGCAGAATAGTCATTGGGTAGAGTTGTTGTAAGACTGGCATGTTACAAAATGCAGGACCTTGGTAATAGTTGGCCATGTGTCAGGGACTAGTGCTTCCGGGTACTTTTCCGTGTGAATGTGGTCTGTTCCATGTCTTCTCTTCTGATGTGTGTGCTGCCTCCTCTGTCCTTGGTGGTGGTGGTTGCGAAGGGGCAACACACACCTCAGTGTTAGAAGACGTGGAGTCAGACATCCCGGTCACTGCTACCTGTGAAGGTCTTAAGGGCAGTACTGCTGCAAGGAGGACGATCTGCTGGTTCTTAAGAGTAGCAGCCACATCACAATGGTAGGCAGCCAGGTCGGCCCTGGGGGGGTCATGATTGCATTTGT
Source organism: Pleurodeles waltl (assembly GCF_031143425.1). NCBI lineage: Eukaryota > Metazoa > Chordata > Amphibia > Caudata > Salamandridae > Pleurodeles > Pleurodeles waltl. The sequence goes on from NC_090436.1 coordinate 470,089,097, forward strand.
GCATGCAGTGCAAGGTTTGGGGTCCAAGGTGTTGACTCCCTTACTGCAGTGGTGAATTCCCTGACAGTTTCTTATAGTCCTTGCAGGGTGGATGTTAGTGCTTGCATGGCTGCTGCCTGATCTGCAGATGACATCATGCACAAATGCACCCCTTCTAGGCTGGCTGCCATGGATTGCATCCCTACCCGCATCTCATTGGCCAGCTCCTGCTGTACCCCAACTACAGTTCTCTCAAAGCTGGTGCCTGTGTCGTCTGAGTCCTCAGCTGTATTGGAGCTGGCAGGTCTTACAATTGGGGTGGTGGGTGGGTCCTCTGTGATGGCTGCTTGTTCTGTGCTCCTCCTTGTGACTGAAGGTGGGGTCTGGAGGGTTCCAAGGGCCTCTTGGATGGTCTTCTGGGGAATGTTTGTCAGCTCGTCATCCATGTCATCAGGGTATTCTGGGACAGGCATATCCGCAGGAGATCCATCGTCCTCTGCAATGAAATGGGGTACAATTAGTGTGTGTGTGTTGTTGCATTAGTGATGTGACATGCCTGCCTTGTGATGAATTCACATTGTGATCTTGTTTCGTGTTTATTGTTCCAGTCTTTCAGATGGGCATTCTCCTAGGCCTCTGGGCCCACCTGCATGTCACATGTATTGTGGTAAGTTATTAGACTTGTCAGCATTGTCTCCTCTAGGTGTTTGTTCTGGCCAAATAGTGAATTGCCACCTTCCTGTCCTACTCAACCCTCCGTCTACATCCATTCTCATGGTGAGGCCTTTCACTGGCTGTGGGTGCTCTGATGGCACTGGCAGCACACTTGACAATCTGGACTTGCCCCAGTCTCTGATCTTTCACATCCACTTAAATGTAGTTGACATGTAGCGTATCCTATGCATAGCATTGTTATGGCACGATATGGATGTTGGCATTTGTAATGTGTACAGTTGATGTTGGGAATGGTTGTACATTGGATTGCCCTGATAGTCGTAGCAATGTCCTATTTCCTCCTCTGACTGTGCTGGTGTATTTCAGTGACCAGTTACATGTGTCCTCCCCCTCAATGCTGTTGTCTGAGCAGTATGACATTTGGAATGTTACATTGTGACCCAGGCACAGGATGGACCCTGACATATGCAGCATGGGTATGTCCTTAGTGCTGTGTAGCTCCTACTGTTGATGACACTGGCTGATGTTTGCAACAACTATGGGCATTGACATTTGACAGGACTGGGGCCTTTGTCTTGTTTCAGGGGAATATTGGAGTTGTCATCCTAAACCCTCAAATTTTGCTGTGTATGATCCATGGGGAAGTTACTGCCATTGGCTACTTGAGCTGCACACACAGCGGAGGTGGTAGTGACAACTGTTGTCACTGTTACATTCCAGTTGTCGGTATGGCGAGAGGTTGTTAATTGGGCCCTAGTTATGTAGGGGGTATGGTGGCTGACGTGTGCCAGGATGTCAGTTTGACGTTGTGCCCTTCCCTCCTGGCGTGGCTTTACCTTTGCTCCATCGTTGGCATGGCAGCATGCCCCCATGGGACTGTTGTTGGTGTAGTGTAGTGGTGTGCCCCAGCTTCTGTCTGTGCAGGCCATGCCCCCATGCCATACCCCTTTACCCATGCCACTCCATGTATATGATGACTTCCATGCATTTTGTGGTCGGTATCACCCACTGCTTACGGTTAACATTAGTGCATTTTAATTCCTCATGCGACTTACCCTGCATGTGTGTTGTCTCCTGGTAGTCTGCCCTGTCCTGTTCTTGAATCCCTGTGATGATCTCCTCAGGGATGACGTCTGCAACCATCTCCTCCATGTGGTCCAGGGCCTCCTGGTGTGCTGGACTCCCACCTCCAGTCTGCAGCGCTGCCTTCCTGTTCCTGGCCATTTTTTCCTTTGTCCTGCGTTTGCAGTCATGTCAGCGTTTCTTACACCCGAAGACTGTTCTGCGTACTTCTGCCACACTGTTAATCTTGTGAACAATTTGTTGCCATATAGCCTCTCTCCTACTGATTGGCAACTTTGAGGTGACAACAGTTGGTGCTGGTGTTCCGTAACCTCTTTAACCAGAATTTCCTGTTCCTCTGCACTGAAGCAACACTTTCTTTTCTTCTTAAAAGTGTCCTGGTTCTTGTGTGGGTCCTCCTGGCTGGTTCCTGGTCTGTTGACATCTTCCTGGGGTCTGTAGAGGCATCTGGGATCCATTTTGGCTCTCCTCTGCTGAAATGGCTGTGTTCGCAGGGAATTTTGATGCTATTGCGTCAAAAAACACTGCATATCCGGTTTGCGGGGTCGTAAATCGACCCACAGTCATTACCCCCACATTAACGTTGTTTTGCTTTACGACTTGACGCTGCGGTGTGCATAAAAAAAAAAGACTCACACCTGTGGTTTGCGCCGCCGTGCGTCAAAGTATAAATTTGACTCCCGCACAGCGCACCAAAATGGGTACAATAAAAAGTATAAATATGGCCCTGAATCTGAGGAACCACCCAAGAGGGGGGCCGTAAATAACACAGGAAGGGGGACTGGTCACCTAGCAGGGTGACCACCTATCAGGAGGGGGCTGTGATGTCACCTATCTGACCTTGCCACTGGGATGATCCCAGAGGCATCTGCACATCTTGGATTCAAGATGGCAGAACCAAGTGGCCAACCGGATCTTTGAGTACCACCCCTGGGTGGTGATGAACAGGGGAGTGGTCACGCCCCTTTCCTTTGCCCAGTTTCAAACCAGAGCAGGGACAGTGGGTCCCTGGACTGGTGCAAACCAGTTTATTAAAGGAGGGCACCAAATGTGCCCTTCAAAGCATATCTGTGGCTTGGGGAGGCTACTCCTCCCAAGCCATGTCACACCTATTTCAAAGGGAAGAGAGTATTGCCTCCTCTCCCACAGGAAATCCTTTGTTCTGTCTTCCCCTGCTTGAGCTGACCATGCAGCAGGAGGGCAAAAACCCATCTGGAGGGTGGCAACAGCGTGGCTGCTTACAAAACCCTGGCAGACTGGTAGGAGCAATACTGGGTGGGTCCTCTAAGGAGATCCCAGAGTGCATGGAATCATACAACCAATACTGGCAACACTATTGGGTATAAGATTCCAACAGGTTTGATACCAAACATGCCCAGGCTCAGAGTTACCATTATGTAGCTGAAAACAGGTACAATGTGTCCAGTACATGGGTAAAATGGATTCCCCACACGTAAGAAGTCCAATGTAATGGAACTGGAGTTTGTTAGGGCACCTCTGCTCATGGAGGGGTACCCTCACACACAGGTACCTGCACCCTGCGCTCTGGGCTAGGGGGGTCTGCCATAGGGGTGACTTACAGTGACCTGGTACAGTGACCTGGTGCAGTGACCTATAGTGAAATGCTGCATGCACCTTTTCATGCAAGATGAAATGGTAGGCGTGCAGACACATTTTGCATGGGCTCCCCTGAGTGGCAAAATACATGCTGCAGCCCATGGGGAACTCCTGGTGCCCCAATGATCTGGGTAGCTAAGTACCATATACTAGGGACTTATATGGCGGCACCAGTACGCCAATTGTAGGGTGTGCCAAGTCCTCGGCAACTAAATTTAGAGGGAGAGAGCACAATCACTGTGGTACTAGTTCCCAGTGAAAACAGTCAAAGCACACCGACAGCAGGCAAAAAGTGGGGGTAGCCATGCCAAAAAAAAAAGTACTTTCCTACAATGTAGACTATTGGTGTTATTGATCTAGGATTTATTTTGTGAGAACTGATGTATGGCTCGAGCTGAGGTCATGCATCAGTGATAGTTTGCCTTTTTAATTTGATCCCTCAAATATTTCCATTCCTCCATAGTGTCAAGGTTGTACAACATATAACCCTGAATGGCACAGACTATTGGGATTAGGCATGGTTATTGAAACCCAGGTTTATTTTATTCAAGGACTTTTTGCCAACATATGTATCTTCTAAATACATAGGGGGTGATTCTCACCCTGGCGGGCGGCGGAGGCCGCCCGCCAGAGTTCCCCCCTCCAAAATACCGCTCTGCGGTCGCAAGACCGCTGAGGGTATTTTGGGTTTTGCACTGGGCTGGCGGGCGACCGCCAAAAGGCCGCCCGCCAGCCCAGTGCAAAACGGCCTTCCCACTAGGACGCCGGCTCAGAATTGAGCCGGCGGAGTGGGAAGGTGCGAAGGGTGCAGTGGCACCAGTCGCGTATTTCAGTGTCTGCATAGCAGACACTGAAATACAAAGTGGGGCCCTCTTACGGGGGCCCCTGCTGTGCCCATGCCATTGGCATGGGCACTGCAGGGGCCCCCAGGGGCCCCGCTTCACCCCCTACCGCCATCCTGTTCCTGGCGGGAGACCCGCCAGGAACAGGATGGCGGTAGGGGGTGTCAGAATCCCCATGGCGGCGGAGCGCGCTCCGCCGCCATGGAGGATTCACAAGGGCAGCGGAAAACCGGCGGGAGACAGCCGGTTTTCCGCATCTGACCGTGGCCGAACCGCTGCGGTCAGAATGCCCTGCGGGGCACCGCCGGCCTGTCGCGGTGCTCCCGCCGACCCTGGCCCCGGCGGTCTCTGACCGCCGGGGTCAGAATAACCCCCATAATGACTTGTGTTTGTTTCCTTGGAATTAAAATAAACAACAATTTACCTCTGTGTCTTCAGAAAATATCTTTGGCAAATAAACAATCTTCAGACATGACTACATGATTGTGAAAGACAGAAATGATGATCTGAAGGCCAGAAAAATTACAACAATAATCTTGTACTCTGTGTGTATACAATCTATTAGCATGAAACAAAAAACAGAAATGTCAATCAAAAAATGTAGAAATTAAACATATCGCCTCTCATTATGACACTGGCAGTCTTTTTGGAAGATCGCCATGCTGGCAGCTGCCAAAAGACTGCTGTGTTATGAGTCAGAGACCAAAGACCACCAGATTACAGCCACAAACCGGACATTGCTGGGACGGGTGAGAGGCTTTTCCTCCCCAGCACTGCCATGCCAAAAGGACTCCACCCACCGTATTACGAGATGTAATACAGCATGGCGGTCCCTGCACAGTGGTGCAGCGCTGCCAGTGGAAATGCGGACTCTCATCCCCTCCCGGATGACAACCTTGCCCAGACAGGTATGTGGACTGTCCGAAGGGGGCGTCTGGGTGTGTTGTATGCATGTGTGTGTGGTGTGTGTGTATGTATAGCGGTATGTGTGTACGTGAGTGCGGGTGTATATGCATGTGTCGATGGATGGTGTGTGTGTCTGAATGGAAGTGGAGGCGAGAGGGGTGTGTTGGGTGTAAGTGAGTAGGTGTGTGTACTGGGATGCATGCGAGTAGGGGTATTTATATGGGTACGGGCAAGCGATTGGGGTGTATGTCAGGGAGTCTGCTGATGAGTGGGGGTGTGTGTATGTCAATGTGAGGGCGAGTGAGGGTGTTTGTATGTATGCGTGTGGTTGGGTGGGGGTGTGTGTCTGCAAGTGTGTGGACGGGGGGTATTTGCAGGTGTGTGGACTGGTGGGGTGCATGTGCTGGTGACAGGAATGGGGATTCCTGTTGACGGGTGCTTTACTGCCAGGGTTTTTGTGGCGGGGAAACTGCCACAAAAAAACTGGCAGTCTTAGGCCTACCGCTGGCCTGGAGGAGCTAACTGCCAGTTGCGGCGCTCCGACTGGACCAGCAGGACTGGCGGCATTGTGATGGTTTGGCTTCAGCCAACTCACCAGCCTCGTAATGCAGCGGTCTTTACTGCCGGGTCCGCGGTGGTAAGACCACCACACTAGTAATGAGAGCTATAATGTATTATGGTGGACGAATGTATGGGAATAGAGCCAAAATCAGTTTGGAGTCCAATGTACCAAACACAACTACCCTCAGAAAATGTAAATGTGTATCAGAAATATTCCACAGAGTGAATGCTAGACACACAGTGGAGGAAATCAGGATTTCCGTCTCTTGGAGGTGGTGGTCTTGCAATCTTCTCCTGGTGGTCCAGATGACTGCCACCTCCAGGGTGAAGGGGGGGACAGGTGCAAGGACTAGGATGGGAGGAGCTGGCTCCTCATGTGGCAGGGCCTTCCTGTCTGTGGCTGGCCATGGTGTAATAGTGCCAGATGTAGATGGTACACAAACAGGGGCAGGTGGAATAAGAAAAGCCCTTCTCATGTGGTGGTATATTTGATTTAAAAAAAACAGTCAGGGAGCTCATATTTTCATTATGAATATGTATTTCTGATATGAGCTCCCTCTGCACCTACTTTACTTTCCTGAGATTAGTTACTACCTGGCCCACCATGCCTTGGGACTGTTGTACAGTTCCCAAGACTAAGCCAATGGTGGTCTGGTTGACTAAGACCTCAGTCTCCTCTGGTGCTGACCCACGGATTCCTTTCCACGACCCCTACCCCCGCTACCCTAGAAGTGGTGTGCCCCATCCCACTGGTTTCTGGCTTAACTGGAAATGGTGTTGATGTGTTCTCAACAGCAGCCAGGACTGGGGGACACAAAACTGGTCTGATGTTCCTTTGGACACATGAAGTGGAGGTATCTATTGGCTGAGGTTTTGTTACAGTTGGGATGGGAGGTGTATGTGTTAGCTGACTGTGAACCACTAGAGCTGCCTGACCACATTGGCAAGGTGAAGCAGGCTCATGACCATCCAAACTTGCAGGAGTGGTCATGTCACTGAAGGATTGTTCCTGGTCTGGAGTGGAGATGTCTTGTGTGTCCGTCACTGTTCCACTGGTTCGGGGTGTTGGACCTGGGAAGGATGCAGAGAATATGTGAATAATACCTAGTTACTGCATTTTATATGTCTTTACTTACAAATGGGGCAGCCTAACAAAGTAAAACCAGACTCATCGACTGATTAGGCTTTGGTGTGATTTTCATTGGTATACACATGCAAGCTAATTTACACAGATGCCAACTCCAGTGATGACATTGGAGAGATGTCCTTTATTGCGTGTAATAAGTGTTATTTCAGCATTGTACATTATTTATAGTAGACTTTCAACACAATACTGTGGTGAGTAGATCACAGCTTCTGACTTCTGTGAACTCCCACTTTATCAATACTGAAACCCCCACTGAATCATTATTAGAATCCGGGGACACCCCACTGAGTCATTACTGAAAGCTGGGGACCTAATATGTCAAAATTATTAAATGTTACAACCAGTCACCGACCCCCTGAGAAGGCTTTGTGGACCCTCAGGGGTCCTCGGACCACAGGTTAGGTACCACTGAATTACAGTATTAGACAATTTACAAGGCCTAGCAGGCTACAAGACATTAAAAGCAATCTGGGTCATCTTCAAAATGCAACTGTCATTGGCCATTATATGAACAGTACAATGTAAATTGTGTGAGAATACTACTTTTATACAGCATGCCACATCACAATGTAGGAACTTTTGGATGCAGAGAGCTATGAAATATGTTAGCATTTCTATGTAGCTATGAGAAGGTGTCAAAAGCTTCATCATGGTAGATGTAGTCATCTGTCTATACCAACGACAATACATGTTTAACAATGAGAAACACACATCTGCTCCAATGAATATAGTGGAGATGAACACACATTTGCAACATATACACATATATGGGTATGATAAGAATAGGTGAGAATACAATTTACGTATACAATACCCTCCTATGCAAATGGATGGAGGTTTGGACCTGTTTTGGGGAAAACAAGAACATACATTGATAGAAAGCAAGAGACTAAGCAAATGCAAGGGATGACCAAGGAGATCAACAAACAATCTGACTTGACATATAGCAGATTGTTACAAAAGAATGATTTCAAGAATGATACAACAATGATGATAGTAATTTGTATGACACAAGATATTTTTGGGAGTCAGGTTTACTTTAAACTGATTTCATAAGGGTGTTGAAGCATTCTAAACATCTAGCATAGGGACAGAACTCCATTTGTGATTGTGGTGCCATTATTAAGTTCAACTTACCAGACTCCACCGCACCAGGGATTCAAGTAAATCCTTCAGGATGTAGGATATGCAAGACCTTCTACTCCCGGGGAAATAGTTGTAAAGGGGGCTGGAAGAACCATCACCAGTCATCTGGGCCGCCAGGTGATGCTTGGAGGCCACCTCTTCCTAATCTCCTCTTGTGTGTGTAGAATGCTAGCAACAGCATTCACTCTCACCACTATTCCGGATCACATTTGCCTTTTGGGAAATTGTAGTATTTTGTACTTGTGCTCCAATCAATTGTGGCTGTGCTCTAATTATTTCATCCACCATTCCAGTCAGCTCTCCATCTGAGAAAAGGAAATTTCTCCTCCCTGCCATTGTGATTTAACAAAAGTATATATTTTATAGTGCACAAAAACAAGTGTAATGGAATTAAGTCAAATTGTGCAAAAATAATAGAGAAGGGGAAGAAAACAAAAAAAAGCAGAAACCTGTCTCCTGGCTGGATATTTTCAGTGACTTAATTGACTGCTGCGTTTTAAGATGTGCTTTACAGGTGTTCTCAGTTGTGCAATATACAACCGGTGTGGCCTACTTACATCCAACTAATGGCCACAGCCATGGTACTATACTGCATGAGTCCCGCAACGGACTCCTGCCATCACGGGCCCGCTGCTGAAACACCACCAGTACAACTGTATGATCTAAATAGGCTTAGAGGGATGCAGCCGTCAAGACTGTATCAGAGGGCCTAGTCGTTGGTATTGAAGTCTGGGGGATGCAGCTGTATGGTGTGCACTCAGTTGTGGTAACCTTTGGCTTTGCCACACCATACCTAAATATGGCTGGAGGTAGACTGCCAATGTGATGCTCTATTCAGGCCCGCCGCTGACGCAGCTTGGTGGTAATACCACCAAGATCCAAATCAGACCCTAAGATAACAATTTTGTACATTCAACATTGTACAACACATATGTGAATGGCAACAAAAAATGGCATTCTAATACAAGAACGTACATTTTGGTGGAAACACCTACTGTTATGCCTGTGTTTGACCTCATGGTCACAGGTTCAAATCCCGACGGGTCCACTCAGCCTTTCATCCAAGTTCTGAGGTCGATAAAATGAGTACTATTGAGTTGGGTAACAATAAACCTCTGTTATTCAGTGCCAAGAGGTCTACGGGTAAATGTGTGCTTTACAAATACACGTTATGTTATGACTGCAATGTGGTGGGTCGTCATCCATATCAAGCACCAGGCATTCAGCACATTGCAACATCACGTTTGTTGTGAAATGTTGAGTAGAACAGATTGGTAAAGGTAATTTACACCTTTTTATCTCCTTTAAACCATAAACTCAAATGTGGAGGTTTAGCTGCCAGGATAACTCTGACACAAACCAACATCATGATCACGCAGGCAAAGTTGTGGTTGTAATACTGCCGTCAGCCACTTTTCTGCTTCAACTCCATTGACAGAAAAGTTTGCACGTTATGGAGATAGTGGGTGCTCGATGGACTTTCCTTCATCAAACCACCAACACTTAAATCAGGTGAGAGAACAGTTCTAAGGATAATTGTCGATGATACAGACGCATCTGCCAGGATATAAAATAGGGTCTTAGTCCTAAATTGGGAGCGTCACACCAAGTACACCCTCAGACACACAGGAGATTTCCATCCCCAAGTTTCATAAGTGGAACATTTTGGTTGCAGCATACCATCATTGGCGAATTATAGTGACAGACTTTTACCTGTGAGAAATGAATGTGTGCTTACAGCCCCATTCATGTGAAGGTCTGCTGCTCACTATGAACCTGGAATCCTGAACCCAACATTCTGTGTGTTGTACATGTTCATGGGCACTAGATGTGATAGTGTGCCATGCTCTATTTATGTCAGGGGCTAAAGCCTGAGGCCCGCTGCATCTGCTGTTAGGGATAAGGAGTCCTTCCAAGTAGCACAGACCCTTGCCTCTCTTCTTGATCTCTGTGAGGAGGGGTCGTAACTAGCTGGGTGCAGCCTGCTTGCACCTCTTCTCACCTACTTCTGAGGTGAGCACACCAACATGAAGCTGTTATGTTGGGCAGAGTATCCCTACAGACAGAGGCCAGGCCCGGAAAGTGGCCTGTCTAGGACACAGGAAAGAGAAACTGAATCAAACATTTCCAAGGAAGCATACCTGGAATACACATCCTCCCTCTGTGAGACAGGAATAAAGATGGGAGCTTGAAACCCATTGTGGCTTGTTGTTGTCTCTTCTACCAAGGAGGAGATACTCCACAGAATACTGCCACATGCCAGCTGGAGGCTTTCTTCTGCCAGTGAGATTCTGCTGCCACAGGAGGGCCAAACAATGCCTAGTGTGGCTACTACAAACTAGGTGAGAGACTAACAGGCCTCACCTCAAGAGACTGAGGGGGTCATTCTAACCCTGGCGGTCGGCGACCGCCAGGGCTAAAATGACGGAAGCACCGCCAACAAGCTGGCGGTGCTTCCTTGGCCATTCTACCGCCGCGGTCAGAAAAGGGCGGGTTTACCCCTGGCCCAGGGAATCCTCCATGGCGGCGCTGCTTGCAGCGCCGCCATGGGGAGTCCGACCCCCTTACCGCCATCCTGTTCCTGGCGGTTTTCATCGCGGTAACGGGTGTCGTGGGGCCCCTGGAGGCCCCTGCAGTGCCCATGCCAGCAAAGCAGACACTGAAAATCGCGACGGGTGCCACTGCACCCGTCGCACCCCTTCGACTCCGCCGGCTCCATTCGGAGCCGGCATCCTCGTAGAAGGGGGTTTCCCGCTGGGCCGGCGGGCGGCCTTCTGGCGGTCGCCCGCCGGCCCAGCGGGAAAGCCAGAATGGCCTCTGCGGTCTTTTGACCGCCACCCGCCAATGTAGGAATGACCCCCTGAGTGCTAATACAAACCTATGGGGTAGCATAAGCTGCACCCATAGACCTACCTTAAATTCTGAACCTGAAAGGCAAAGGCACACAGACCCATACCTGGGAACTGGGTTTTCATGCATTGTTGAGTGTGTATTGGAATTCTGTTTTCTGTGGGAAAAAGTGGTTTTGTTTTATATGAAGAGAAGCATTAGCCTCAGTAACCCCCAACACCAACCTTTCTTATAAGCTAGTGTTTGCTCACAGTCACTAGTACTGTAAGGCAAGTGCTGGAGGTGTTTTAATTGGCCCAGTTTGCAAAGCACTAGTAGAGCAGGCCCCAGGATAGCAGTGGTAAAAGGCCACAGCCCCTACCTTTAGGACCCAGTAAACCCTGACAGCTACGTCACCTTCAGAACATGGTGTGACAAACAGTATTGTGAACCAAATAGCATAGAGGCGAATGATGAGCATCATCCAATTTCCCTCAAAAAATAAATGTGTTAGATGGAGCAGCATGAGCAACTTTATCAGGTATTAGCTCCAATAATCTCAGGATCAAAATGCTCAAAAGGCCTACCTACCTTTAGTCACCATCACGTCTGACTGCTGTTCAACATAGACATTCAGAATGGTTCGACGATGCAAAGTGAAGGGGAGACTGGAAATGCAAAACATTGAGATCTGTGAAATCATATGGTCTTAGGGCTATGCATTTGTATTTGTGTTGTAATATTGTATCATACTTTATAGAACTGCCCCCAGAAGTCTGTCATGTGTTGGAAATTAGGGCACTCATACTGTACAAGAGGAATTTAAGGGTTACCATGACACATAAATGATGGAATACACATATAAACTGGACACAGTTTAACAGATTTTGTCACTTATATGCATTCCAGCATTGTATCTATGTGCTCACTCTCTTGCCTTCTGCAATGATGGCCTGCACCCTATGTTCTGGATGGCATTGCAGTGGTTAAGCTGACACTATGCTACCATATGGAATGCAGAGATGAGTCATTCTGCACCAAGGTGGAAATGAGGATATCACACATGTAAGAAGCAGATGACATGTTAGCAGTTCCATCCTATAAGTGAGGTAACATCCTACTTTGATCAGCAGTTTTTAATACTAATTGAGGCATTTTGGATGGTCTCTCTTTTATAGGGGAACCTACCCAAGATCGTTTATGTGCCTATGTACTCTGGAACTTGTAGCCTCTAGTCCAATATTGAGCTGTGTACGAGCACTGTACACTACTGCACAACATGATTCCCCGTGGACCAGTTACTGATGCCACATGACCCTCCACCATTACCCCTGTGGTCCAAGGGCCATGTAAGTTTTCGGAGGTGAACATGTAGACTCTGATGCAGTGGGCTTTATTTAATGGAGTCATATGATACCATCAGTACTGCAATTGTGATGGCCTTGTACTAGACTAGACTGTATTCACTAGTGGATAGTGATCAGTATTAGTCAAGAAAGATCATCACACTCTCCAGTCAGTGTAATTTATAAGGGAGCAGTATGGGTGCCACAATTTCCAAGAAGGTAGATAGATAAACAGAAGAGGTACTATAACTTTATACAATACAGTCGGAGATAATTCATGCATACAACAATAAAATGTAGTCATGTCTTTTGTTCGTTCCCTGCATCTCAATCAAATGCTCCATCAGGTGGCACCCCCTTCAAGATCTACCATGACTAGGAGGTCTTTCAAGAGAAAGCAGCCATCTGCCGACTATTATATGTGTTTTAACATTATGAATGAATTAGAGTTTCACAGGATAAAACATTGCATATTCAATGTTCCTTTGCTGTAGTGTCTAGTTAATGTGTGAAATGCCCTTCTGACTTCCTGTGTGACAATGATGATGTTTTGGTATGTGGAGAGAGAATGATCGTGGTATGTCAGTTCCTTCTTCTCTCTCAGCAGCACTGTATTGTGGTCCAGGCACATGCCTTGGTCTGAGAGGTCAGTGGGCACTCTTCACTGTAAAATTAGCTGAGAACTGTGATTTGTAAATCAAGTTTACAAACAGGTCTTCTATAAATTGGTCCATTTTCCCAGTGTTCATAATTTGAGACTCTTATAATTCAAGTGTTGTTACATCTAGCTCATGCCTCCAAATCTTCAACTTCGCTCTCCATCACTTTCAACACTGTTAAACCTTTACTAGTTTTTCCTCTTGCGAATTTGTAACATCTTCCAGATCAAATACATCTCTTGCTCTTCCATGTCAATTTGTCATGCATGTTTGTTTAGTGTTACTTTCATACAATTGAGTCTCTCAGTTAATGTGTCATTTTTGTTGTCTAGTGTATGGAGCCTCAGGGTCTGATATAGATATTAACAGATGACTTACTCCATCACAACAGTGATGGATATCCCATCTGCAGAAATCTAAATTCCATTATATACCATAGTATTTACATTTCTGTGGACAGGATAGCCAACACCTTTGTGAAGGAGCAACTCATCTGCCAATATATAAATCAGGCCCTCTGTCTCCTATGCAACAGTGATGCACATTTACCTTTCTTTGAGGTGGTAAGAACCTTAGTGGAAAGATTTGTTGTTTCTTCTTTAGCTCTCTATCCCACCCTTGGCTTCACAGTACAGGAGACCTTCCACTCCATTGCAGCCAAAGGTGCAGATAGGGTTGCATTAACTATCCAGGAATGTGTTTTTTAATAAAAAGTATAGGAACTGTTTTGTAAATTAAAAAAGCTTGGTTATATAATTCTTCATAGATCACATTTAATTTGACTTTTGATCTTACTCCTCCAAATTATGCACTTACCCTAATGTTTGGGGGTTTGAAGTTAGAATAGTATAATGTTTTCAACACCATTTATACACTTTCCCAATGTATGTTGGGCAGAGGTTTTACTTATAATTCTTACCTTGGAAATGTATGCCCTTTCACTAAATTTTGGGAGCTTGGAATTAGAATAGTATATTTGCAACCACCAAGTTTATTCACTTTCCACACTGCATGTTAGAAAGTGGACGAATAACAGATCACATCTCTCCAAAGTGCATATTTACACAAGTGTATAAGGGTTTTGGACTTAGAATAGTATCTTCCCCTAACTTGATACCATTACCAAGTTTGTTGGACTGGATTACAATAGAAAAATGTACTCTTTAAAATTATGCATTTTACATAATGTTTGGGGGTTTTGAGTTAGATAATATAATTTCTGTCATATCCCCATTAATACATCTTATCAATGTGTTCTTGACTAGAGTATAGTAAAATCTACTGTTCCAATTTATGCACTTTCAAACAATGTTTGAGGGTTTGAAAACAATTGTTTGTTGGGCCTTACAACCTGATGACCCTAACTTGTGTTTGACTGAAGGTAATAATAACTATTAAGTGTATTATCAAATAGATGTGTATTTTTTGGTACAAATAAAAATTAGACATTGTATAGTTAAAAAATAAATTACATTACAATGAACAAATAATTCACTAGTATGTTCAAATACACAAAATATCAATCTGTTTACAACATAATCACATAACAATAATGTTACAGTAAGGTATGTTTCAAATTTTTTGAACGTATCGCTGTTTTTGACGTTACATCTTGCATGAGTACAGACAGATAAATGTTTTTACACATTTTCTGGTTATGAACATAAAAAAACTGTATGTTAAGTCATTGGGAAAATGTCATATAGCATTTTATGATAAGCAGCATTTTATGTAAGATAATATTTCTTACCTTTTTTTAATTATTTGTATTGTACCTTCTTTCATACATCTTAAACAGGAAAAATAACTTTTTTACAAACAATGATTTTGTAGTAATAAAGTCGCAAAACGTAAGTAGATTTCGTCCAGGTTTATTTATCTGTAGAAACCACCCTGGCAACATATATGAAGGAAGCTCCTTAATCCAGCTTCTTCCGACACTCTCAACCCCTTTTCTCCAACGAATTTGTTCGGCACGGAGCGTTGAAAGAACGCGTCTTGTGCCGAACTGGTTCACGAGAGCGGCGCGCGGATCAAAGAAAACACTGCACGCCGTTGCCGCAAGCCACAACACTACATGGGTTTTCTTCTTCCAAAAAAAACAAAAAGGAAGAAAAAAGATATAACTATACATTGAAAAACTATACATACTACACTCAGAATACAGCACTAGTTCCACATGTAGTTATACTAACAACACTATTTATACAATTACAATGAAATATAAGTATTGACAAACAAAAAATATAGAACAACGAGAGGCAAAGAACAATTGAATTTATAACAACAACATTCTAAAGGAATACAAAAAAAAATAATAATACATATATTCATCTAAATCTGTGAGGCTTACGTCTTATACGAGTACTTCTGCGTACCATGGAGAAATCATCACGAACCTTGCCTGCATCCACACGCTCATTCGAACAATCATCCTGAAAATCACAATTTTTATGACGCTCAGCTTCACCAACAAACAGGCTCATATTGGCTGGACAAGGAACATTCACAACCTTAGACTTGTTCCACCAATGACCACCCTCAACTCTGACAGCATTTCCACATACTTTGTTGACTAAAACCGGTGACGAAAACTTAGAGTCACCTTTCTTGATGAAACCCCCAAATTTAATTTTCACGAAATCTCCCGCATTCACCTCCAAATCAGACACTTTCCTCCTTTCATCGTAATGGAGTTTTTGTGAAATTTGAGCCCTTGCTACATTCCTTCTCACAAAATGATCTAAGCTTTGGACACACACCTCTTGTTTCAATAACTTGAACATCCACGCAGGCTTAAACTCAGTTGCCGGTTTCCTACCTCGTAATAATTCGAAAGGAGAAACCATAGTGGAAGACTGAGGTGTAGTCCTATAGAACCACAACATTGATTGAGTAGCAGAGTGAATGTCAACTTAGTTCTGTATGGCCCACTTAATACAATCACCCAGGACCCGATTAAAGCGTTCTACAAGGCCATTAGTTTGAGGGTGAAACAAAGAACTTTTTAGGTGTTTAATACTACTACTCCTGAAAAACTGTTCCACTTCATTGGAAACGAATTGCACTCCGTTATCAGAAACAATGTATTCGGGGAAACCCTCCCTCATGCACACATCTCTAATAAATTTCACCACAGCTTTTGAATTTGGTTCACTCATAAATCTGACCTCTGGCCATTTTGAGTAATAATCTAACAGAACTAAAGCAAACTTAGCATTTGACGGCAGGGTATAAAAAGGACCAATCAAATCAACACCTAGTTTCACCCAGGGTCGCTCCGGCAATTCAATGGGCATTAAGGGAGGTACAGATGTTTTAAGAACTTTATCGCTAGATGCGCAAATAACACAACCCTTGACTAGATTATCTATTTCTGTATCCATTTGGGGCCACCAGAAAAAAGAACGTACCCTACGTTTAGTGAAAGTCGAACCTAGGTGTCCCTCATGGGCTTTTGTTATTATTTGTTGTTTGAAAATATGAGGAGGTATCAACTTGTCCGATCTCATAACCAATCCACCCTCCAATGATAATTCTTCATTAATTTTAAAAAAAGGCTGAATAACCGGTTCCAAAGACTTCTCTTTAGGTCACCCATCACTGATAAATTTAGAAATGGTTTTCAATACAGGATCATTATCTGTAGCCGAAATCCATTCTGCTTCAGAAAATGGACCAGCATCATCCAATTCAAGAGAAGCTATAATACAGCTCTCATCATCACATTCATCTTTTAAGACCTGTGATGGGGAAACCGCAGGGAACCTAGACAGAAAATCAGCTCGTGCATTTTTTCCTCCAGAAATATGCTGAATATCAAATTGAAATTGAAGGAGGCGAGCTGAGAATCTTGCAATCCTAGGTGAACAGTTTTTCACATTCTTCCCACTTAATATAAAAATGAGAGGTTTGTGGTCTGTCTGGAGCAAAAACTTAGTACCCCAGAGATAAGTGCGGAATTTCTCTATCGCCCACCAGCAGGCTAAGAGCTCCTTTTCAATAACCAAATACAGGCATTCCGAATCTCTTAGGACTCTGGAAGCAAAACCCACAGTGTTTTCTCCATCAGGAGTTTGTTGCGTAAGAACTGCACCTAAACCCACATTACTGGCATCAACAGTGAGCACAGATTTGAGCTCAGGATTAAACGGTTTCAGTCCCACACATTTGGAAAGCTGAAGTTTAATCCATTCAAATGCTTCACTGCAATCATTATTCCAATTAAAATCTACTTTCGCTTTCAGTAAGTTTGAAATAGGTCTAACTCTGGAAGCAAAATCTTTTATAAACCGAGAATAGAATTCACAAAGGCCTAAAAAACTTTTAACACCACTTTTATCAGAGGGAGGAGCCGCATCGAGAATGTTCTGAACCAAACCAGGTTTTGGTTTGACACCTGAACTAGAAATCATATGGCCCAGATATTCTACCTCGTCTTTGAGGAATTCACACTTTTCCCTTTTTAACACAACTCCTCGTTGCTGAAAAATAGACAGAACTTGTCTGAGTGTGGCATCATGAGAATGACGATCAGGCCCAAAAATCAACACATCGTCTTGGAATATGGCTACTCTATCAATGCCCTTGAGTAAACTTTCCATTACTCTTTGGAACACAGACGCAGCCGATGCTAAACCGAAAAGTAACCTGCAATACTGATAGGTACCCCACGGTGAAACAAAAGCGGTGAAATGTCGGGAATCAGGTTCCAATTCAATTTGGTGGTAAGCAGATGCTAAATCTAATTTAGTAAAGAACTTAGCACCAGCGACAAGAGCTAACAAATCATTTATTTTCGGTAAAGGATGAGAATCAACCCAAATCTCTTTGTTCAGAGCACGTAAGTCTATGCATACCCTAAGCTCTCCATTTTTTTTTTTAGCAACGACCAAAGGAGAAAGCCAAAGTGAAGACTCAATTTGTTCAATAATACCTGACTTGGTCAAAGAAATCAATTCCTTCTCCAAATCATTCTGTGCACTCAAAGGTACTCCCCTCATCTTGTGTTTAATGGCCAGGGCACCTTCTTTCACTTTAATTCTGTGCTTAAAACCTTTAATTTTCCCTAATTCTCCAGAAAAGACTTTGGGAAAATCGTTTAATAGATCTTCCACTATATCTGAATCCCTCACGGCGAGCACTTGCTCGCGTGTACCTGGTCTTAATATCATACCGAACAATCCTTGATGAAACCAACCAAGAATATTAAGACCCTTTACAGCTACATAAATTTTTCCATAAATAACTCTCCCTTTGAATTTCAGAACATCTTCAAAATATCCCAACAAGTCAATTTTCCATCCTTCGTATGACACAGGAGATCTGTCTGGAGGATGAAGAAGTCTATCATTCCATGTATCTTGAAAAAGTTCTTTAGTGATCATTGTAATTCGTGCACCAGAATCAACTAACAGACGAATAACTTTGTCTCCAACGCCCAATTCCACATACGGATCAACACAGTCTGAAGGATCACGCCACTTGACAACATCATCATTAACAACTAACACCATGTCTTGTAAATCAGAGACGAGATCACTTTCTTGAAAATCCTGAGTTTCATCTTTGATAGCACCAACATTAATTTTGTTACCATTGGTGCTTTGACAAACCTTAGCAAAATGGCCAACTTTGTTGCACAACCTGCAAGTAACAAACTTTGCTGGACAAGGTTTACTCCCTTTCTTGTGAAAATTATTTCCACATCTGAAACAAAAATTGGATTGAGAAAAAACGATTTGGAGTTGGTGTTTTTCAAAGAATCTCCTTTTTTTGGAAAGACTGAGGTCTCTTTATTATATACAGGGCAGACATGTTCTTGTGGCTTGTCTTCAAGTTCCTTCACAGATCGTACAGAAGTTTCAATGCTTTTAGCAATTCTGATACACACATTAAGGCTAGGATTCTCCAAAGTCAAGAGCTTCTGACGAATATTTTTGTCCAAACAGTGGCAAATGAATTGGTCTCTTATAAGCTGATCACTAAAATTATCAAATTCGCATTCAGCTACCAAAGATCTTAAAGCTGATATGTACGTATCAATGTCTTCATTAGATTTCTGTATTCGTTTGAAGAAATTTTGTCTTAAAACGACTAAACTTGGGGGCTCATTGAACCTCAATTCCAGTTTTTTAACTGCTTCTTGGAATTCATCAAGTTCTTCATCTTGATGTGTTTCTATATTTGGTAGATGTTTAAACGTAGATCTCCTTTCAAAGCCAAGCGAGTGTAATAAAAGACATTTCTTTCTTTCTGGTCTAAATCTAGTAGCTCCTAACGCTCCTAAATATGTTTCAAAAGCATCAAAGCAACGTTTCCACGTGATAGGTGGTTCCCCAGGAGTTTCTAAGAAAGGTGGTGGAGGTGTAACAGCCTGCATACTGATTCCTGCGCAAAATACTTTATGTAGGTAACAAACACCACTTTAAAAAAAAATCTTCTGCTTTAAAAAATAAAAGTTCAGAAATCTTTAGTAGAAGAAAAAAAAAATGGCGTTTGTTCAGTTCCACATCAAATTCACAAAAATAAGTTAGCGCTCTAGTTGTAATATGAGGCTTTGTTGGAGAAGCCACAAATAATACTGAATTAAGGTCTCACAGTTACCTGTCTAGTTGTAGGGGCGGAGTTTAGACTCACAGCACTGCTCCTGACGAAAGGAAAACACCTCCAAATCTTGACTTGTGGGTTCGCTGGGTGGTTTCTTACTCCTCGTCGCCACAAAATGTAGTAATAAAGTCGCAAAACGTAAGTAGATTTCGTCCAGGTTTATTTATCTGTAGAAACCACCCTGGCAACATATATGAAGGGAGCTCCTTAATCCAGCTTCTTCCGACGCTCTCAACCCCTTTTCTCCAACGAATTTGTTCGGCATGGAGCGTTGAAAGAACGCGTCTCGTGCTGAACTGGTTCACGAGAGCGGCGCGCGGATCAAAGGAAACACCACGCGCCGTTGCCGCAAGCCACAACACTACAGATTTCTTTCTTAATTTTGCTGCCATTTGTTTTGCCTGCAAGTCACTATAGATTTGGTTTATTCATGTCATTGCCCAGCTGACAATGCAAAGGTTATTGCCATTGCCCAGAGGAATGTAGCTGCAGGCTTTGAATTTACTTGTTCAAATAATGAAACTTTACATTTATATGTCTTCAGATTAAATAGTCTAGGTAGGTATACTTTAAGTGAAATTAGTTGTTAGAAAATATTTTGGTTATTAGTGTATTAGTGAAGTTTTGGTATATTTTATTGTGGGAAAAAAATAGAGGCTCATTATGAGTTTTGAAGCCGACTACCAAACTTGCAGGGATGACGCAACGATCGACCCAGCTGCCTCACCCCCCACCGTATTATGATGTTCCCACTGGGCTGACTGGTGGGAACATCGTATTATGACGTTCCCAACGGTCAGCCCAGCAGGAACAGTGCTACTGTATTGGTCTCAGGTTCCTTAAGGGAGCAGAGGCCAATACTGTAGCACACCAGCACCCTTGTAATGTGCACTGTCTGCAAAGCAGACAGCGCATTCTGAGAGGGCTGGGCAGGGAGGTCTCTGCACTGCCCATGAAATGGATGTGGGCAGTGCAGGGCACCCCTGCACTGTGTTTCTGCCAGCCTTTTCATGGAGGGTCCCACCATGAAAAGGCTGGCGGAAATTGGACTCGTGATCAGCGTGACTGACCACAACTCTGACTGCCGGCAGCCCATCGGCAACTATGTTCCTGGCGGTCCGACTGCCAGCGCCATAATATGGCAGTTGGACTGCCAGTAGTGAGATGGTCCAACCACCACTGTGGCATTGTCAGTCCTATTACCGCCGATGTTGTAATAAGGCCTTTAGTATTATTTGTTTGTATTGGAACCAGTGACTAAGTAAGGAGCTGTGGTAATTCTCTAGGTTTGTAATATTTTGATAAGTGAGTATGCACTAGAGATTGTTCCCGAAGAGCAATAATTCACAGTTGCATTTCATGTTATTTTTTAAGTTTTGTTAAGGCAATGTGTTGGAGGCTGTTGGTTTCTAACTATTTTTCAACACTTCTGTTCAGTTTTCTATTCACCCACCATTTTTTAACTGGGTTTGGATTTTGGGAAATATCAATGAATGTGACATGATTTTCTTGTTTGAATTTACTACACATATAGAAATAGGAATACGTTTAGCATGTGTCATTATTCATGTATTTAATCATCTTGGATGTCTAAAAGTGTAATATTTACTTTGTATATAATATATTTTTTGCATGATGCTTCATGCAGTTTCTAGGAAACGTGTTGTGCTTTGTAAGTGACTGTCAACAGCTTATGGATGTGGTTAATTTGTTCTATTATTTTTAACAGATGCAGTGGATATGTACATATTTGTTACTTTGAATAATATTTTGAGTGTATTTTCCACAGTTTTTATTTTTGATTCTCAATATGTTATTATCCTGTAGCATATGATATGTTCTTAAATACTAGGGCATGGATTGAAGTAACAAATTATTTCTGGTAAAGGTACTCACAAGATTAGCTTTATTTTAATGATAAACTTTGTTCGGAAGCAAATAGCAACCTTAAATGGTTACTATTTGCTTAGCTTTTTAAAAACTAACACAGTTCTGGTTGCAAGATTGGTGTTTTGATTTCTGGTTTGGTGTGGATGGTTAATTCCTTGCTTTTGTGAAGTTCTGGTTTTATTAGGTTTTAGGTTATTACATTTTGTTGAATAATTGTGCCTTGTTAGCTATGTCATGAATGTTTTTAGTATGTTTGGACACTTTACTACAGAGTTTGTGTCTTCAGTTTACTTTTGTCTCAGTTCTTGATAGCTATGTTATTTTTATTTTTTTTAAACTCAGTAAATCTGTAAAGCAGTTTCCTGGAAAGATTTGTGCCACACTTCTGTTTCAATTGTTGTTATGGCTTCTCTGTTTAATATACTTTAACACAAGTTCCACCACAGCCTTTGGAACTTGGGCTGGTGCTTAGGTGTTGATTGGCACATTCAGTAAACTCAAGTATCTTCAAATTAATCCAGAAAAGTAGCAATTTTGCTATTCATTTACTATGTGTTAGGATGAGATTCAAAGGTGACAATGTTTAGTTTCTTCAGTGGGAAAGAAAAAAGCTAGAAATGATTAAGAAATTGTCAAGTATCATTCAACAATATTGGACCAATACGGAAATTAAGAAATATGCCCTCTATGTCCTATACATGACACTAAGGGTCTGATTACGATCTCAGCGGCTGCTGATACTGTCAATACTGCGGTGGTGAGGCAGCCATCAAGCCGGCAGCCTTACCACCATTGTAGTACGATATTTCGACCAGGCTGACAGACTGAAACGTCATGTTACGATGTTTCTGCCAATCAGCCCAGTGGAAACAGTGCAGCAACATTGACCTCAGCTCCCTTTGGTAACCACAATCAATGCCATCACACACAAACCCCCTCAGAATCCGCATTGTCTGCTATAGCAGGCTGTGCACATTCTGAGGGTGCGGACGGGGGGCCCTAAACTGCCCACAACATGGTCATGGGCAGTGCAGGGGCCTCCCTTCGGACCCTAGCACTGGCTTTCTGCCAGCCATTTTTATGACAGGGAAATCGCCATGAAAAGGCCGGCGATAAGTGAAGAGGTGATCAACACAGCCATGCTGAGCTCAGCACCACTGTGGCTGACCACGACTTCTACCGCCGCCAACCCATCGGGATCCCTGATCACGGTGGCATTTTTCTGGTGGTCCAACTGCCAGGAGCATAATTTGGCGGTCGGACCACCAGGAGTGCGGCAGTCTGACTGCCACCATGAATTAAGAAGTCCACAGACCACCAAACTAGTAATGAGGTCCTGAGTCTGGATTGCATTTGCCAGAAGTGCATCATCATTGTTACTTATCAGACTTAGTAGGATCATGTCCCACATAGTGACAATTCTGACTGTCAATTTCATAGTTAATGGAATAATGCGCTGTTGGATTCATCCAAATTCATTAACTCAGTTTGCCAAACAGATTTCTCATGGAAAATGGGGGGGGGGGACTTCTATTGCATTGCAGTGCTTTTCTTGGCTAGCAAGAATGACCATTTGCAAGCTGCCTTCTCTTGCCTAAGTACGGGCATTAAGCCGGATAGCCACATTTCAGGTCACTCAAAACAGACCATCTTACAAATTGTGTAGTTATTATCTGTAATGGTTTATCAGTGTCCTTGTTAGGATGAGCAGGATCATGATATGCATAAAATCAGCTTTGCTAGCATTGGATCTCAAATACATATCAGGTACTCTGCACTATAATTATGCAATTTGCATTGTGTCCAATATTTGAGATGTGATATGTTGCATTACATCAATTTAAACATTGGAGGTTTCGAGAAACTAACTGGATATTCTAGCACATTTGACCATTCCAAAGCTGTTTGTTCCCTGCCTAAATCTCTATCCCATATCCTCCTAGATGATTTTAACCTATTCCCAACCATCACTTGCATGACTTATGATAGTGGTGTGATAGCTTTCTTAGCCCACCACATGAAGGCAGCATATTAAGAGCTAGGTGTGTCCCTGTTTCTGTAGGTTCTCATCACAAGCTGCAGTGGACTACTCCTTGTTTAGCTCTGTGTGCCAGAAACCATCCAATGGGGAATGGATATTGCTGTCTAAGGTTTGAAGGGTGAGAAAGTATGCATTTTTTCAATATATCATCTACCAAATAATATGGCTGCTTAGGACTATCTATGTCTTTCCACTAAAGCTGCTATGTCCCTCAACCTAGTGTAGCACTGTATTGAAAGCCTGGTGCATATGCCACTGTGATTTCTGTACAGGAAATGCATAGTCCATAGGGGTGTCTTGAATCATTTATTAATATGATGTGACAAAAGATTTTGTCCTTGCTTACCAATAGTACCTATTGTAAAGACACGCCCAATAAAACAAAGTCACAGCCATTTTGTCTCTCCTGTAGTCAGGTCACAAAAGCAGTTTTTGGGTGCTTAGTTGCTTAGCCATCTCTCTGTGATTGGGAGGTGGAGTTTTCTTAGCACCATGCAGACTCCAGCTCCTCTAGATCTGTTAATAATTAAATGAGCACTTTAAATATATACTTTGTGTTAGGCCTGACATCCTTAATATGCTTTCCTCACTAATGTTTTCTTCTCTGACCTCCCATTTATTTAACATTTTTCCCTGGCTTTAGGAATTTAGGGCTAGGTGTATGCTTTTTGCTTTGTACCAAAGCAACATGCGACTCGGTAACTTGTTTACTGAATCACATTTTGCTTTTGCGATTCAGTATTAGGAAGGGGCATGTTTAGGGCATCATTTCCAAATACCGAATCACACTGGCATGTAAAAATGTTTTGCAACTGTGAATGCAATCGCAAAACATTCTTAGTTACCACCAACTTCAAGTTGGTAGTAACACATGCACAAACGGGAAGGGGTTCCAGGGAACCCCTTTTCCTTTGAGAATGGTAGCTAAAACATTTTGTAAGATCAGACAGAGGTCCCACAGACCACTGCCTAGTTTTAAAAAAGGAAATGAAAACTTTTCATTTTTCTTTTTTAAAAACAGCCAATTTTTCTTTAAGGAAAATGGGCAACATTTAAAAAAAAAAGATTGCTTTATTTGAAAGCAATCACAGACATGTTGTTCTGCTGCCCACAGCAGGCCACCATCCCTGTGATTGTGGTCATTCCCAAATGGGTTGCAAACTGTGACCCGCCTCATGCATATTAATGAGGCAGGTCTCTTGCGACCCATTTGGGGATCAAAAACAGTGTTAAATACTCTGTTGTGCATCCTAATTTGGGATTTCCTAATAGTGAATCACAAGGATTTGCTATTAAGAAATCGTAAAACACTTTTTTGATACACCTGGCCCTCAGACACTTTACTAGGTGTAACCCTTGCTAAAGTGCTTATGGTCTTGCCTTAAAACATTGTAGAATTGGCACATACCAAATTGGCATATTCAAATGTTAGAGATTGACATTTATCAAAGTATGTAATTTCCATTGGTTAGAAGCTCATTTACTGCGCTCTTTTAGCCCCCCGACCACCCCCTCCTTAAGAGTATTCTGCCAGTGCTCTGCATTAACTGAATGGCTTATCAAGCATTATTCAAAAGAAATAGATGATACGAAAGGAATTGAACACTGATTCATATTTTTTATATTTGTGTTTTGTGACCTTGAGTTTGTGTATACCAGGGTTCTGAAAAACCTTTGTGTTTGTTAATAAAGGTATTTGAGAGACCTCTTCAGTTTATGTTTATCAAGACCTCATATGAGGTATTTTTTGCATGCTAAATTCTGACATCTGGACAGAAACTTGATTGTTTTACTGGAGTCTATTGGCACAGGTTTTCAGAAAAAATGGCCAGTTTGCTTGAATGAAAGGTGGAGTAACCACAGGGCAGCCACAGACAGTTACTTTTCTAATCATTTCTCTAACTTTGACTTCAATTTATCAGTTAAAATTGGCATGATTTTTTATTTCCATGCCTATTGGAATCCATTCAAGATTATCACAGATCCTCTTAGATACCAATGTAAAATATCAAACGGAAGAAATTCTAGCAGATTATCAAGTATTCCTAAATATATGTGCTGCTGGTATGCACCAGCCTTTATGTTTGAAATCCAAAGACTTTCACCATTATAATATTAGAGTTCAGCACCTGAAGTTGCTAATGTTTGTTGGGAGAACACTTCATAACTGTACAAATATAACAATAGTTTAAATTTGACAATTAACTACACTCTCATTCTTATTTTACCATGACCTACTTAATTCTAATGTTTTCATCCCTGTGCCACTGGCCTTATAAATGAGTTTGTTAAAGCCAGTGGTCGATCTCAGAAGGGTTCAGAACACAGACAGCTATCAATTCAATGTAATCATTACTTCTCTTTGATTTATATATAAGATGATCCACAAAATAAAAATGAATTGCTCACCCCATAAATCATTTAGATAAAACCAAGGGGATCCTTCATATAGAAAATATAACATAAAAATCTCTAATATCCCAGACTGTGTACAACACATATTACACTGAACAGATGTTCATATAGTAACAGAAACACTGTACTTCTCTACAACACCAGGCAGGAGGGACATTGAATTTAATCGGGGTACTAGGTGTCTTTTCCGTGATGGAGAGAACGAGCTGTGTCTTCGACGTAGGATAGGTCAATGAACTGAGAACGGATAACAATGGCTAAAGAGATCATGTATAAGTTGAAGAGGGTTGGCCTCAGGGAGGATCTTTGCACAACTCCACTGTTTAGGGCCCAGGCAACCTAGGTGAACTGTGGTAGGCTAACTGAAGGGATCCTTTCAGTCAGGAGCACATCCCTCAAATTCTTGGATTTCGATGTTGTGGAGGCATTGGAGGGGATAGGGTGTGGCACCATGTCAAACACTGCAGAGAGGTCTAGGAGAACGGGGGCATCGAAACATATAGATGTTTGCATGGGACAGTTGTCCCTGTGACATAAAGTAGTGCAAAGTAAGGCATATGCTACTTTGCACAACGTTTGCCAGCTTTCCTCTTCAGATCCTTAATTTCATTAGAAGGTGTATAGCACCACACCACATTGTGCTAGATTTGCATTATTGGCACAAAGGTTTAGTAAATCAGGCCCTAAGTTTTGCCAACCATTGTTTTGTAATATATGTGGATGTTTTTATTGGTCTTTTTTGTATAATATTGTTTTCTAGAATTAATGGAAAGTCGGGATATTTTGCATTTGCCAACATGTATTTTTGTTTTTTTTTAATTTCCAACTTTGTTTTTCTAGTTAGGGTGTGCACATTTATTTTGCTATGTGAAGTTCAAGAATGTTTGCTCTTTGCAAAGTTTTCCATTTAGTATTCAATTATGCAAACCTTTTTCTGTGCGGAGAGGTCATTTTCTCTCTATGCAAGCTCAACCTAAAATTAAAATGTATGCACATTTTTTCTCTTCAAGGTTACCATTTGCAAAAGTTTTCTATGCATACCACAATTGTGTTGCCATTGTAATTTTACATTTTGAAGAGCTTTCTAGCACAGTGATATTGTGCAAGAGAAGAAGCCTCACTGTTTTCTGCAAGGTATATTTTAAGTATAACCATGTATTACTTTTAAATACGAATAGATGCATTAAAGGAAAAATACCTTTGTGAAGTCGCGGTTTTCCATAGATCTTAGAAGTGGGTTCCAATAAAAAAATGTATAAAACGTTTGATAATCCTTTCATAAACATATCTTTTAAGGATAAATGCAGGCCAAAAAACTGCAAGTTTATTTACTGTTCATAACCTAAAGTATCAGAAAACGAACATTGCAGCACATTAGCATGAAATCTGCTCAATCCAGAATTTTCCTCCATAAATCACATCATATGCATACGGCTGTGAATGGTTATCCCATGTGTCCGTGAATGGTTGACAGATTCTTTGCCAGACACAAGAAATGTATTCATCCAATCTTCTATTCTGGTAGCTATCTATTTAATCTTGTACCCTTATTTCTGTTCCTTTGGCTGCCATCTTAGAGAAATGCTTATAGTGTTTCAACTCGAATTAAACTATTCACTTGACTCAATGACTGGACTCTGAGTCTGATTTGATACCAGACCTAGTAATCTCGTGAAATACAGCTTTAGCTGGCTACTCAGACAGCACTGTAATTGATGCTTCTATGGGCCATATTTATACTTTTTGACGCAAAACGGCGCCAACGCAGTTTTGCGCCAAAAAAATTAGCGCCGGCTAACGCCATTCTGAAGCGCCATGCGGGCGCCGTATTTATTGAATGGCGTTAGCCGGCGTTAGTCGACCGGCGCTGCCTGGTGTGCGTGAAAAAAAACCACGTACACCAGGCAGCGCCGGCGTTGGGAAAAATGGCGTTTGGGCGTCCAAAAATGGGGCAAGTCAGGCTGAGGCAAAAAAATCGTCTTAACCCGATTTGCGCCATTTATTTTTGGCGCCCAGACGCCATTAACATGACTCCTGTCTTAGCAAAGACAGGAGTCATGCCCCCTTGCCCAATGGCCATGCCCAGGGGACTTCTGTCCCCTGGGCATGGTCATTGGGCATAGTGGCATGTAGGCGGGCACAAATCAGGCCCCCCTATGCCACAATTTTTTTTTTTTTTTTTAACTTACCACAACTTACCTTTTCTTCCCTGGGATGGGTCCCTCCAGCCTTGGGTGTCCTCCTGGGGTGGGCAAGGGTGGCAGGGGGTGTCCCTAGGGGCTTGGGAGGGCACCTCTGGGCTCATTCTGAGCCCACAGGTCCCTTAACGCCTGCCCTGACCCAGGCGCTAAAATCCGGCGCAAATGCAGGTTTTTTAGTCCCGCCCACTCCCTGGCATCATTTTTGCCCGGGAGTATAAATCCGACCCAATACACAGGACAACGAGACCACTAGGCAACAGGTACAGACACTAGAACACAGGGCACAGATGGAACAACAGTGAACAACAGTGACCACAACACAATACAACACAATACAGCACAGAGAATACACAAACAAGGAGAGACGGCGAGGAGACAGAGAGAAACTGACACCACAGAGCAAACCTTACTGCCCACCACTGGGCCACCAGGGATGAGGCGCAGGCGGGGGCCTGCGGGTGGAGGAGGGCCTCGAACTCAGGCAGCAGCGGCAGTCAGGGACAGGGCACCTGCAGGGTGCGCTGCGCGGCGGGAGGAGCGTCCTGTCCTGACAACAAGGTCGGAGAACGCCTGACCTGACGGGCCTGACGGGGGTAGTTCTTAGGGATTGGGTGGGGTGGATTAAAGGCTCATGGGGCTATTTTTTTAGGGGTGGGGTGGCGGGTGTTTAGGATGTATTTTTAGGGTAGGGGTTTACGGTGGGTGGTCGTGCTATTTTTTTAGGTTTTAGGGGTGGGGTTGTAGGAAAGTAGCCTCTTTCTAGCATGGTTACCCCCACTTTTGGCCTGTTAGTGATTCTGTGTCAGTCTTTTGACCAATTGTTTTTGTACACTGGGATCCTTCTAGCCAGGACCCCAGTGCTCATAGATAAAAGCCTATATGTCAGTGTGTTTTGCCTGTCTCACAGGGATCCTGCTAGCCAGGACCCCAGTGCTCATAGTTTATGGCCTAATATGTATGTCTGTGTAGTGCCTAACTGTTTCACTGAGGCTCTGCTAACCAGATCCTCTGTGCTTATGCTCTCTTCTCTTTTAAATTTGTCACTGTAGGCCAGTGACTTCATTTACCAATTTCTATTGCCATACTGGACCCCCCTTATAAATCCCTAGCTTATGGTACCTAGGTACCCAGGGCATTGAGGTTCAAGGAGATCCTTATGGGCTGCAGCATTTCTTTTGCCACCCATAAGGAGCTCGGACAAACCGTTCCACAGGTCTGCCACTGCAGCCTGCGTGAAATAGTGCACACACTATTTCCCAGCCACTTTCAGTGCACTTAAGTAACTTATAAGTCACCTATATGCCTAACCTTCACTTGCTGAAAGTTAGGTGCAAAGTTACTAAGTGTGAGGGCACCCTTGCACTAGCAAAGGTGCCCCACATAGCTAAGGGCCATTTCCCAGGACTTTGTGAGTGTGGGGATGCCATTACACATGTGCACTATACATAGGTCAATACCTATATGTAGCTTCACAATGGTAACTCCGAATATGGCCATGTAACATGTCTAAGATCATGTAATTGTCACCCCATCCTAAATCTGGTATTGGGGAGCCAATTCCATGCATCCTGGGGGCTCCACTATGGACCCCAGTACTGCCAAACCAGCTCTCTGAGGCTTGCACTGCAGCTACAGCTGCTGCCACCTCACAGACAGGGTTGTGCCCTCCTGGGGTCTGGGCAGCTCAGTCACAGGAAGTCAGAACAAAGCATTTCCTTTGGGAGCAGGGTGTTACACCCTCTCCCTTTGGAAATTGTTGTTACAGGCTGGGGAGGGGAGGCCTCCCCGCCTCTGGAAATGCTTTGAAGGGCACAGATGGTGCCCTCCTTGCATACATCAGTCTACACCGGTTCAGGGACCCCTAGTCCCTGCTCTGGCACGAAACTGGACAAAGGAAAGGGGAGTGGCCACTCCCCTGTCCACCACCATCCTAGGGTGGTGCCCAGAGATCCTCCAGTGTGTCCCAGACTTTAGCCATCTTGCTTTGCAAGGTGTGGGGACACTCTGGTGGCCTCTGAGTGGCCAGGGCCAGCAGGTGACGTCAGAGACCACTCCTGATAGGTCCTTACCTGATACAGTAGCCAATTCCCTTCTCAGGGCTATTTAGGGTCTCTCCTGTGGGTTTCTCTACAGATTCTACTTGCAAGTTTCCAGCAGGAATCCTCTGCAACTACTACTTCATCCTCTGACCTCAGATCAACTGCAGACTGCTCCAGGAACCACTGTAACAGCAACAATATCCAAAAGGGCTACTTTTCCTCTGCAACTTCTGCTCCAGCCAGCAACTGCAACAGTTTCCACGGTGTGCATGCTCTGGGGACTCCCTGTCTTCACCCTGCACCAGAAGGACCAAAGAAATCTCCTGTGAAGTGACAGAGTCACTTCCCTGCTCACACAGGCACCTTCTAAGTCGACGACTGGTTCTCTTGGGCTCCTCTCCTGGTGACGAGCGTGCTCCTTGGAACACAGTGGGTGGACCCTATCGACACAGACTGTCCTGAGGTCCTGCTTTCCCAATTTGGAGGAGGTAAGACCTTGCTTTCCACGAGAACGACAGTACCCCTGTGCACCGTGTCTTCTTCACCTCCTCAGGCCTCTGTGCAAAATTCCTTCATGCACAGCCTGACCCAGGTCCCCAGCACTCTTTCCTGTGACGCTCAACTTGCTGAGTTGTTCTCCAGCGGCGTGGGACCTTCCTTTGTAGTGCTGCACCAACTGCATTTTGCACCTCCTTTGTCCCCGTGTGCTGGGACTCCTGTGGGTGCTATCTGGTGTCCTGAGGGCTCTCCAAAGTGCTGAGAGACCCTCTTCCTCCTCAGACAGAGTTGAGGTCCCCAGGTCCCTCCTGTGTCCAGATAGCACCAACTTGATGCAAAATGCGACTTTGCCAGAACCAAAAGCTTGTTGGAGAATTCCATGCGAAAACTCGTCTGCATCCAACTTTTCTTCATGGGACATCCAGTGCATCAAGAAGGAACCTGCTAACATCTTACTTGGATGAATTTCTGCAGTCTTCGTCCAACCTGGGACTCTTCTTTCGCACCCTCTTCTGGGTTGGCAGGGACTCCTGTCCTTCCTGGAGCTTCTTTCGACTTCTGGACTTGGTCTCCTTCCTTTGTTGGTCTTCAGGTCCACAAATCCACCATTTGTTGTTTGCAGTCTTGCTGGTTCTTGCAGTAACTCTAATCACAAATTGTAGTGTGTCCTACAGAAACTTGCAGTACTTTACTCCTCCTTTTCTAGGCCCTGGGTTGGGGCGATTTACTTACCTTTACTGTATTCTAACCCTCCCAGCGATTCTGCACACACTACAGTTGTATAGGTGGGATTTTGTGATTCGCATTCCACTTTCTTAGTATATGGTTTGTGTTGCTCCTAGACCTATTTTATCCCATTGCTTTCTCTAGCATTTCCTATTGTTTGCACAATCCTATGTCTAATTACTTACCTTATTTTCATGTCTAGTGTATATATTGTATATAATACTTACCTCCAGAAGGAGTATTGCCTCTAAGATATTTTTGATACTATGTCACCCAAATAAACGACCTTTATTTTTGGTAACACTGAGTAATGTCTATACTTGCGTATAAGTACTGTGTAACTATAAGTGGTATTGCAGGAGCTTTGCATGTCTCCTAGTTCAGCCTAAGCTGCTCTGCTATAGCTACGTCTATCAGCCTAAGCTGCTAGAACACTACTACATTTCACTAATAAGGGATAACTGGACCTGGTGTAAGGTGTAAGTACCCAAGGTATCCACTACAAACCAGGCCAGCCTCCTACACTGTTGAAAGTAGGCGCTAAAAGCACGCTTCCATTGTAATCAATAGGACTCCTTGTACTTCTTGAACTAGTTAGTTCCCTAACTACCGCCATGTTGTGCCTTATGTTAATTACAGCACACATATGGTGGCGTTAGGGAGGTGCTAAGTGGTGCAAGGAAAGTGGCACTGCATTGGATGCAGCGCCACTTTTCTTAAATCTGCCCCTATGTTTGTTTGTTACAAGGTATGCTCATCATATGTGAGGCTGTAGGTTTGGAATTCTTTCTGGAACAAGAATGACAAATTAGGCGTATCTCAGAAGTGAACAAGGCACAGGCTGCACTTCATTCAAATGGCATAATGCAAGGCCAGGTAATGTTCCATAGACTCAGTTCAAAATCAGAAAACCTGAAAACCAAGGGGCATATATAAGAGCCCATAGCACCACTGGTACAGTGGCACTAACCTCTGCTCCATATTTACAAGGAGGTGTAATGCCACTTTTCTGTGTCAGAAGGGCATGCAATGGGTGTTGCTGTGGGTGCACCACAGCAACACCCATTGTATTTTAATGCTTCCTCAAATTTACAAGATTTCGTAATCCTGCGGCAGTGACAAAATCTAACGTCACCCCAGGGTTGGCGTTAACAAGGCGCAACGAGGAGGAATACTTTTATTCCTCCTCGTTTTTTGCAGTAGGCATAGAAAGAGCAAAATTACAGAAATAATTGTTTATGTGGAGGAAGGTGTCCCTTCCTGCACATGAACAATCATATCAAAATTACACTTTGGCAGTTCTGTATGTGCTGCATTCTGCAGCACACACAGAATTAACAAATTGCCATTAGTGATTGTTTATGTGCAGAAAGGGACACCATCCTGCACATAAACAATCACACCCCTTAATGCAGAAATCCTTGCAAGATGGTGCAAGGATGCCTGCGTTGACACTGGCAGCTAAATTTAACGCCAGCGCAGGGGACAACAGAGGGGTGCTCCGTATTCAATTAAATACGGTGCATCCCCACGTTGTGAAAATGACGGAGCACAGCACTGCCAATTTTGGCACACCATCGCACTCCATCATTTTTCCAATAATTATGGGCCCAAGTTCGTAGAGTTCATCAAAGAATGTGGAGGAAAATCAGAACTTTGTAAGTACTGGGGAAATGTTTTACACATGACAGCTCTAGTTAAAGACTTGGTACATGCTGATCAGAAAGGTGATTGGGAGCTGCATGTGAAGACTGTGGAGTCACTGATTACTGTGTTTCATGAATTTAATTGCATAAACTACCTGAGATATGGGTCCTGGTGTTTGGAAAGAGTGAAGAAGCTAGAGGTGGAAAAACCATACCTCTACAGAAAATTCATCCAGAGGCATTTTGTGGTGAAAGACAGAGAGGGAAAATGTAATGCTGTGGCTTCAAATATGAAACTGGATTATACGATCCAGAGTTTAACGAAAAGCTCCAAGGGAATTATTGGTCAGACATGTAAAAGTTAATATATTGCTCAATGGCAGCTAGTTTGCTATGAATTCCTTTTATATTATCGTAAAATTGTTTCTCACCACGAACTAGTGGGAAAGAGATGGTAACATTTTGGTATACATGTTGACAGCCTTCTTCATTTCATGCAGAAGTAAGGAAACCCCTTTGAGATGGCTGAGCCTGTTCGACTGAACAACATTGTGACCAAACAATATGTGCATAACAATATAAACTTTACAAAAGAGGCTCAGCTAAAAGAACTACCACAGTATGGACAGGAAAAAGGATTTTCTTGTTAGAAAAACCCTCACCCACCAGGGTTACGCGTTGGTGGCATGCTTCATCTTTGGGTTTCTTCCCGTTCCGCTACAGAGTGGGTGTGCTACGACCTAAGGGATACGTGGGAGCACTGATTTTGTCTTGTCAATGTTAATCACAGGAAGCGAGGAATCATGCAGAAGGGAGGAAACCCCTTTGAGATGGCTGAGCCTGTTCGACTGAACAACATTGTGACCAAACAATATGTGTATAACAATATAAACTTTACAAAAGAGGCTCAGCTAAAAGAACTACCACAGTATGGACGGGAAAAAGGATTTTCTTGTTAGAAAAACCCTCACCCACCAGGGTTACGCGTTGGTGGCATGCTTCATCTTTGGGTTTCTTCTCATTCCGCTACAGAGTGGGCGCGCTACGACCTAAGGGATTTATGGGAGCACTGATTTAGTCTTGTCAATGTTAATCACAGGAGGGATAGGAGTGGTGGGGTCTTGGGTGAGTTAAAAATACCTGTCTCCTAGTAATTCGAATGATTCAATAGATCTCGTGGAGGCAGTATGATTAAAAAGGGGCTGCGGAAGTGGGGAATGTAATGTACCTGACTTCCTAGTCTACATGTTTCAGAGCCTACCTTACCCCTAGGCTCCTCTTCAGGCCCAAGGTGGACTCCCTGGTGCCACTCCTTGTTTGACTACCTCTAATGAAAGCATAAATAATACATGCTCTGTGATATGGTGCAATTCACCTTACTAATGTGATGTCATAAGATGATACCTATCATTTATGGTGTAAGTCATTGATACTCGGTAGTATTTGGATTCTCATATCATAGTGTAGTGAATCCTAGTTTGTTTTGACAGGATAACAGGAGTTAGCTTAGCCGTAGGCTTGTAAACTCGTGCCCCCGTCACCCAGTGACTTTTAACCTACTTAGCCTGCTCTGTCTTAGTCCATTTAATTATTTATTTCCTTAAGATGGCGGCCTTGTTTATAGTTAGGCCACTTGTTATGGGTTCTATTATCAGTGTCACTGTGCCAAGGGGTCAAGATCAAGCACGAAAGACAAACATACAGTAGGTATTCACACTTAGGGATTTTCCCTCTCTATACTTTCGAGGGATTGTTGATATTAATTGCCGTCCCAAGCATGCCTGTTATCTATTGTTATGAATAACACTTATGTCAGGGGACCTTGTAGATCTTTATAAATACAACACACTTTAGATAGATAATCAGAGGGATTCCGACCAGAGGGCATCGCCACCATCACTGATACCGATGCTGCAGTCATCTTGACGCTGACCCAGTCTTCGTGTCCCTGCGGACTCTGAGATAGAGACCTCATTCCAAGGTAACGAGGGTTGGGGGCTCCTCTCATGGACACGGCTTTGGCAGATTAGGTTTAACGAACCCAGCTCTCCTTTTAGGTAGGAGGTTAGACCTATTCTCCTTAGGGTATTAGGGCTTATTCCATCTTATACATATACATATATTTCTTTCATATATTGCACAATGATGGGGGTCTTTATAACAATGACTCTCTTCTTCACAATACTGTTGCTTGGTATATTCATTATCCTAATCATTACAGTTCATGCAACTTATCACAAATTGCAGTTATGTTGAATAAAAACTATTATAACTTCACTGCATCTGTGTTATTGCCTTTGTTTGTATGAGACATAATAAATCTGTGAGAAAAGGGTAATTTCCGTTTAACCACGACAACCCTGAGATATTGTACTTTGAGTCCATGTGTAAGCGACTGCTACAAATCACCTTTTACTATTGTGTTTCTGGTGAGGTACTGCTAGTAAGCCGGTAAGGTTTGGACAACAGTTACAACTAGTTGTAGGAAGAGACTTAGGGCCTGATTCCGAGTTTGGCTGGCGGCGGTAGCCGGCAGCCAAACGGGAACTGCCACTTGGCCGCTCCACGGTCAAAAGACCGCGGAGGCCATTCTGGCTTTCCCGCTGGGCCAAAGGAGCGCCCGCCGGCCCAGCGGGAAAGGCCCTGCAACAATGAAGCCGGCTCCGCTCCACAGGGGTGCGGCGGGTGCAGTTGCACCCGTCGCGATTTTCACTGTCTGCAAAGCAGACAGTGAAAATCCTGCTGGGGCCCTGTTAGGAGGCCCCTGCACTGCCCATGCCAGTTGCATGGGCAGTGCAGGGGCCCCCAGGGGCCCCAAGACACCCGTTCCTGCCAGCCTCTTCCTGGCGGTGAAAACCGCCAGAAACAGGCTGGCGGGAAGGGGGTCGGAATCCCCATGGCGGCGCTGCAAGCAGCGCCGCCATGGAGGATTCTCCCAGCCGAGGGAAATCCGGCGGGAAACCGCCGGACCTGGCTGGGCGACCGCGGCTTCACAGCCGCGGTCGGAATTCACAAGGAAGCACCGCCAGCCTGTTGGCGGTGCTTCCGTGGTCGTCGACCCTGGTGGTCGATGACCGCCAGGGTCAGAATGACCCCCTTAGTCACCTACAAACGAAAGTACTGTCATCCTGAGACCAGCAGTCTTGCTCAAAGCAAGAGTCCAAACTACGACATGGCGCCACCAACGATGGTGTTTAGGCACTAATTTACGGATACCCTGACTATCACTGTCTCACAGACAACAGGTACCCTCGGTACCATTATACAGAGACGTCCGTGGTCTTTGGGAGAATCCTCCTCAGCAGAACAGGTAACACCTAATTAGGCTGTAGGTTGTTCGAGCTCGAACTCATCAAAAGGAAAAGCTTCCCCTATTTTTGGGTGTTCCGTTTCTCTAAACAACTATGGCTAATACCATAGACATTCCTGCAAATGCTAGACATGCGCTTACACAACATTTATTAGCGCATGGCCTTACAGAAGAGGGCGGGGATGTTACTCTGATTATAGAAGCGACTGAAGCCTACCAAACAGAAACGTTTTACTGTTGGGTGGCCTTTCCTGAGGCTGACCAACAAACGCATTTCACACATATGAAAGGAGGTATAATCTCAGAAATAGGGATAACATTAGAACTCCAGACAGATATACTGATTCACTTCCTTCTCGTTCCTTTCAGGACGCACCGGATAGACGTAGCGAGAGAGGAGGCCGTCAAGATCGACGTCCGTAATACGTGAAAGAAAAGAAAGACTCGCCACAGTCTATCATTAAAAAAGAAGAAAAGACTCCTCAGCAAAAGCCACAATTTAAAAAGAAGAAAGTGGCAGCACTGACCGTTAAAAATGCCAGTAGTATTGAGAACACTGTTGAGGAACAAGAGGTGGGCAGTGACTCTGTTGGACAGCGCGGCAGAGGTCACGATATGTCACCAGAGT
Organism: Pleurodeles waltl; assembly: GCF_031143425.1. NCBI lineage: Eukaryota > Metazoa > Chordata > Amphibia > Caudata > Salamandridae > Pleurodeles > Pleurodeles waltl. The sequence goes on from NC_090436.1 coordinate 470,125,890, forward strand.
CTGAAAGATCATCTGGATGCGACAGCAACTAGCGATTACATCGCGGTTGAGACGGCGGATGGCCGCGTTCTCCCACCCGATCGGGTTTATGATTTAACAATTCAGATAGAGGGAGACGTGGAATGCATTATTAGTGTAATATTTTGGGATGAACTTACTAGTGATATCCTGTTGGCCGAGGTAGACTGGCCACCTGAACATGTCCGCAAGCTCCCACATGGGGAAGATGTCATTTTGCCTTCTTTCTCCGATCTTGTTCCGGAGGCAGACAAAAAAGCCTATGCTGCTGAATGGGCTTTAGTGCAGGCACCTGCATTATACCGTAATCATGTAGGTTGGGACAAGGACTCTCCTTGTCATGTTATTCCCGTTAGGTCTACACCGCACCCGCAGCCACCATACCCTGTTAAACATTAAGCGAAAGCTCCGGTGACGGAGATACTGTCACAACTTGAAAACCAGGGAGTAATTGAGCCCTGTACATCGGCAATGAATAATCCGTTATTTCCCGTTGCAAAACCTGATCATTCATATAGAATAGTGGTTGATTATAGACACTTAAATAGTCATACACGCACATATGTGATACAAAATTCACACAGCACAGCGCTGATCAACAATATAGTGCGTAAAAAATGTAAAACTACATTGGATATATCTAATGGGTTTTTCTGCCAGAATTTAGCACATGAAAGTAGGGACCTAAGTGCATTTTCCTTTGGCTCTCAGAAACGCTTTTGTCGTTTACCCCAAGGCTATAAAAACAGCCCAGGACTGTTTTCGGCCCGTGTAACATCAATCTTGCACAAGCTTGATTCCGATGCATTATCCTATGTGGATGATATCTATCTCACTGACGACGCTCTCGACATTCATCTTGCAAGGGTCGATCGGATAATTTTGGGATTTGCAGCCTTCGGATATAAATTTAATTTTAAGAAAAGCAAGATAGCCTTTCTTAGTGTATTGTTCCTAGGATATGAGCTATCAAACGAGGGGAAGAGCCTGGCCCCGCACTTCCTAGAAAAGTGTGCTCAGCTACAGCCTCCGAACATGCTTAAGAAATTACAGTCATTACTGGGTTTCTTTAATTTTGGCAGAACATACATTCCAGATTATGCTGAACGCATCAAGCCACTTTATGACTTAATTCAGCCCAACTTTTCTAGCAGGCGATGGACGATTGAACACACACACATCCTTAGGGACATACAACGGGACATGCTGGAAGCTAGACACTTATACACACGTGACAATAAAACAAATTTGGTCATCAGAATAATAGCTGGTGCCCTTGGATTTACCTATGTCACCTTTAATGAGGGTGACACGGTGCCGATAGCATACAAATCACATTTGTACTCCAATGCTGAAAACGTTTTGCTCCTACTGAAAAAATTCTGACAGCAGTTCAGATGGCCGTCATAAAGGAGAGGCCACTTGCCCAGGGGAAATGCATTATTGTTGTCTCCCCGGTGCCGGCCTTAGAGGCTGTCACTAAAGCGAGCGTTCCAAACACTAAGGCATTACATCCACGCTGGATTCAATGGGCAACGTCTCTGACCGCCACTGATGTTGATTATGTGTTTGACCCAAGACTTCAGACACAAGAATTTCTCCAGTAGGAACAGGAGTACCCCCCTCCTCTACATATTTTGCCAATAGACAGTTATGATACCATCATTTATACTGACGGATCGGCACAACCGGCTGTGGGTACTAAACATCAATACTCGGCAGCTTGCGCAGCCGTGTGCGGGGTAATGGAAGACGGAGTTTTCCATTCTCACAATACCTACACTCAGACCTTAGGGGACTGCACAGCCCATTTGGCCGAGCTTAAGGCTCTTCTTCTAGCGCTCGAACATTCTGAGCCAGGAACACAGACTTTGATTGTCTGTGATTCATATTCAGGGGTGTGGAATTTATTAAAATATCTACTTGTCCAGGGGACAGGTTGCTTCTCAAATCTACTTGTCCTGTAAAAAGATCTACTTGTCCCTTTGGTGCCATGTAGTGTGGAGACAAATTATGGCAGCAATTAATAGCCTCTCTGATTATGCCAGGGCTACTACTATAGTAGGGCTTGAATACTTGCAGTTTCAATTCCTACTGTAGCAATTTCCTTATTTTGCCACCTTTCTGCAGATCTGCATACTGGGGCTGGAGGAAGCAGTAAGCAATAGTTCCAGGGCTGGAATGCCTTTGAGTCTGCAAGCCCACTAACCTGCATGTTTTAAAGATTTTTACCAGCTTCTCTCGAATATTTTCCCATAATAAGAAAGGTTGGACATTTACTCCGGACAATAGCAGAATTAGAACTTCTTCCAGAGTTGGGAAGAAAGTGGCTGGAGGGAAAATGAACTTGCAAATGCTTAATAGATTTTCACATGAGCAAATCTACACATCGTATTTACCCATGCTAAAATACAGTTCACAAATATTTTACAGGGGTACGACATATACCATGGGTGCACTTTTGTGACTTTCTTTAAAAATTTGGGGCCACATGTAGGTAGGTTCAGATTTGTGACCTGCAAATTGCGAGTCGCAAATCCGAATGTAGGATGGTGTCCTTGACACCATCTGTGATTCGCAAGGGCTTCGCAAATGCCCACCTCATGAATAATCATGAGGTGGGTCGCAATTTGCGACCCCCTCGCGAATGGTGGCCTGCTGGAGACAGCAGACCACCATGTCTGTGACTGCTTTTCAATAAATCAGTTATTTTTTGTAATGCAGCCCGTTTTCCTTAAAGGAAAACAAGATGCATAACAAAAATGAAACGTTTTCGTTTCATTTTTTCAGAGCAGGCAGTGGTCCGCAGGACCACTGCCTGCTCTGAAAAAATGTTTACAGTGACATTCACAATGGGAAAGGGGTCCCATGGGGATCCCTTCCCTTTTGTGAGAGTGTTAGCACCCATTTGAAATGGGTGCAAACTGCGATTGGTTTGCGCCCGCGTTCGCGGTCACAAAACAATCCTACATTGCACTGCGAGTCGCAATTAGGAAGGGAACACCCCTTACTAATTGCGAGTCGCAAACCCGTTTTGTGATTCAGTAACCAGGTTACTGAATCGCAAAACTGGGTTTGTGCATCGCAATGTGCTTTTTGCATGTCGCAAACAGCGAAAGTCGCTGTTTGCGACATGCAAAAAGCTACCTACATGTGTGTCTTGGTCCCTAATTAGGTCTGGTGTGAACAAAGACATTTTGTTTTTATTAAAATTCTATTTCTCTCTCTTTCGGCTGGCTTTACTGTGAGTGATCGTATTCTGCTCTTCCACAAGGAGCATATTGCCACACAAAGTAGTTTTGTTCAGTGTCAGGAACTACAGTGGCAATCAGTGACGTAACGAAACTGGAGGGTGCCCCTTTGCAAAGAACATGTAGGAGCCCCCTCTCCAGACTCACTCAGGGCAGGTGCTGTGCTGAAGGGGCCCCCTGGAGGGCGGCTGCGGGCCTTTGTTATGCCGCTGGTGGCAACGTGTGCTTTTAGAGTTCAAAAACTTTTTGGGGGGGTTTTGCCAGTGTTTGTTACAATGTTGAGGGCCTGGTAGCTCCCACAACAATAAAGTGTTACAAAAGCCATGTCAAAACAAGACACGCATTGATGAAACTAAAAGACTTAAAAAATATGTCAGATCAGTTGGCTTTGTCAGTGTTTGTTTATTTTCATGCTTCCTATAATCGTGTTGAAAATGGTTACACTGATTTTCCATTAGAAATATTTTTGGGAAATACTAGCATGCATCAACACATTTTACTAAATGACACTTCATTTGCATATAATCGGAGAGCATTCTGGGAGCATTATACTTAGCCTCTTAGCCTAAACTTTTCGAACATGTATGTACACGTATTTTTTTTTGTACTGGAACAAACGTCAGTAGTGAAGTGTGACCTTAAAACATTTATTTACAGCACTCACTCTAATAATGAAGACTTTCAAATAATGAACCATAAATACAAGTTCGAACAGCATTATCTTTTGGAAACACATTACCTCAACTGCAGAGAGTTCCACGCTCTGTAAACAGGCAGCCAAAGGGTTTGTGCTGCAGGGGGTTGGGCCTACTTGTCCCAAGGACAAAACAAACATAAAAACTTGTTGCCCTTGACCCCAAACAAGATGTCCCGGGCATCGGGCATGCATCCCTGATATTACTGCGTCCAGTCATACAATGAATATCTCAATCATTGGAAACTGAACGGGTTTAGAGATTCTAAAGGGAACACCATTAAACACAAAATGTTGTGGGGAAGAGTGGCTGATCATAAAGATAAGCTTCCGTGTGTCCATGTAGTTCATAAAGCATCAGTAGCTACGTCTTCTGTGGCTGCAGTGACTCGTTCTCGGACGAGGTTGGATAATGAAATACTGATTGCCGTTAAAGCTTCGGCTGCAGGTAAGACCCTTCCGAAAGGATACCCTAGGAACTATACTTATCATATCAGTGCACAGAATGTTGCTTTCGCAACGATTCCTGAGGTAGGTGATCGAGTGATCCCCAATGAAGACCAAAGATTAGGGCTGATTACAGCTGCACATGAGGGTGTCGCTTCTGCACATGCTGGTATACAGGCCACTATCACACTTCTACAACAACGATACTGGTGGCCTGGTCTATGCAGACGGACTATACAGTATGTCCTTTGCTGTGACATTTGTCAGCAGATTAAGGGCTCAAATCAAACGCCCTCCGCAGACATCTCTCTTAGTGTCAGACAAGCCACTCCATTGTGTGTACCTTGCCCATTGTGGTCCCTTGCAGCCTGATGGTGCATATAAATACATTTTAGTGGCTGTAGATTCCTGTTCCAGATTCCTGTGAGTATGGCCACAGCGGTCGGCTGACGCCCGGACTGTTATAAAAGATTTGCTGATCTTTATCGGTACATATGCGGTTGCAGCATTCCATTCGGACAGGGCCCTGCCTTTGCCTCTAAAGCTTTCAGGGACACCATGAGAACGATGGATGTTGAACTCCATTACTCCTCACCATACCATCCTGAGGGAAATTCGGTCGTGGAGAGGAGGAATCGTGATCTAAAGCAGTCCTTAACAGCTTGAGTATTAGGTTCAGGCCGCAGTTGGTTACATCACCTATATGGGGTCCAGAGAGCACTGAATAATCTGCCAAGACGGTCCTTGGGGGGAAAGTCTCCATATGAGGTTCTCTTTGGGACACCTATGTATGTCCCCGATCTTGATGCCCCTGGTATGGTGGCAGCAGAAACACCATTTGACATAAAAGAACGTCTCGCTGTTTTACAGGAGCTTCAACAATTCCGTGATGATAAATCATCTGCAAGTGCTGCCACCTTGGGAATAAGGGAATTGGCGAAAACTTCGACTGGCTGGATTCCTAACGTTGGGGATCTGGTTCTTGAGAAGATCACTGTGAAAAAAGAGTTTGGTCCATCATACAGAGCACCTGTACCGGTCTTGGGGATAAAAGGCACCAGGACTGTCATCCTTCCACCATTGTCTGGTTCCAAATCAAACAGATTCATCTCCATTGATGACATCAAATTACACCATGTGGCCGATTCTTCACAGTAGACCAGGAGGTCCCTTGGGTAGTTCCCGATCCCCTCTCACTACCCAACAGGACATCCATCTACATAGTAGGATGAATATCACTACTACTGACTATGAAACTCTGTCAACTGCTGTTCCGGACACTTCCTCGACCATGGGGAGGGCGGAAAATGAACTTTTGTTGGTTCCAGTAACAACTTCGGAGAACACCCCGCTTCAGGATTTGGCTGTATTTTACACGAAAGCTTCCACGGCTAATAACGTTGTCTATGAAGAACTTCCACGAGCAGTGGATGAGAATTCGACGGGTCCTGTGTTTGCAGAGACTTCCTCTGGCTATTTTGTAGACATTGATGATTTTTCTTCAGATTCATCCTCAACTGAGACTGACAAACTTTCGAGTAGTAGCAAATTCTATCGATGGCTTAAGAAGAACTATTTGATATATCCATGGAACTATCTATGGTTCTGTTTGACATTTATTGCATTATTTTTATGGATTGGTTTTGTGACTGTTTTCTTTTTACTGATTAATGGTCACTATATCGCTGATCGCTCCTCTGTGGAGCCTGTTGATGAAATTTTAACACCACATCATTCATCACATAAGGTCCGACGTGATTTGTCCCCTGTCAATATTACAGCTATTCCAATTCCTGATGGGATTGTATGGGACAAAGGGGGTGATTCTGACCCCGGCGGTCTTAGACCGCCGGGGCCAGGGTCGGCGGGAGCACCGCCGACAGGCCCGCGGTGCCCCGCAGGGCATTCTGACCGCGGCGCTTTGGCCGCGGTCAGTGCAGGAAAACCGGCGGTCTCCCGCCGGTTTTCCGCTGCCCCTAAGAATCCTCCAAGGCGGCGCAGCTCGCTGCGCCGCCTTGGGGATTCTGACACCCCCTACCGCCATCCTGTTCCTGGCGGTTCGCCCGCCAGGAACAGGATGGCGGTAGGGGGTGTCGCGGGGCCCCCGTAAGAGGGCCCGCTTGTATTTCACTGTCTGCAATCCTGACAGTGAAATACGCGACGGGTGCAGTAGCACCCGTCGCACCTTCCCACTCCGCCGGCTCGATTACGAGCCGGCTTCATGGTGGGAAGGTCGTTTTCCCCTGGGCTGGCGGGCGGCCTTTTGAAGGCCGCCCGCCAGCCCAGGGGAAAACTCAAAATACCTGCCGCGGTCTACCGGCCGCGGTCTTCCGACCGCGGTACGGTATTTTGGCGGCTCCCGCCGGGCGCGCTGTGACCGCGCCCGGCGGGAGTCAGAATGACCCCCAAAGTTCCGTTCGATATATACGGGCCTACAGAGATAATTCAAATACCATACGTGTTCAAAATTTCAATGTCTGATGTTATTACACCTAATGTTGTCTCTGATGATTGGGATGTCCAAACAGTTGATTCAATGCTAACTGAAATGATGGACTACTCCGCTTTTGGAAGTGATGATGTATATGATTATACAATGAATTATGGGGAAATGTTCTGCTATAACAATTGGGGACATCACTACTTGCACCGTGCAACTAGATATAGGCCTCTCTTTAACTACACACAATGGAAACACTGTTCAATACCACAGGTGGGGAGTCCAAAGTATTACAGTGACAAATTCACATTCTTTTCTGGGCATGATACAAAGAAAGGTGAATCGTATTATTTTAAATTACATCCAGCGCAATTTAGAAAACTTTTGCTAACAGATACAAAACTGATTTATTCAGATCCCTTTGTTTCCCGGCTCTCGATTGAGAGTTACGAATATTGGAAAAACACTATCAATTTGAAGAGTGTATGGGGAACACGAGATTTGCAAATACAGGGTAGGGAGGCTTTGTTTCGAGCTTGCTTGATTCCTGTGCAAATGATTTTTTTAAATGACACTGTTGAGCAGACATCATGTCTAGGGTTAGCAAAAATTAAAGATCTGAACACGCCCAGTATCCCTACTCCGAATTTTTTTTGAGATTGGCAACACTTTCTTAATGTTTCAGAGGACAGGCTAGATGCAATGGTTAAGGCTGGTGCTTATAATTCTTCACTTTCCCGTCCCGACGGATGGTTGGTATGGCCCACCGACACTGATGAGTGTCAAAGGCGTTTTTTTTTAACTCTTCAGGGTTTTTTTCCATTCATAGGCCAGACCCTCGCTTTCTATCAGGTCAACATACTGGTATAATTACAACATACAATGTGGGTAAGCTGTGCCAGCAATGGGTGCAGACAAACACTTTAACAGCGGTTAAACAACACCTGAACACTCTTTCTGACAGTATAGACTTACAGGATTTCCTATTATGTCCTAGGAAACAACGCTCAAAACGGTTTTTATATGCTATGTATAATGAAATTTGTAAGCTTTCTCAAATTGAGGCTGCTGCACGTTTAAGGCAACTTGATAAGGAGAATTTGGAAAAAACATTGGCTGTTGTCAACAATGGCATGAATACGCTGTCCAACAAGATTTATTCACTGTCAAATATAGTGTCATCTGCAATTGACATCACTCAGACTGATTTGTCCCGGTTATATCATGGGCAAACACAGCTACGTTCCATCATGCAGCTGGGTTGGGCATTGCAGACACTGAGAAGTGGCCACATACCATGGAAATACATTAATGGGAGTGAACTATTGGCTGCTTTTAATTACCCCTTCAGGGTAGCAGAGAGTCCTTCAACTATCTGGCTCTTACACGGCATTATTAATTTACCGTTTTCGACCTTTCGTTTCTCGAGCTGCCTGAAACATCTTGCAGTGGGACGATATGAACGGCTAGGAGATAGCTTTATTAAGGAAGAGTGGGAGTTGCCCTTTGAGTATCGATGTTTGAACGGTGAACAGGAGGTCTTTCTAAGCGGAAGTGAATGTGAGACTGCTGTTCGTCATTCCATGATATGCAAACAGGTGTCTCTTCACGGTCTTTGTAATGCGGGGGTTGCGAATTTGGCCTGTTTTCTAAATGGTACTCCCGTCCCCTTGATTCGTTCAGTGTTTCATGTACTTTCTAATGGGAGTTATGTTCTACTGAACGATGACAGCTGTTGCGGCTTGTGACCTGGAATTGCCTACGCAATCTCAGTCACGAAGGTCGTTACGTGTTGTGGACATGTTTTGTTTCCCCCCACATGAGAGATACAAGTATCTGAAATGTGGCCCCACATTGGTACTATTAATGTGAACTATGACAAGTTGAGTAGACTAAAGGCGCTATTGTTTCAGAAACAGGTCGCCTTGACATCCGCAAAAGAGACGTATGCTCTCCGGATTGCGAGATCATCAGCCGAGATACAATCCCTTTTAAATACCGATTTCCCCAAACACTTTGGAGAGTTGGTATCCAGAATATTCAATGCTTCAAGCACAACTGGGATTGTTCATTTCTTTAAGGCTGTCGGGTCTGGTTTCGTGTCCATCTTCCAGACTGTCTCCGGAGTCATCCCATCAGCCATCCATTCTCTCTTTTCCAGTGTGTTTGGTGGCTTTCCAATTATTTTGGCATTAATTGGCGGACTGCTACTGCTATTTTTTCTGATTCGGGGTGGTTGTTTTTTTCCAGCGACACAGAGGAATGGAGCCGCTCCCGTCAACCCCGCTGTGCCGTGAACGCATGGTTCGGATCTTCGGTACACCTTTGCTGGTGGAACTGGAGTTTGACTGGTCATTGTCATTCCGGCCTCTACTCTGGTGTGTACAACCGGTATTCCGCTGCATATGGTGTCTCTTTGAACATCTGCCTATGGTCTGTCTTGCTGTTGCACCAACATCTCCTGTGGACCACGAACTGCTGATGTCCCCGATGAGGGTTCATACACGGTCATGCCTCTTGAGACTGAGGTTGCTCCGCGAGGCCACCTATGAGTCTTCTGTTATAAGATCTAACATGGATGAAGACGCTGCAGCGAGTGTCGATACACCGATGAATGTGGCTCACTTCTGCTCTGTGGATCCGTTTGTCCGTCCAGCTCTCGATTTCACTTCAGACGATGTTGACTCGTTTTTAAGATCCTTGAATGGTGACTTCGATGACATTCTTCAAGATCCTGCATATAACACATGATTTGATGAATTTGCTTACCAGTTCCCGGTTCTAAAATAAGCGATTATACTAAAAGTTCGCTATACTTGTCATGGTTGATATTAACATCTCTGTATATTTTTTAGACAAATTTTAAACACAGCAATTATTTTGTCATTAAGTACATTTTTTAGCTTGAGTTTTCGTTTTAGTTTTTTGGCTTTTAGTTCAGTAGCAGCTTTTTTAGCGTTTGGGTTGCTTCACCTTCATCATACCTGTTACGGCAATGGGGAGGGTGTAGTGAATCCTAGTTTGTTTTAACGGGATAACAGGAGTTAGCTTAGCCGTAGGCTTGTAAACTCGTGCCCCCGTCACCCAGTGACTTTTAACCTACTTAGCCTGCTCTGTCTTAGTCCATTTAATTATTTATTTCCTTTAAGATGGCGGCCTTGTTTATAGTTAGGCCACTTGTTATGGGTTCTATTATCAGTGTCACTGCGCCAAGGCGTCAAGATCAAGCACGAAAGACAAACATACAGTAGGTATTCACACTTAGGGATTTTCCCTCTGTATACTTTCGAGGGATTGTTGATATTAATTGCCGTCCCAAGCATGCCTGTTATCTATTGTTATGAATAACACTTATGTCAGGGGACCTTGTAGATCTGTATAAATACAACACACTTTAGATAGATAATCAGAGGGATTCCGACCAGAGGGCATCGCCACCATCGCTGATACCGATGCTGCAGTCATCTTGACGCTGACCCAGTCTTCGTGTCCCTGCAGAGTCTGAGATAGAGACCTCATTCCAAGGTAACGAGGGTTGGGGGCTCCTCTCATGGACACGGCTTTGGCAGATTAGGTTTAACGAACCCAGCTCTCCTTTTAGGTAGGAGGTTAGACCTATTCTCCTTAGGGTATTAGGGCTTATTCCATCTTATACATATACATATATTTCTTTCATATATTGCACAATGGTGGGGGTCTTTATAACAATGACTCTCTTCTTCACAATACTGTTGCTTGGTATATTCATTATCCTAATCATTGCAGTTCATGCAACTTATCACAAATTGCAGTTATGTTGAATAAAAACTATTATAACTTCACTGCATCTGTGTTATTGCCTTTGTTTGTATGAGACATAATAAATCTGTGAGAAAAGGGTAATTTCCGTTTAACCACGACAACCCTGAGATATTGTATTTGAGTCCATGGGTAAGCGACTGCTACAAATCACCTTTTACTATTGTGTTTCTGGTGAGGTACTGCTAGTAAGCCGGTAAGGTTTGGACAACAGTTACAACTAGTTGTAGGAAGAGACTAAGGGGGTTATTCTAACTTTGGAGGAGTGTTAATCCGTCCCAAAAGTGACGGTAAAGTGACGGATATACCACCAGCCGTATTACGGGTTCCATAGGATATAATGGACTCGTAATACGGCTGGTGGTAAATCCGTCACTTTTCCATCACTTTTGGGACGGATTAACACCTCCTCCAAAGTTAGAATAACCCCCTAAGTCACTTACAAACAAAAGTACTGTCATCCTGAGACCAGCAGTCTTGCTCAAAGCAAGAGTCCAAACTACGACAATAGCTCCACCAGGGGTTGGGGGCTGCTTGTAGAGGACAGACCCAGCCCCACAACCTCCTTCTCCCTCTTTGTTTTTGGATAACAATATAAAGAGACGTCTACTACATGACCTGAAAATGGATCAAAACTATGCACAGAACAGAAGAAGGAGATACTTATACTGAAAGAAAAAAAGCTGTTTGACACAATCACTAAAGCTAAACTGTCCATGCTTTAATTGCCATAGAAGCGTGTTATCCAACCAGCTACTACAAAACAGGTTACCAAAAAACAACCTTTGTAAGCACATAGAGAGCTGGATGCAGCAAAAGAAGGGGTGAATTTATCAAGGACATTCTGTTCTTCCAACAAAGGCATTATTTGATGGAAATGCTACAAAAAATCAGTGAAGGACAAACTTGTACAAGACATAAAAAAACAAACTTTGACCTGAAGAATTTCAGTTCGAAAAGGTGTCCTCATTGAAAACTGCTGTTGTTGTGTACTATATGTCACAGTTGGAAATGGTAAAGATTCATCCATGCAAAACTTTGGAGAGGTAATTCAGACTGTTCTACAGATATCTAAGTCAGTGCTCTGTCACAAAATGCACTCAGCTTCTCATCTCTGGAAGCAGGATTGGAGAAAATACCCGGTCTTCTACAGGTTCTGGATAATCCCAGATAGGGATGACCCTTTCTAGTAGCCACGGTGTCGCTTGACAGAGAACGCCTAAGCAGACCATATCCTCCAGAAGGAGTCCCAGAGGAAAAACCTCAAGAAATGGGGAAAAAACCTCAAACAGGAACTCCTGAAAAAGAAGAAAAAACAGGACTTGAAAACTGGAAAAACAAGGCAAAATTTTTCCAAAAGCGAAAACAGGAATGACGAACAGGACCGTGTTTGCAACGCAAGGTAGAGCAAGACTGAGTGGCTTATATACTGGAAAAGAGAGAATGACATCACAGAAAATGAAAACGACACCATCTTGAATTGGGAAAAGCCCATAGAAAAGAATAGGAAAAAAGGATGTAGTATATAAGAAAAAGAGCATGCTGAGAAATGAAAACAGGAAGAAGACAACATGGACACCAGCAGGAACACTAAGGAATGCAGTACACAGAAAGAAAGAAGAAGAAAAGAAAAAGACAAGAAAAAGACCAGAAAAAAGACCACCACCGACAGGAGAGAAGACAATGCCCTAAAGTTGGTAAGGGCGAAGCGACTGGGAGCGTAAAACATGCTTCCCAGCACGCGTTGTCAAAACGGCAAGAGAACACGTGGAATGGCGCTCCAACAATCGGCAGTGCGATCTGACTGCGTTCAGAAAAAGAGATGACGAGGCGCGGTGTTACATGCACACCTTGCAAGAGCTGCACAATGTCTTTGACAGCTATCTTGAAATATTTGTCAAGGAATGTGAGAGAATCAGACAACTGTCTACCAGTGTTACCGGTGATGACACCATGAGTAAAACTGGAGCAAAGCTAAGAGATTTAACTGCTGAACCTGTGAAGTTTCTAAAAACAATTGCTGAGACAGAACAGGAATGTGACTTGAAAGATCTAGAAAAATACCTTGTCCTGTCAATACTCTACAAATTTATCCCTCCACAACAATTAGTAGCTTGGCAACTAGCAGTCAGGCTTAACGTAGGAGACAGATAAGTGTAAAGCATCTAATATCACCAAAACAGTAAATAAGTTAAAGATAGGAAACAGTAAAAATCCAACACCAATCTGCAAAACAGTGTTTTGTTTGTCTTGAAAATAACACCAAAATGTCAAAAATCCTATGTAGAGACTTAAAAATCTGAACTTTTAAAGATTAAATAAAAAAAATGCATACTTGTGCCAAAAAGCATAAAGCACCACTCGCGGCTAACTGGTCACATTAGACCAGGTCAAAGTCAGAGTTTGAGGCTGACTGCAATGAAATTCAGGTCAGATAGGTTGAGGGCTAGGTCCTTGTCAAAAGTTTTTCTTCGCACTGAGGGGCCTATTTACGAAAAAGTCATGAGTTATTGTTATTTGAAATAACTATAGCTGCTTAATCTCAGTGGTGTTGTATATATAAAAATCATGTTTTAACTGACATTCTACCTAACTATAGCATCACTTTAACCTTTGCTTTTTTCCAGTACATTTCTCTAGCTTTATTAATGTAAAGCATTACTTTATTTTACCATATCTAAAGCCTACTTGGCTGGGGTTTGGCCGCATACCTCTGTGGCAGTAACCAGTTACGCTACCCCACAGCGTTTGTGTTTTGCTTTGCTTTTGACTCCCTAAGTGTGCCGGGTATGCCCAGACGTGGGTCCCGGGCTCACTGTGCCACTGGATTCAAGCTAGCCTGGCTGATGAGGGGTGAAACCCCGAAACCGGTCCCAGGATGCTTGTTTCCGGTCCAGGGAGAACCTGGCTTGGCAGTTCGGGCTAGACTGTTCCCATGAGGAACAGGGTCAAGACTGATTTGCATATGGCTGGGTTCAAACTGGGGTGGCATGGTGAGCAAAATAATGGATGGATTAAACCCAGATCTGTTACTGGGGGTGAATGTTTGATTGGTTCTGCATTCCGTCCATCCAGTTACGCTATCCCACAGCGTTTGTGTTTTGCTTTGCTTTTGACGCCCTAAGTGCGCCGGGTATGCCCAGACGTGGGTCCCGGGCTCACTGTGCCACTGGATTCAAGCTAGCCTGGCTGATGAGGGGTGAAACCCCGAAACTGGTCCCAGGATGCTTGTTTCCGGTCCAGGGAGAACTTGGCGTGCCAGTTCGGGCTGGACTGTTCCCATGAGAAACAGGGTCAAGACTGATTTGCATATGGCTGGGTTCAAACTGGGGTGGCATGGTGAGCAAAATAATGGATGGATTAAACCCAGATCTGTGACTGGGGGTGAATGTTTGATTGGTTCCACATTCCGTCCATCCACTTACGCTATCCCACAGCGTTTGTGTTTTGCTTTGCTTTTGTCACCCTAAGTGTGCCGGGTATGCCCAGACGTGGGTCCCGGGCTCACTGTGCCACTGGATTCAAGCTAGCCTGGCTGATGAGGGGTGAAACCCCGAAACCGGTCCCAGGATGCTTGTTTTCGGTCCAGGGAGAACCTGGCCCAGCAGTTCGGGCTAGACTGTTCCCATGAGGAACAGGGTCAAGACTGATTTGCATATGGCTGGATTCAATTTAGGATGGCTTGGTGAGCAAAATAATGGATGGAATAAACCCAGATCTGTGACTGGGGGTGAATGTTTGATTGGTTCTGCATTCCGTCCATCCAGTTACGCTATCCCACAGCGTTTATGTTTTGCTTAGCAACCACATGCTACACATAGATGAAGGCCATGTGTGGAGGGAATTTGGCTTCAGGGACTGGCCTGTGGCCAAACCCTGAGTCCAACCACTTGTAGGCAGCCAACCCCACACCACCCATTGCACAGCCTTCTAGCATGTGCAAGTTTTGGCTGCACTCAGGTAGACTTACTGAGTTTGCCAAAGAATCACAACACAACTACAAGAGAGCCTTATACTCCAACTGAAGAGCAAAGAGCTCCACCCAGGAGTGATTTAAAAAAATACTCTAAGCTCAACTGGGGTCATGGTTTGAATGACCAAGGAGATTTACTGTTTTTTCTCAAAGTTGCTGGGGTGCTATGTCACTTTCTGGAGCCCCCAAAAACATGTAAAAATGCATTGTGATACCTCTCCCAATTCTAGGAGTGTCACCTTGCTTAAAAGAATCAAGAAACAAAAAATCCCTTTCAGAGCTTTAGGGGTATTGTGTATTTTTCACTTTTGTGTCCCGGTACCCACCTCATACACCTTTTTAAACCCCCCCCCCCCTCCCTGATCCATATGGTGCTGTGGACTCTATTTTCAGGGTCCTTTATTTTTAATTACAGAGAGGGGAGTGCCCAGCCCCCCATCCAAGCCTCCTTGGGCCACATGGACCCCATCCACCAGGTCCTATTTAAAAAATGAGGTGGAGGTTGAAGGGGTGAATGGCCCATCTCCCTGAGCCTCCTTGAGCCCAAAGAATCCCATCCCACAGGGCTACGTATGGGTTCCACTAGTATCTACCTAGGGTACCTACAAACAACTGGTTGGGGCTCCTGTGCCACAGCAAATCTACTGGCTTCCCACATGCACTCATTCTGGATCCTTTCAGAGGGAACAGCTCTTTCTGCTTGCTCCGACCAGGAGGGAGCAATCAGAGTTGCCCTGCCTGCAAAAGCATGAACAAGACAACAAATGTCTTCTTTGAAAATGCTTCCGCTAGGTGGGAGTAGATTTATGTTCCACTGTCCTCACTCCTGCTGGCAAGCGCTCCCCAGGACACCGTCTGTAAGCTGGCCATGGGAATGGGGTCCCCAGGTCCTATTAAGCCTTTGAGAGGGGGGCATGCCCCCTTTTTTATAGAATTTGAACCTGGAAAATGGGGGTTCCCAGAGACTCCTCGAGACTCAGGGAGAGGGCCATTCATCCCTCTCCTAATAACAGGATTTTGGGCCACCCCCAGCCCTGGCCCAGCCCTGAGGGATTCCCAACCAGCATGGGAGCCCTCACTTTAAAAAAAAGTCCTTGCCACAGACTTGTGGGTTTCTATTAATTTGTGCCAAAATGTGTTCAATCCATTTTTAGTACCAGGCGGGGGGGCTCTCTCTGGGACCCCACCACTAGACCTAGGGGGGCAGGGTATCCATAACCTGCCCCTTGTGTCTTTCTTATTCTTTTTAGGACTCTGTACTGAGTCCAGAATCTTAAGATGGCTGCAGCTACATAATTGTTGCTATTGTGTCAGTCAATCAAATCTCACAATGAGATCTGCAGGCTCTGTGGATTTTCTGCAGCGTGAAATATAAATTTTGTGGGAGCATTAATTGCTCAGAAACTACTGAATGGATTTAAACCAAATCACAGAAAGCATTGTATCTGGACCACGATCTCTCTTTCAATCAAATTTAGTGTAAATCCATTGCCATTTGGACTCAAGATGTGTCTAAATTTCCTATGAAAAAATGAGTGGGGAAAATGTGTTTTGGTTTGCCCTGCATTTTCACAGATGTTGCTCGACGGGTCACCCCAAATCTTTCCAGGAAGGAGCTGAAGCAAAAAATGCATTTCATAAGGAAAAACAATCCTAGCTATAACTACCCAGTGGAGACCGAAACTGGGTAATATATATCTTATCTTATCTTCTTTTGTAAAACATACAATCACCCATATGTGCGTCCTGGTTCTGAGCAGATGTCATTGCCTAGCCCTTCCTGTGATAGGCTGGTTAATTGAAAAGTCACCTCTTTAGCTTCCTATGAAATTCAAGAAGAGAGAAGGAGGATCTGATGTGGAGAAAGAAGGTATTCCATGCTTTGGAAAAGATCAAATCAAAATCAAATCAAATCATTAACATTTATAAAGCACGCTACTCACCCGTGCGGGTCTCAAGGCGCTAGGGGAGAAAGGGGGGTTATCGCTGCTCGAACAGCCAGGTCTTTAGGAGTCTCCGGAAAGCGGAGTGGTCCTGGGTGGTCCTGAGGCTGGTGGGGAGGGAGTTCCAGGTCTTGGCCGCCAGGAAGGAGAAAGATCTCCCACCCGCCGTGGAGCGGCGGATGCGAGGGACAGCAGCGAGTGCGAGGCCAGAGGAGCGGAGGAGGCGGGTGGGGACGTAGAAGCTGAGGCGTCTGTTGAGGTATTCCGGTCCTTTGTCGTGGAGGGCTTTCTGTGCGTGGGTGAGAAGTCGGAAGGTGATCCTTTTGCTGACTGTCAGCCAATGCAGGTGTCTCAGGTGTGCGGAGATGTGGCTACTGCGGGGTATGTCGAGGATGAGGCGGGCCGAGGCGTTTTGAATGCGTTGCAGGCGATTTTGGAGTTTGGCTGAGGTCCCGGCGTAGAGGGTGTTGCCGTAGTCCAGGCGGCTCGTGACGAGGGCGTGGGTTTTTCTGGTGTCGGCGGGGATCCAGCAGAAGATCTTGCGGAGCATGCGGAGGGTGAGGAAGCAGGCGGAGGACACGGCATTGACTTGCTTGGTCTTGGTGAGAAGAGGGTCCAAGATGAAGCAGAGGTTGCGGGCATGGTCTGTGGGGGTCGGTGCGGTGCCGAGGGCCGTGGGCCACCAGGAGTCGTCCCAGGCGGACGGGGTGTTGCCGAGGATGAGGACTTCCGTTTTTTCAGAGTTCAGCTTTAGGCGACTGAGCCTCATCCAATCTGCGACGTCCTTCATACCCTCTTGTAGGTTGGTCTTGGCGCTGGCGGGGTCCTTGGTGAGGGAGAGTATAAGTTGGGTGTCGTCGGCGTAGGAGGTGATGATGATGTCGTGCTTGCGTACGATGTTGGCGAGGGGGCTCATGTAGACATTGAAGAGTGTCGGGCTGAGTGATGAGCCTTGGGGTACGCCGCAGATGATCTCAGTGGGTTCTGAGCGAAACGGAGGGAGGTAAACTCTTTGGGAACGGTTTGAGAGGAAGGAGGCGATCCAGTCCAGGGCCTGGACTTGGATTCCGGTGGAGCGGAGGCGGGTGATTAGGGTGCGGTGACAGCCGGTGTCAAAGGCAGCCGAGAGGTCGAGCAGAATGAGGGCGACAGTTTCACCGTTGTCCATCAGGGTTCTGATGTCGTCAGTGACTGAGATGAGGGCGGTTTCAGTGCTGTGGTTGGTTCGGAATCCGGTTTGTGAGGGGTCGAGCAGGTTGTTGTCTTCCAGGAAGGTGGTCAGCTGTTTGTTGACGGTCTTCTCTATTACTTTGGCTGGGAAAGGCAGAAGAGAGATGGGGCGGAAGTTTTTCAGGTCGCTCGGGTCAGCCGTAGGTTTCTTTAGTAGGGCGTTGACTTCGGCGTGTTTCCAGCATTCGGGGAAGGTAGCAGAAGAAAAAGAAGAGTTGATGACGGTCTGGAGGTGCGGGCGATGATGTCGTCGGCTTTGTTAAAGATGAAGTGCGGGCAGGGGTCCGAAGGTGCGCCAGAGTGGATAGAGTTCATGATGGATTTGGTTTCTTCCGTGTTGATGTGGGACCAGTTATTGAGGGTGATGGCCGTGGATGCCGGTTCGGTGGTGTTTGGTTGGGTCTGGTGTCCGAAGCTGTCGTGGAGGTTGCTAATCTTGCGATGGAAGAAAGTGGCGAGGGATTCGCACAGATCCTGTGAGGGCGTGACGGCGTTGGCGTTGGCGCTGGGGTTGGAGAACTCCTTGACGATGCTGAAGAGTTCTCTGCTGTTGTGTCTGTTTTTGTCCAGTCTGTCGGTGAAAAAGTTCCTTTTGGCAGCGCGGATCAGGTGGTGGTGTTCGCGGGTAGCGTTCTTGAGGGCGGTCATGTTGTCAGTGGTGCGGTCCTTGCGCCAGGCTTTCTCAAGGGCACGACAAGTTTTCTTTGATTCTTTGAGGGTGTCAGAGAACCAGAGAGGTTTTTTGGTGTTGGTCTGTCGATGCGTGCGTTTGAGGGGAGCAAGGATGTCTGCGCAGTTGGAGATCCAGTTTGTGAGGTTGAGGGCTGCATCGTTGGGGTCGGTGGTGAGGGTGGGTTGGTTGGCGGCGAGTGCGGAGAAGAGTTGCTCTTCGGGATCTTGCTCCACTGTCGACGAGGGATGGGTTGGGTGCGGAGGTGGCGGGTCTCGCGTCGGAATGTGAAGTGGACGCAGCTGTGGTCGGTCCAGTGTAGGGCGGAGGCGTGGCTGAAGAAGACGTGTTTGCTGGCAGAGAAGATGGGGTCAAGCGTGTGTCCGGCGATGTGGGTGGCGGTGTTCACCAGTTGTTTGAGGCCGAGGTTGGCGAGGTTGTCGAGCAGGGTGGTGCACAACAGATGCACAACAATGCCTGTCCGCCGCACCTGGTTCTGTCTATGTTTGTGATGTGTGTAGGTAGGAGTCCTACTGAGGTGGAAGGAGATGCAACTGTTCAGCTTGAGTTGTGTAGTGCCTTGCATATATGTGTGAAGAGTTTCAACTATCCTTGTTTATGTATCGGGAGCCAGTGTAGTTCTCTGAGGTGTGGTGAGATTTGAATTCTATTTAGGAGGTTGAGTATGATTCTGGCTGCTGAGTTCTAAATGGTTAGTAGTCTTGTAGTGAGTTGCTTGGTGATCCTGGCATAGATGATTTTCCAATAGTCCAACTTGCTGGTGACTAGGGCATGAATAACAGCTCTTCTAATGTTGCTTGGGAGCCATATGAAGATCTTGCTTAACATCTTCAGCGTGTGAAAGCATGATGTTGTGACAGCTATGATTAGTGTGGTCATGTCCCGTTTGCTGTTTGTTGTTGACAATTATTTCAAGGTTGCTGTGTGGGTTTAAGATTGGCTAACTAACAGTTGAAGATTCATGGTGTGGTTTCTTGCCAAAGATCACTACTTCTGTCTTGTCAGTGTTGCGCTTAAGGCAGTTGGTTTTCATTGAAGTTAGCGACTTTGGTCATGTGGGCTATGAACTTGTTTTTTTGTGCTGATGTTCTTTTCCAAGAGGGAGAGTATGAGTTGCATGTTGTCTGAGAAGGTGAAAATGTTGATTTTTTGTGCTTGGATGATGTTGGCCAGAGGGATTATGTATGTGTTAAAGAGGGTTAGACTGAGCCATGAAGTTTGAGGCATTCTGCAGATGAGCTTGTAGGCTTCCAATGTGTAAGGTGACAGCTGACAGCTTGTGTTCTATATGATAAGAAGGAGAAGATGAAGTGGACAACTAGTCCTTGGATGTCATTCTCATGCAGGCACCTGATAAAGATGGAATGTAAGACAGTGTAAAATGCTGCAAAGAGGTCTAGGACAATGAGGGCTGCCGTGTCTACTCTTTCTAGGATTATGTGGATGACGTCTTTGGCAGTGATGATCACTGTTTATGTACAGTGGTTGGGCCTGAATCTGAAATGTGAAGCATCAAGAAGCTAATGGTTGCTGAGGTCTGTAGCTGGAAAACATGGATGGGACAGATGTTTTCTTGAGTAGAGGAATGCTGATGAGTGTTTCCAGGTGTCCACGAATGTGGCTGTGTCGATGGAGGTGTTGCAGACGGGTGTGCTTTGTTGATTGGTAGGACCCCTTTAGTAAAGGTCTGGCAAGAGGAAGGATGAGATGAATCCCCCAAGAGGCTGGGCTTCATGGTAGCAGTGACTATAATGTTGGTGATGATGGCAAGCTACGAGGTCAGAGTACATTTATTGCCTGTGAAGGTAATTTGAATTGCAACAGCAATGGGGGGTCCACTAGAGAGTCAAAGATGTTGTTTATGGAGGTGATTTTGTTATAGAAGATTTCTGAGAGCTTGTTGCAAAGGTCTTGTGAGTGGGTGATGTTGCAAGAGGCGCAGTGAAATCTTTGATGTTGATAAAAATGTCCTTGCTGCTTTTAGTGCTAGTGTTGATGTGATCTGCAAGAGCTGTGAGTTCAGTGGTGGCATCTTGGGGCTGAATTGAAGATGTTTTTATTTGTGGTAATAGATAGATAGATAGATAGATAGATAGATAGATAGATAGATAGATAGATAGATAGATAGATAGATAGATAGATAGATAGATACTGTAGATAGAGACATAGATAGTTAGATAGATAGATCATTCAGTTTGTAGCTCTCAAAGTGTCTTAAGTGCCAGTATCGCAATCAGAACTGTATTGCTATATTTTTTATTTGTTGCAACAATATGGGTTGTGTTTTCAGTGCTATTTAAATTGTCGTTGAATGGTACATGGAATGTTGTTTCCAAGAAGAAACCCTTTATGTGTTTAACAGACATATTTTCACTGTGATGAATTTTGTATATACGTATGTCTAAGCACAATGATGCTGTCAGCACATGATCAAGGCTGCTGTACAGTTGAAATCTGTCATGTGTAGTTGCTCGAATGAGAATTTACCTTAAAAGACAAGAGGCATCTGGCAAAACAGGAAATAGTTTGTTTAATTAAACATTATGGCTAGGAGAGCAGTTACAGCACAGGGGTCTGAGGACTGTCTCTCAATCTACATTGAGTTAAGGCATGTTATACATAATTCTCTGGGTGCAGTAAAGTCATAAAAATATTCCTTGCCTGGCCAAAAAAGTAAACAGTTGACAAGGAGCCGTTGATACAATTTCCAGATAGGGAATTAAGGTGGGCCTCGGCCTGGCATGGACATTATGTGGGCCAGTGAGTACATGTCCAGATGTCTGACCTGAGGGGCACGTGGTCACTGCATGTACTGTGTCCTGATTGGCTATCTATACCTAACACATGTGGCATCTAACTTTATGGTGTTTTGGGAATGCATGCGTCCCTAAAGCCATGTGTGCTTTATAGGGGCAAATCTCCGGGGACCATTGTAGTGTTGTTGCCCATCTGTGGGATCTGATCTAAGCTTGTGGGTTTGGCTGTTGGCTAAGTGTTACCCCCAACTGTGACCTATCAGTCGTTAACCTTCAGGCCTGGGTTCCAGAGCCTGCCTAACCAAGTACCTAGATGTTGAGGTTGATAGAGAGTTCACAATGGTGTTCACAAACCGGTCAGCCACCAGGGGAGCCAGGAGAACCATATCATATACCACTCCTGCTCAGGGACACCTCCCTCTTCACACATGTCCTTCTATATTCAGTGCAATACTAGAATGGTCAAAGTTCCATTGTCCATGTCATTGCCAGGTATAAAAGTACCGCAGGATGCACCGATCTTGGTGCACACCCCACCCTCCATGGCGGTCATTAAGTTCAAAACATACCAATGTCGCATCACCATGAGGTGGATGACTCTACATTCTTCCTTTATTGCATTAAGGCCAGACTCAGTACTGTTCATCATTTTGAGCATTTCCCACAATTCTATTTGCATTTGTCTACAAGGTGAAGAAGGGTATAGGCCGTCCTGTTGATACTTGGGCATCAGTGAACAATCTACTAGAATATCCATGCATTAAGCCCAGCCAAAATAATCAATCCTTCGAGTCTGATACAACAGTGTTTTGTTTTTCAGTGGATGTTGGTACAGTTCAGACAGATCTTTTCCAGGGATGACCAGGGTTGGGGTGTGTATGTTGATGAGGGAACACAGACCATACCTTCAACGGATGAGCTGGGTGTAAGCAAACTTGCTACACTGCCAGTGGGTATCAGTTAGTGTTGAAGTACCCCATTGCATGTCTGGAAGGTGCAGTATTGTGAAACAATTCTAGCTTCTGCCCAGCAGAATGGTTCCTTTTCCTCTGAAACATAAACAATGGACGGTGAGTTTCGGTACAATTAGAGGTGGCCCTTTTGCTTTTTTCTAAATGTACCTGTCTATCTCAGTGCCCCAGATCTCCTGACATGGGAGTCTACACTTTTGCTTAACCTTCACCCACAAGATCCGTTTCCCTTCACTTTGTCGAGATATATGGGCCTACACTGGAACTCCATGTCTGGGGTCCATTTGTTATTAACATAGACAGCCCCAGACACGCTATGGGCCAACCTGGGACCACAGATAGAAGGGGGAGCAGATGAGTTATTGCACTAGGTTGGTGGTTTTGTTACTTCCACTAATCTCTTCTCATGAAAGTCTTGGGCCAAACAGTATTCTCCCCTATAATTGCCTTCCTGCATATTCTGTTTAGCTCAGTTTGGGTGTCGCTAGGATCAGTAAAAAGGTACAGTGTTGTGGGATTGGTCACATAGTAGTTCAGATTTACTACTACCCCAGGTGGCCTCACTCTATTAGGCTGTATCTTGGCCCTAACCCTACATAGGTACAGACGGAAGAGGCATTTCGCTTCAGAGGCTACCTCTTGAGAATAGTACAATCTGTCTGCACCTACTTTGTGTGGTATCACTGAACAGAGATAACATGACCCAGCTGTTGCATTAAAGCCCGCAGTGGCATGTGCTGATACCATGGGTTGAGTAAACGAGTGCTGTGTAGTGCAAGTGGGATGCCAGTGTTGGGCACATTATAATTAAAGGTGGCATGTGTGAGGTCCGTATGTAAACGTGGTGCTATTTTTTGCACAGACTCTATTAGATCAGACTGATCTTTGGAATTCAATCAGTTCAATTTATTTAGTTCATGAATAGGAGCTCCGAGGAGATCCACATGTCTAAATAAAACATAAAATATCATATGACAATAAAGAAAAGATTCCTCCAAAAGGCTAAATGAAAACATTGATTATCTATAACATATAATACATTCGCAATCCTTCCCACCGAGCATATACTGCATAGTCAGTCTCAAACAATATTTTCAATATATAAAATGGAACTAACCAGAAGAATTAGCTTCTATATAAAATAGTAATAAAACATAACCCCATAAACTCATTTCACAGTGTACTTCCTATTAAGCGCATCATATAGTACAAGGGAATGGAATCCTAAGAGGAGCCGATCCTATTACTTTTCCCAACGCTTGATACTATTTCCTCCATACAAAGATGAGACAACGCACATATTTAAGATCCATAGTAATAAATAATCTGTAGAGTGCAAAACAACTAGCCCTCTGCCCATTAACCAAAAGTTCAAACACATTATTTTAGTCTGCTACGCTGTAAGGACTTATTTCACATTAGGATTCGTATAAAATGCCTCCAAAGTGCAAAAGAAGTTCGCTTAAAATAATTCATCCTACACAACCATTGCATGGAAAACTCAATACAGGTTTAAAAAAGTCTTAAAAAAACTTAAAAAACCTAAAACAGAATAATTCATTAGGTGGATTATACAATGATTCCAAGGCCTCTGCGGCAGAGTGAATATTAAAATTCAAATAGAGGGCTTTCAGCCATTTTTTCCGCAGTGTAGCTAAAGCGAGACAGACAAATAATACATGCTTAAGTTTCTGCACCCCCATTTGACAATGGTCACAGGTACTAGGGAATCCATCCCATTTGGAGGATAGGTTTATAAATGGCATTCTGGCATAATTTCAACAGAATGTAAAAGCACCTCACCCCATGAGGGAGATTCCACGCTAAATATGGTTGGGGTGTTTAAAGATCACTAATTTGGTTAATACGAGGAGTCTCCTCTTTAAATGATAGGACTCAAAATCCAGGGAAAAAGCTTTACACCATGTCGCCTCTTTCAAAGTCTTTTTAAAAATAGTGAGTGGGAGCGATGGAATAGATCCAGAATCCAGCTCAAGCAATTGCACTGCAAGGATATAGTTTCTAAAGAATTTAGACTTTTCTCTTAGTATGCTAAAAATGTCTATGGATGCTAGATGTCTTAGGGTGGATTCCCTACTGTGTACCAGGCAGTGGGCCCTCTGGATCACCGCTGCAAGGCCCTGTACAAAGGCATTCTTAATACCAAATTTGAACCTTAAGGCTGCCACTGATATTGCCTTGTTACAAGAAACCACACATCTTAAAATATGTGCTTCTGTCTTATCAAAGAAATACCATTTAGAGAGCTCTGTACATTCTAGAGCTTACAGGAGGGTAGCCGGAATCTTTGTTTGGTAAGCAGTGAGTAAGTGAAGGAAGTGACATCTACCAGCTGCATTATGGAAGGCCACAAACCCTTGAGCCTGGGAGAGAGCCTTATTGACAATATTGTGGATATGATCTTGATGGCTGAGTGAGCAGGATAAGATTTCCCACCCAAAAATTAGTTTTACCCGCTCCAACTTATGTTGACCCAGGGAGCAAGAAAAAACTAAATTTTGTTCCAAACCTTTTGCCTAGGAAACAGATTACTTGGGATTTTGATATACTAATTTTCAAATGGTGCTGCATAGTGTAGTGATTTAGAATGGCCAAACGCTGATTTAGGCCTTTCAGAGTGAGATTGATCACCACTACATCATCCACATACAGAAGACAGGAGATCAAATGCCCTCCAATTTTGGTTGCAAAGCCATCAGCATTCGCTAGCGTACTAGGCAAGTCATAGATACATAAGGAAAAAAGCAATGGTGCCAACAGACAACCTTGCTTCAATCCGTTTTTTTGTGGGTAATTCTGAAGACAAGCCCTGTCTCCACCTAAGTGAACTTTACACAAAGTCAAAGAGTGCAGAGCTATTATCAAACGTAGCAGATTTGGGGGGGACCCAATTCATATAATTTCTTCCATAAGATGTTCCGATCAACCCGGTCAAAAGCCGTTGAAAAATCTATAAATGCAACATATGCTACTCCGCTCCTGATCTGAACATATTTTTCATTTATAATTTGCAGTAAAAATTTTTTATCTAAGGTATTATGTTCCTTTCTGAAACCTGCTTGTTCCAAAGGGAGTATTGAATTTTCCTCAACCCATGAGGTTAAACTTGTGAGAATAGTTTTTGCTAAAATCTTACGGGATGCATCCAACAGTTCAATTTGATGATAATTTATGGGTAGAAATGTATCTCCCTTTTCATATAGGGGGACTATAAACACTCCAAGTCCAGGAGGAAGACTGATCTTTGGAAATACATGAATGCAGTAGCATCCCTAGCAACCATAGAAGGTATAAATGCATGAAAACATGCAACTTGGGCTGATTGTTGATGCTGAGGTCTAGTCCATTTTCTCGGGGAAAGGAGTATATTGGTTTAGAAAAACAACTTGGAAAGTCTTTGGGACAAGGTGTGGTACGGGATCCCATTGGGGGTGGGGGTGAAAATGGCCTTGGGGTGTGTTGTGGCTCTAGATCCTGTTGGTTGCAAGAGTTCTTTTGAATAGTCTATGGCTTTTGATTCCACTGCGGATTCTGGTGCGGCTGTTGAGAAGGTGATGGTTCACTGTAGAGGTGGTGCACTTAACAGCTCGACTGTAGACCTGTTGGGCAAAAGCTATGTTTGGTTGTTAAAAAAGAAAGAAAAAAAACATTGCATCTATGTATGTCACCAGTTAATCCTTAAGAATTTCTGTGGTTTCATTGAATTTTGTCGAGGCGAAAGGGATGGCCCACAATTGGGATAGTTGGTTGTGGAAGAAATAGGTTATGCTATAAAAATTTCATTTTTACACATCGTCGGGTCTCCCACATCTCATTGCTTAGCAAAGTATGCATTTGAAAGGTATGCTATACAGGGTCATTCTTGTAAATACAGGTAGTTTTTAACTTTTAATTGGTGCTATGTTGGCATTTCCAGGTCTTCGGTGCCCTGATGTGTGCATGGGGAGTGTCATTGGAGCAGGGCGGTGTTTCTTTCTTATACATGTGGGTAAGATAAAAGCAGAGGTGTTTCACACTGAACGTTGGTTGGTGATTACAACGTGCCCTGAAGTCACGTGTGCAACACTGTAGACCCAACACGTGGGGCTACATGGTTTCCCAAGTGGAGCCAGGTGTCCTAACAATGCCCCTTTTCTTGAGACTTCCTTTGGGCTAGATTCAGGCTTCTTTGTTTAGCTCTTAGACATGTCCCCAGACCTCTGCATTTATTGCCATGTACTGGTGGGGGGCAGAGTGTGGTTCTCTGGCCCCAGTTCTCTGACTTGAAGAGCTCAATATTGGAATTGCTGCTACCTCCAAATGATGTGTTTGAGGCCTGGTGCGCTGCCTGATTGCTAGGCCTGCTGGGGGCTGAGAATGTTCCTGCATTCTGCCCTGCACAGAGTGAAGATGGGTGCTCTGAATTCCCTACCATGGCACCCCCTCTCTCTGAACATATATGTTTGGACCTACTGTCCCTGGGTACTATTGGCAAACTCAAAGGGAACTGAGGAGGTTAAGACATTGCAATGTGAAGAATCTGGAGGAGCGCTGAGGAACTTGTCAGAGTTTTACCCACGTTACGGGAATGGACTCGAGTGACTGGATATTCTGGTGAAGCCCCTTTCTTCTGTATCAGCACTGTGCGGTGTTGGAAACTCATGTGTGTGCTGTGAGCTTTAAGTGGAGCACACTGGGAGGCTTGGATCCCCGCACTGGAGGACAGTTTCATAATGGAACAGAAAAGGGGCCCCCATTTGGCTCGGGGGCCTTTGAGGGCACTATTGCTGCTGGGGCTTTGGTCCCAACTAGGGCCCGAGAATGGAGACCTCTCAACATGGTATTAGGAACTGGTCCATTTGCTTGTGGGTCTAAGGACCAGGGGTGCCTGTCTCTTAAGCAGCAGTTGGGGAGCGACCCTGTTCCTCTCTGTTAGACTGCTATCCCCCTGGGATGTGGCTGGCTAGCCCTCCTTTGGTGACAATCAGAAGAGTGGGGCCTAGCCTTTAGTGGGCACCCTAAATGGTGAACTTTGGTCGAGATTCCTAATCGACAGCCACATAGCAGCCCTAGATCACGGACCCTAGTATGGGCACCCTGTCAACAGCCATGCAACAATCCTGAGTTCCCCCCTGAGTGTAAGTAAAGGTTCTGAATCCCTTATTTTCCTAGTATTTCTTTGGGTTTTACTGTAGTGAATTTTAAGGTATGTGTGAAATATGTTTTGCATTGGGGGTACTTATTGTCAGGAATCCCCAAGGTGCCTCTGGCATTATCTGTCCCAGGGATTATGGTTAAATTATATCTCTGCTCTTGGTTAAACCTTCATGTTTCTAAGAAAAACATAATGTGCTGTGTTACACAACTGGTTTTATCCATGCTTGTTTTACCAGTGCTTGTTTGCTAATGTGAGCAGGTGTAGACATGTGCTTCTAATTGGGCATGGTGACTCATCTCAACTGCTTTCCTGATTGGCTATAAATAGCAGATTGAAGCATGCCTCCCTGCTTGGCTTTGTTTTGCTTCATGATCTCAGCATCTGACCTGGCAGTCCAGCCCCTACTGTCATTCTCCTATTCAGGACTTTTGAGGCAATTCTTTTCTTTGTTCCTGTACCACCTGACAACAGGCATTCCTCCAGCACACCGGAAAAGACTGCAGCTAATTGACTAGTATTGTTCTTTGACCACCACGCTTTCCTGGAACAGCTGGTGTATTTCAAAGCTTGTATTTTGGCTTATCTTTAAGAGACAAATGCATTTCTGAACATTCTACATTATTATTGTAGTTACTTACCTAAATGTGCTTCAGGAAATCTGCTTGAGCTGAAGTACTACAAAAAGTGACAGTGCAATTTTAAAATAGTATTAACATGACTTTTCTTTCTCTAATAGAATAACTCTTGGATTTGAATTGTGTCATTCTTGCCTGTGTTTCAGGTTTGAGGAATTTGCTTTTTGAAGGGTTTTTCACACACAGAGTGAAACCAAACCAAACTGTGCCACCCTAACTGTTTGAACCCGGAGTGGACATTTGTATTTCTTGGATTGTTTTTGTTCCTCTTAGTTTAACCCTATGCATGCAGGAAAGTTATATGTGATCTAATTAATGCCCTTGTTTGTCGTTCTTGTACATGATAAGTGCAACCACAGTTCTAATTGTAGTGTGCAACAGTGAATCTCTGTGAAGCCAGCCCTAGTGTCTCAGAACTTATTTTTATGGTGCTCAGTTTAGGTTTTTGGTAATGCAGTGTTAGAAATTGTGCCAACAGTTATTATTATCCAAGAAAAGTGATGGAGCATCCCGGTGTTCTTCTACCGCTCCCGTGCACATATCAGAAAGAGACATTCAGTTTCAAAGAAGTTGAGTGCACTAACTCTACTATCACTGTGTAGGGGGCTGGCCTGGATTATAGTAGGTACCTTGTGGTACTTACACCTTGTGCCAGGTCCAGTTATCTCTTATTAGTAGATGAGAAGTGTTCTAGCAGCTTAGGCTGATAGAGGTAGCTATAGCAGAGCAGCTTAGGCTGAACTAGGAGACATGCAAAGCTCCTACTATACCACTTATGTCATATAGCACTATGTCAAAAGAAAACACAATACTCAGAGTTACTAAAAATAAAGGTACTTTATTTTAGTGACAATATGCCAAAAGTATTTCAGAGGATATACTCTCTTAGGAGGTAAGTAATATACACAAAATATACACACAAACCAAAATCAGGTAAGTAAACACTTAGAAAAGTAGTGCAAACACTGTAGAACGCAATAGAATGCAATAGGAGACAATAGGCCTAGGGGCAACACAAACCATATTCTCCAAAAGTGGAATGCAAACCACAACTGGACCCCAGGCCTAGTGTAGTGTGTAGAGGGTCACTGGGAGTGTAAGAAAACACTAAGGGTGTCCAAGATACCCCACCCCAAGACCCTGAAAAGGAGGAGTAAAGTTTCCCTACTACCCCAGAAAGACAGTAAAGTCGATATAGGGGATTCAGCAAAGGCAACAACTGACTGCAAAGCACTGAAGACGGATTCCTGGACCTGAGGACCTGCAAAGTAAGGGGACCAAGTCCAAGAGTCACGTAAGTGTCCAGGGGGGAGAGGAACCCACTAAACCCCGAATGAAGGTGCAAAAGGGCTACCTCCAGGTGGAAGAAGCCAAGTTACTACAACAACAGAAGGTACCAGGAACTTTTCCTTTGGTCAGAAGATGTCTCACAGTGTGCTGGAGGATGCAGAGCTGTTTCCACACAGAAAGACTGCAAACAAGCCTTGCTAGGTGCAAGAGTCACAGTCGAAGGTTTTGGGTGTTGCCAGGGCCCAGGAAGGACCAGGAAGCCGCCCCTTGGAGGAGGAGACAGAGGGGGCACTCAGCAAAAAGAGAGCTCACGCAGAAGCTGGCAGCACCCACAGAAGTGCCTGAAAAGGCAATCAGAATATCTGAGCATGGCGGTCATCTCAGCACAACAAAAGAGGGTACCACGAAGTCGGAGTCCAACTCAGTGAGGTGGGCAATGCAGGACGGAGTGGTGGGGACCTGGGCTATGCTGTGCACAAATGAAGTTTTGCAACAGTGCACAGAATCCCTAGCAGCTGCAGGATTACTGTCTGGCGTGGGAAGGCAAGGAGTTACCTCCACCAAATTTGGACAGGAGGGCCACTGGACTGTCGTGGACACTTGGATCCAGCTCCTGTGTTCCAGGGACCATGCTCGTCAAGATGAGAGGGGACCCAGAAGACCGGTGATGCAGAGGTTTGGTGCCTGCGTTGGCAGGGGGAAGATTCTGTCGACCCACAGGAGATTTCTTCTTGGCTTCCAGTGCAGAGAGAAGGCAGACAGCCCTCAGAGCATGCACCACCAGGAAACAGCCATGAAAGCCAGCAGGATGAGGTGCTACAATGTTGCTGGTAGTCTTCTTGATACTTTGTTGCGGTTTTGCAGGCGTCCTAGAGCAGTCAGAGATCGATCCGTGGCAGAAGTCGAAGAGAGAAGTGGAGAGGAACTCTGGTGAGTTCTTGCATTCGTTATCTGATGAGAAACCACAGGAGAGACCCTAAATAGCCCTAGAGGAGGATTGGCTACAGAGAGAGGTAAGCGCCTATCAGGAGGGGTCTCTGACATCACCTGCTGTCACTGGCCACTCAGAGGTCTCCATTGTGCCCTGACACCTCTGCATTCATGATGGCAGAGGTCTGGGACATACTGGAGGAGCTCTGGGCACCTCCCCTGGGGAGGTTCTGGTCAGGGGAGAATTCACTCCCCTTTCCTTTGTCCAGTTTCGCACCAAGGAAGGGCTGGGGGGACCCCTGAACCAGTTTAGACTAGCTTATGCAAGGAGGGCACCATCTGTGCCCTTCAAAGCATTTCCAGAGGCCAGGAGAGGCTACTCCTCTCAGGCCCTTAACACCTATTTCCAGAGGGAGAGGGTGTAACACCCTCTCTCAGAGGAAAACCTTTGTTTTGCCTTCCTGGGACTGGGCTGCCCAGGCCCCAGGGGGGCAGAAACCTGTCTATGGGTTGGCAGCAGCGGTAGCTGCAGAGACAACCCCAGAGAGCTAGTTTGGCAGTACCCAGGCTCTATGCTGGAGCCCCGGGGATGCATGGAATTGTCCTGCCAATACCAGAATGGTATTGGGGTGAGAATTCCATGATCCTAGACATGCTACATGGCCATGTTCGGAGTTACCATTGTGAAGCTACAGATAGGTATTGACCTATATGTAGTTCACGCGTGTAATGGTGTCCCTAAACCCACAAAGTCCGGGGAATTTGCCCTGAACAATGTGAGGGCATCTTGGCTAGTGCCAGGCTTCCCTCACACTAAGTAACTTTGCACCTAACCTTCAATAAGTGAGGGGTAGACATATAGGTGACTTATAAGTTACTTAAGTGCAGTGTAAAATGGCTGTGAAATAACGTGTAAGAATTGCCTGAGGCCCCGATGGGTGGCAAAAGAAATGCTGCAGCCCATAGGGATCTCCTGGAACCCTCATACCCTGGGTACCTAGGTACCATATACTAGGGAATTATAAGGGTGTTCCAGTGTGCCAATCAGAATTGGTAAAATTAGTCACTAGCCTGCAGTGACAATTTTAAAAGCAGAGAGAGCATAAACACAGAGGTTCTGGTTAGCAGAGCCTCAGTGATACAGTTAGGCACCACACATGGAACACATATAGGGCACACTTTATGAGCACTGGGGTCCTGCTAGCAGGATCCCAGTGACACAGGAAAAAACAAACATACATACAAGTAAAAATGGGGGTAACATGCCAGGCAAGATGGTACTTTCCTACACAACCCCGCCCCCCACAAACAAGGGACAATAAGGTTAACCTTGCCCAGATGAGTCTTCCTTGTCTAAGTGGAAATATCTGGAGAGTCCATCTGCACTGGAGTGGGTACTCCCAAGTCTATGTTCCACTGTATAGTCCGTTCCCTGTAGGGATATGGACCACCTCAACAATTTTGGGTTTTCATCTTTCATTTGTTTTAGCCAAAGTAGAGGTTTGTGGTCTGTCTGAACAATAAAGTGAGTACCAAACAGGTATGGTCTCAATTTTTTCAGTGCCCAGACCACAGCAAAGGCCTCCCTCTCTATGGCAGATCAGCGCTTTTCTCTAGGGGTCAAGCTCCTGCTGATAAAAGCAACAGGTTGATCCTGGCCCTCAGTATTAAGCTGTGAGGCTGCCCCAACCCCTAATTCTGAAGCTTCAGTCTGGACTATGAACGTTTTTGAGTAGCAAGTGCTTTTTAGGACAGGTGCAGAGCACATGGCCTGTTTGAGGTCATCAAAACCTTTTTGACAGCTAGCTGTCCACAATACCTTTTTAGGCATCTTTTTACTAGTGAGGTCATTAAAAGGAGCTGCAATGAAGCCATACTTCTTAATAAACCTCTTATAGTACCCTGTGAGGCCTAGAAAGGCTCTCACCTGGGTTTGAGTTGTAGGGGGAGCCCATTCCATAATGGTCTGGATCTTCCCCTGTAGTAGTGCAATCTATTCTCCACCTACCAGGTGGCCCAGATAAACCAATTTCCCCTGCCCTACATGGCACTTTGAGGCCTTGATAGTGAGGCCTGCCTTTTGCAAGGCCTCCAAAACTTTCCACAGGTGGACCAGGTGATCATCCCAGATGGAGCTAAAGACAGCTATATCATCTAGGTATTCTGCACTAAAAGTTTCCAACCCTTGCAGGACTCTGTTGACCAACCTTTGAAAAGTGGCAGGTGCATTCTTCAGACCAAAGGGCATCACAATGAATTGATAGTGCCCTCCAATGGTTGAAAATGCAGTTTTGGGTTTAGCATCTTCTGATAATTTAATCTGCCAATACCCTGCAGTTAAATCAAAAGTGCTCAGATACTTGGCAGAAGCCAGTGTATCAATCAGCTCATTTGCCCTGGGTATAGGGTGAGCACCTGTCTTTGTTACTTGGTTGAGCCCTCTATAGTCAACACAAAACCTCATCTCTCTTTTTCCATTCCTTAATGTGAGGTTTTGGGACAAGCACCACTGGGCTAGCCCATGGGATTTCTGAAGGCTCAATCACTCCTAAGTCTAACATTTTCTGAACCTCTTGTTTAATGCAGTCCCTGACATGGTCAGGTTGCCTATAAATCTTACTTTTGACAGGTAAACTGTCTCCAGTATTGATTGTATCCTCACACCAAGTAGTGATACCTGGTATCAGTGAGAAGAGTTCAGAAAACGGACTTAAAAGGTTTACACAGTTATCTTTCTGCTCAGCAGTAACACAATCTGAAAATACTACTCCCTCCACTAAGCCATCAGCTTTAGTGGTGGAGAAGAGATCAGGGAGAGGGTCACTCAGTTTTTCCTGTCCCTCATCAGTTGCCATGAGCAGGGTGAGATCAGCCCTGTCATAGTAGGGTTTTAGGCGGTTGAAATCGAGCACCCTAAAGGGACTCCTGGCAGTGCCCAGGCCTACCAAGTAGGTAACCTCACCCTTTTTCTCAACAATTAGATGGGGTCCACTCCATTTGTCCTGGAGTGCTCTTGGGGCCACAGGCTCCAATACCCACACCCTCGGTCCTCGGTGGTACTGGGTCAGGACAGCCTTCTGGTCATGCCATTGCTTATGCAGCTCCTGGCTGGCCTGGGGGTTTTTAGTGGCCTTTTTCAACTGATCTGTCAACAACGACCTGCCCCCCAGAAGATATATGGTGCCTGGCTGGACGGCAAGACTTGGCAGTGTTTTGTCTATTTCTCTTCCACTCCCCCTCTCCATTTGGAACACCTGCCGAGGTTTCTGTGTCCACCAGGAAGTGCCGAGAGGTGTTCTAGGAGGTCAGGGGGCATACCATCGTCCCTGCAGACATCCTGCTTTTCAGGTGAATGGCCCTGTCTCAACACTTATGGCTCACTGCACACTTGGGCTCTGTATCTAAGTGAAGGCACTGTTTTCCCAAACAGCTACCACACCTTGCAGTGGCTAAGGCCCGACCCATGTTGGGCTGGGTTTAGCTGGCTGTGTCTGTGGCTGCTGATGCCATGTGCTGGTCCAGCTACCTGACCCCTTCTTACGTGATGCAGCAGTGGACTGATTTCCATGGGGCTGAATATAAGGTTTAATTACATTTCCCTTGGTCTTACTCTAAGGATGGGAGTTCTACGGGACCTGGCCTCTGCTCATTGAGTTCTGTGCGTGGTGTGCCTTTAGTTGACACCTGTCGGCTATGTGGCCCATTCTGTAGCAATAGTTGCATTGTTCGACGTTTGGCTGTTGGCAACCACCCTGGTTTCTGTCACTTTAACCATTTGGATACCATCAGAGGTCTTACAGCGGAATTCCATTCAAAACTGGTGCCAGTTGTACATTTGCGGCCATCACAGCCCTCTTGTGGGAGGTGTTCCTTAGTTTATGTTGGATCATCAACTTAGCATTGTCCCTCTGGGTCTGCTCCTGTTTCTCCTTGTCTTTTTCCTGTTTACTTTTGTGCAAATGTAGTATGTGCGCCTACATTTCTCACCAGGGTTTAGTATCTAGACCTACTTTACTGTCCAATCCATTGTGTATTTCAATGGCCAACCCCTTCTTCAGTATGTTGTAAAGAAGATGACTTGGGGGCCTAAATCTGTCCAGGGTTGTC
Source organism: Pleurodeles waltl (assembly GCF_031143425.1). Classification (NCBI taxonomy): domain Eukaryota; kingdom Metazoa; phylum Chordata; class Amphibia; order Caudata; family Salamandridae; genus Pleurodeles; species Pleurodeles waltl. The sequence continues at coordinate 470,160,222 of NC_090436.1, forward strand.
CTGTCTCCTGTCCCCACTGTTCTCTCATCCTATTCAGGACGTCTATTATGACCTTCCCAGGTTTCATGGTTTCTATCATCAAACCAATCTTGGCAGTCAGGGAATATTTGGTTCAGGGCTGTCCATATCTGGTACTGGTATAAATTAAATGCAGCCCCTTCATGCTCTGAGGTGGTCAGCACAACCGCTGGGATGTGGGCGCCAGCGAACACAGTGTTGGTCTGATTACCAATAATGCTGCTTAGCAGACTCTTGATGTTGGCTATCACCAGCGTGATCCTCGCAGTATTCTTTTCAAAGTATGAGATTCACTTCCTGACCCCATCCAACAATGGCAGCAGCTTGGCCCATTGCCCCTCTTTGTCCATCTGAGCCCAAGGCACGTAGATGGTCCCTGATGTGCCGTCATGTAACAACAGGCATATCCTCATTTTGAACATCTCAACTGGTTTTCCCTCTACATAGCGCTCCCATCTCCTCAGACACTTCTGCATGTAATAGACATTCCACTTGGGATCTCCCCCTCAGTGCAAATGCAGTCTTTCGCAGTCGCTATGTTCTCTGGTTTAAAGGAGCCCACCTGTGGCTAGTGCCTACCATACTGGTCACTTCTCTTGGTCCAGCTGGCTAGCAGGTGGCGAAAAGGTCTGACAAAGATTTTGCCTTCCTTCTGGGCTACAATTCCCTTGGTGTTGGTTTACTCATCTTGTGCATTCAAGGAAAGCAGCAAGTGTCTTCGTCACTGCTCTCTTCATGCACACACAGAGGTGGCGTTTTGGTCCTCCTATGTCTGCACCAGGCTGCCTTGGTCCCTAATTTCCTGGTCAGCCCCTCTCCTTCACTGGTGCTCAGGCGAGGAAAGGACCCCAGTCAAAAGCTTTCCTTCTGATTCATCTCAGATTCCTCTGTGACTGGGGCTCTGTATCTACTCCCGCTTTCCTCAGGTGGAGGGCACGCTACTCTATTCTCGTGTTGGGCTTCCAGGGTGTGAGCTCTCTCTCACTCTCTCTTCTCAGTTTGCACCTTACCTCTGACTCCCATCTAGATCGTCTTCTTCATTCAGAATTATGTGCAGTCCTATGATAGGACTTGCTCTCATGCTCACTCTCCATGGTTTTATCAGCTACCTGAGCGTACCCTGTGGCTCCCTCCTCACTGCCAGATCCCAGAGGACTTGGACCTCCTCCCTCACTCTTGAGAGCTGTCTCACTGTCCAAGATCGCTCAAAGTCTTGCTTTCGCTCCTCGGAACCAGGAAGGGTGATAGTTGCCCTGCTGCATAGGCTCAGTCCATCTACTGTGACGGACAGGGGGGCGAGCTTTGGGTACTCTAGTGCTGGGCTGGAGTAGTGCAGGGCGTGCCAGGACTTTTTGGCCTGTCATTCCTCCATGTTTTGACCTAACAGCCAGCTGTTCAGTACAGGCCCCTTCAGGTCCCTCAATTTGCAGGTAAGTGTATCTTAATAAAGGTATAGCTGGCATTTGGAAGATCACTTCCATACTTACATAAGGTGGGGGAGGTGTGGACACCTTGGATGCTGATGGTGGGTGAACAATATCTTAATTTATACATTTAACATTGACAAAGCACACAACATTCAACATTTTAGGCAAACACAGTCACATTGGTATACCAGCATCATAATATCAAAACTACACCATTTCAACTGGCAGGGGAGATGCCTACCTGCAATTCTTTATCCTTGCCTGCTCCTAATGCATTTTATCCTGTGGACAAGGGAAGATCTGTGCTGCACGGCTCTAGGGGAGTCTGATTATCTTGTCAATACTAGCTCAGTTGAAGAGTGCAACAATTTTTGTGGAGAAAGGAAGGACTTACTTCAATGGCTATAGACTTTTCGTGGCAAAGCTTAAGCAATGCCTACTCTCCTGGATCCCAAGTTTTCTAGTACCCTAATATTTGAATTCCTCCTATGTCACACCCAGGTGTCCTGTGTACCATCTATGTCATGCCCAGCAGCCCAAGGGAGCCACACCTTTCACCTCTTTCGAATACCATCAATGTTAAGAAATTGGTGGCACTGAGAAAACCAGGACAGCCTAATAATTTGAGTTGTGGACCCTATATCACACCCAGAGCATATGCATACAGACTGCATCGCGCCCAGCGGTCCATGCAAAGGCACCTTTTAAAACAGAGGGCTGGACCTATGTCACACCCAGAGCCTTATGCATACCATCTGTGTCACGCTCAGTGGTCCCAGTGGTCAGCAACCCAAAAAACCTGTATTACATCCGGGGTGATACTTACCGTCTATGTTATGCCCAACAGTCCAAGCAATCACCTGTCCCAATGCTGACAATCACGAAAGTGACATCTGCAGATTATGCTTTTATCCTAGTGACAAATGCTAAGACTAAGGCACCGATGTAGTCTATTACCCTTGTAACGGCAGCTCCAGGACAGACCTCAGTCCTGCAGATTCAACAGAACTTCAAATCTATTGCGACATCTACTTACCTTTCTTGTTTGCGCGAATGTGAATCCGCCCGGGCATGGTCCCCTTCCTTTGGTCATAGTTGAGTTGAAAGAGCCAATCAGCTTCTATCTGACTGCCAAAAAGTTGCTCAAAGGAAAATGTACCTTAAAAAACAAGAGACAAGAGGTGCCTGGCAAAATAGGAAAATGGATAGTTTAATTCAAAATTATGGCTGGAAGAGCAGTGACATCACAGGGGTATGGGGACTGTCTCTTACTGTATATTAAGTTGAGGAGGATTTTATACAATTCTCTGGGTGCAGTAAGGGCATGAGGACATTCCTTCCTTGATGAAAAATGCAAGCAGTTGCCAATAAAACATACATACAACCTCCAGATAGGGAGTGCAGGTGGGCCTCGACCTGTCATGGACACTATGGCCCTCATTATGACATTGGCGGTAAATCCCACTTACCGCCACGCTGACTGCCACAAAGTTACCGCCGTGGATATCCGTTTACCATATTATGACACACACACACACCAATCCGTCGGTATTCAGCCACAAACACAAATTTGCCAAACCAAAGGTCAGTGATAAAGTGCGGTATCAAAACCCACACTGTTAAGCCAACAGAGCAACACCCATGTCATTATGACCCACAAATCACCACGGCGGACATTCAACGGCGGTAAACTATTGGTGGTACATACCGTTGCACTCAAAATGGACACACACAAACAAAACAACACCACATTGGACAATTCAAACAACATACACCTGACACCCGTACACATACCACACCCACACCACTATAAAGCACACACCCACATTACCCACAACCCTTTACCACTTCAAACTATTGCCAGCAAAGAGACATCAAGACCACTGACACAACTAAAGCCACACAATATTCACAACTACACACCACTCACTCACCACACATCACACACCCCAACACATTACCCAACACACCGTCACCAAAACACCTCACACAACACCCATGGCACCATAAACACACCCATGGCATCACAGAGGAGGAGCTAAGGGTCATGGTGGAGGAAATTATCAGAGTAGAGCCACAGTTATTTGGAGCAGAGCTGCAGCAGATATCGATAGCTAGGAAGATGGAGCCATGGTGGAGAATCGTGGACAGGGTCAACGCCGTTGGACAGCACCCAAGACCTAGGGATAACATCAGGAAGAGGTGGAACGATCTACGGGGGAAGGTACGTTCCATTGCAGCAAGACACCAGCTCGCTATCCAGAGGACCTCCTCCCCCACAACTAACAGCATGGGAGGAGCAAATCTTGGCAATACTGCATCCTGAGGGACTGGCGGGAGTCGGAGGAGGACTGGACTCTGGTAAGTCAACTCTCTACTACTACTAGCCCCCCTTCCTGCATGCCATCACATACCCCCACCCTCATCCTCACTCCCATCACTCCACCACTTCCCACACACTCTACCATCACATCTCACTCATTCCAATGCCAAGCCCTGTATGCTCTACCAATGCATGGAAACCACCCACAGCCCTGCATGGACACTCATCACTAAAGCATGCACACTATAGAGAATTAACTATCCCACCATACACCAACGTACACCAGGGAAAGTTGCCAGGGCAAATCCAACCAAAGAGGACAAGCCACAGATGCACACTATGTCAGACACACAAACCATAACACATCATTTACATCCCCAATGTCAGCAGAGAGGAGGTGCCAGCAATATCCAGTCCCCCAACTGAAGAGGCCCACAGTGATGACAACAACTCAGGTCTTTAGGATCTGAATGACCTACCTGGCGCATCAGGGACCACTGGACAGTGGGTTACCCAGGCCCAGTCACACACCACCACGGTTCCTCCTCATCAGGAAACACCACCACAGCACCCACCCAGTGTACCCATACCTCTGTCCCCAGAACATGTCAATCAGCAGTGTGTCCACCTCTACAGGGACCCAAGGCCACACCTCATACCCCAGACAATCAGGGACCTGGGGTAAGTGGCAGTGGGCACACGGTTCAGGGGACAGAGGCGCAGGCTAACAGGGAAATTGGGAGGAGTGCTGTGTGCCAGGGGGAGGACAGGCCCAGGGAACTGACTCTCCAGGAGGCAGTTGCAGAGATCCTCGGAGCCTACCAACATTCCCAGGACACGATGGGCCAGATCCTGGACAACATGCAGGAGAACAGGCGGCTGCAGGAGGGACAGTACCAGGGGATCAGGGAGCACTTGGAGGCCATCAACAACACCCAGATCTTCATAGCAGGGGTGCTGGCAGACATGGGCTACATTATAAGGGAGGCAGTGTCACACCAGTGGGCCCCTTCCACTAGCCAGATATCTGAACAGCGCTCCACTTCTGCTGCCGCTAGTGGCCAGGAGGTCCCACCACAGGACTCACAGGCCACCAGCACCCCTCCGCTGCAGAAGATGAATCACCCCACAAACATTCCATATGATCCAGACAGAAGCCAGAGACACTTGCCAAGACCCCTGCCAGGAAATGAGACTCTCCTGATTGTTACCCTTGTGTCCTACCCTGTCACCCTGTCCACCTTGAACTGCCATTGCTCCCCTTCCTATGTCCCATTGGACAATGCACCTGTGCTACAAACAGACTGGAACAATGCCCTGGAGTTTCCTCCATCATCACCCCATCCCATTGCACTTGCCCCGCCATATTTTAGCACTTCAATAAACACCCTTGGAAAAAAAATAAGTTTGGAATATGTCATGTATATCAAATATGCATTCATTGAAACAGGTACAAACATTGCAAATCAACTATACCGAAAATGAGCATAAATTAATGACCTGTAGCTGGCTGCAGTGATCACACCAGGAGTATATGTGAGGTCACCAACATCTGCAAAATGAATTGCCAGAGGGAACAGTAAGTGGGCATAGAAGTGGGAAATATCAGCATGCCATTACCACACAAATTCAAAAATATGTAATTGAAATGTGAATTAACACTGTCCTACCTGTGTGTATTGTAGGATCACAGATGTTCTTTTGTCCTCATCCTCATCCTCTGCCTCCTCATCCTTCTGTCCACAGCCTCCTCCTCCTGCAGGAATGGGACATGGCATCTGAGGGCCAGGTTATGCAACATGCAGCGTGCCACAACTATCTGGCAGGCCTTCTTTGGTGAGTATCACAGTGATCCACCTGTTAGATGGAGGCACCGGAACCTGGCCTTCAGGAGGCCAAAAGTCCTTTCAATTATCCTTCTTTTTCCCTATGTGCCTCATTATAACGTTCTTCTTCCCTTGACCTGGCATTCCTCACAGGGGTCAGCAGCCTTGATAGGTTGGGGTAACCAGAGTCACCTGCAACTATTGAGAGACAGTATTTAGCCACACACTATTGCAAATGGGCCACACCATACCCATAAACCAACATATACTGGGTGGGAGCCAGGGCTCACCTATAAGCCACAGTCTGTGTCTCTATAGTTGGCCCATCACATTTGGGATGCTGCTATTCCTCAGGAAAAGGCATCATGCACTGACCCAGGATACTTTGCATTGACGTGGGAGATGTACTGGTCCGCAAGGCACACCATCTGTACATTCATAGATTGGAAACTCTTCTGATTCCTGAACACCTGTTCATTCTGGCGGGGGGGCAAATGCAATATGTGTTCCATCAATTGCCCCAATTATGTTGGGGATATGTCCCATTGCATAGACCTCGGACTTCACTGTGGCCAAATCTTCAACTGACCTGGGGGAAAACAATTTAGCTGTACATGTGTTTTACCAGTCTTGTCAGCACTATTGAGAACATTGGCTGTGACATTCCTGCTGCCAAGCCAACTGTCACTTGGAAAGAACCAGTTGCCAGGAAATGGAGTACAGATAGCACTTGCAAAAGAGGGGGGAACCCAGTGGGCTGACAGATAGCAGATATCAGGTCAGACTCCAATTGGGTTCGCAGCTATGTGATTGTGGCCCTGTCAAGTAGCAATCTAAGGGACTCAAGAGTGAGGATCCAGCCACAAACTGAACAATGGAGCTACAACAGAACTTTAAATCCTGTAAACATGTAATAGGTCATTGTGATTTGTCCAGTATGCCCTAATTTCTCGTGTGATGGAGCATCATTCCAGGGCCTGCCCTCCACCTGAAATGGCTTCTGCCTGTCCTGTCTGGAGGGACAGGTGGAAGTGAGCTAATTCCGCTGACGTTGTGCACTGTTGCGGGAGGCGGTCGGGAACCGCCGTGCAACTCCTCATTGGTTATAATTGGGCCCTATGGGGTACAGTGGCCAATGGTGATCTACGCCGGTGGTTACGGTATGCACCGCCGTGGACGTCACCTTCATTTTCTATCTGATTCCTCACTTGCTACCTGACCTTCCATAGGAGAGAACCTACACTGCATGTGCTGCTTTGACTTGTGTCTGGAACTTACCCTGGCCCGTGTGACCGGGGAAAGGGCCCCAGCCTTCACTCTGTAGGAGTTGGAGAGACTGGGGGATGGGGTCCTACCCCAGAACAGACTGCTGTATGGGCCTCCAGACCAACAGGTGAGTACACTGTGAGCACGATGCATGTGGCATGAATGCATGGAGTGGGGTGTGTGAAGGCCTTGTGTAAGGGGGGTGGCTGGATGTCCTCTGGCAGCGTACAGCTTGTGTGCTGGGCCACATGTGTGTAAATGGTGATGGAAACGGGTATGGTGGGCCATATGTGTAACAGGCTGGACTGTTTGTCTAAATCTATTTTCCTGTGTCTATTGCCTCTACAGGTCAGAGCCTAACAAAAGAAGGGTATATGGCATCGCCAAGGAGGTGCTGACCCTGGGGGTCTACGGCAAGAAGAGCGCCCACTGTCACAAATGGTGGGAGGACCTGAGACGCTGGGCACAGATATGATGGAGGCCCAGCTGGGGATGGCCTCCCAACGAGGAAGTGGTGCCCATCAAACCCTGACCACCCTGATGGCCCACATACTGGCGGAGGCCTATCCTGAGCTGGATGAGCGCTTGAGGGCATCACAGCAGCCACAAGGGGGTGAGTACAGTGCCCTCATTACAACTTACACATGGTAGGGTGGTGTCTGGGTGGGGGATGTGTGTCAGTGGGTGCCCCTAGGCCAGGCCTGACATTGCAGCGTAGATCCCCCGGTGGCTATGGTATAGAATGGCAAATTTAGCTACCTAGCTCGTAAGCATCCACTACTGGTCAGGGCTGCGTGGGTCCCAGGTGTGCTAAATTTGGCGGTGTGTGCCCCTCCCCATGCCTTGGCCGCTAATTATTTTTCTGGTAATGCAATGCATATTGCGTAGGGCTGTTCCCTGTGTGTGAGGGTGCTGTGTACGCCAACGGTGGTGTTGGTGCAGCCATTGACCAAGTGTAACCTTTGTCTCTTCCCCCCCGTTTTGTCATCCTGTCCATATGCGCATTAGCATCATCTGGTGGAGGAGCAGAGGCACCAGTGACGGAGGGAGCTGCATGTAACAGGGCCCAAGAGGCACAGTCCACCGACGGTGAGGGCACCAGTGGAACGGAGGGCGAGGGGAGCACCACGACGGGGACTGGAGGGTACAGTTCTGACACAGATACCTCCTCCGATGGAAGCTCCCTGGTGGTGGCAGACACTTTTGTGACCACCCTAGCTACAGGTACAGTCGCCACCCCCTTACCAGCACCGCCCTCCCAGCAGCCCCTCAGGGAATTGCCCGTGCCTGCTCACCCAGGAGGGTGGGCATCTCCTTCGCCCAAGGCACCTCAGGCCCTGCCCAAGTGAGCCCTGCTGCCCTGAATGAGGAGGCTATTGACCTCTTGAGATCCATCTCTATAGGGCAGTCAACCATTGTAAATGCCATCCAGGGGCTGGCAGCCCAGATGCAACAATCTAATGCATTCCTGGAGGGCATTCACACTGGCTTGGCGGCCCAACAGAGATCAATTCAGGCTCTGGCCTCCTCTCTGATGGCAGTCTTAGTCCCTGTTCCTATCATCCCCCTTCAAACTTTCACTGCCTGGTCCCATTCCCCTCAACCGGACCTATCCCAAGTACACATACAGATGAGCATTCACACAAGAGAACACCCAAGAGTGTCACAGGCAAACACAAGCACCACCCTTCATCCCACAGGCACTCACACAAACACCATCCAGTTGCAGACACTACAACATCCATTATTTCCACTGTCTCCCCCTCCTCCTCCTCCTCTTCCACCTCCAACCAAGTTATGTCCACACTCACACCTGCATGCACTACATCATCATTCACTACCAGCATCACCACATCAAGCAGAACACACACTTCACTGGCAGACACCTCCACAACAGCCATGCACATATCTCCTGTGTCCTCTCCCACCGTGTCTGTCCCCCCTCCTAGAATACACAAACGCAAGCACTCAGACACCCAACAGCCATCCACCTCACAACAGCATACAGCTCATGCACCTGCACCCAAAAGCAGCAGACAGACACCTCTAACAACCACTCCCTCATCCTCTACTCCCATTCCTTCTCCCTCTTACCGCCCCATTGTCCCTAAAAAACTGTTCCTATCCACCATTGACCTCTTCCCTAACCCCCTGTCCTGCACATATGGCCGTGGTAGGAAGAACCCAGCCAAGCACCTCAGCCACACAGTCCACAGGCCCAGTCATCCCTGTACCCACTTGTGGTGGAAAGGGATCCAGGCCACATGTCTGGAAAGGGAAGGAGCCAACACCTGCCAGCCTAAAGGGGAAGGAGACTGCCCCAGCAGGCAACAAGGGAATAGAGCCTGCACCTGTCACCCTAAAGGCCAAGGAGCCTGTACCAGCATGCAGGAAGACCAAAGAGCCTGCCCCAGTAAGCAGGAAGACCAAGGGGCCTGCCCCAGCAGGCAGGAAGACCAGGGGGCATGGACCACGAACTGTGACGGAGCCCCCACCACCAACCATGGTTGTGCAGCCATCTGAGATGGCAGGGGATGGCCAGGAGCCTCCCCCCACCAGCAGCACCACCACTGTGCAGCCGTCCAAAGTTGCAGGAGATGGGCAGGAGCTTCCCCCCACCAGCAGCACCACCACTGTGAAGCCATCTGAGACTGCAGGGGATGGGCAGAATCCACCCCCAACCAGCAGCCCCACTTTGCAGCTGTCACCGCAGGTAGACAGTATGTAATCCTGCCTCCATGGGCTGCGGTGCGGCCTGCCCCTTCCAAAACCAGTGGGCGAGACACCCAGCTGAGTGACCAGTATGACACCCAGCTGAGAGACTGTGGCCCATCACTCGCCAGGATCAAGCACAGGGCACGTGCCTCCTCCAGAACTAGTGGGTATGACACCCAGCTGAGAGACTGTGGCCCATCACTCCCCAGGATCAAGCACAGGGCACGTTGCCCCCTCCAGAACCAGTGGGTATGACACCCAGCTGAGAGACAGTGGCACATCACTCCTCAGGATCAAGCACAGGCCACGTTGCCCCCTCCAGAACCAGTGGGTATGACACCCAGCTGGGAGACTGTGGCCTATCACTCCTCAGGATCAAGGACAGGGCACATTGCCCCCTCCAGAACCAGTGGTCTTGTTACATCTCCCGGCTGAGGTGCCCCTCCCATCCCCCTGAGTTGCCTGCCTATTTACCAACTGATGTCCCTGCAGTGTTCTCTCCGTGTTGAAGCAGGTGACATGTGTGGCCTTGGACTTTGGGCTGTGGCCATGTGGCCTACCAAATTGTGGACTGGGCTTGTCTCTTTTTCTGTACCTATGTATATATCTATTATCTTTCCTAACTTATTTTTCATACTGTGTTGATCTCATTAAATTCACTTTTGCGAAATCGTTTTGTCCTTGCATTATTCAGCTGAGTTATAGGGTCAAATTGTTTTTGTAATGCATCTGGCTGTGTATATGGTGTGTGTGTATGGGATGTGTGTTGTGTGTGTGTGTGTCACTCTCTTTTTCCTCCCCCCTCCCTTGTGTGCTTGGAGGCTGTACTCACCGTCGACGTCTTCGCCGGCATTGGTGTTCGTAGTGGAGCAGAACGTAGAATATAATTGGGTAGACATGCAGTTCAGGTTTCATGACGGCGTGGTTGTTCCCTGTGTCTCCAATGGTGAGGCCATTCCCTTCTGAGCTCAGTTTCCGCCAGGCTTTTGTTGTCATTGGTACCGCCCTAGAAAAGGTGGCAGTTTGCAGGGTCTTAATATGGTGGGCATAACATTGACTTCCACCTGGCTGTAGGCGACTACTGCTGTGGTGGCTGTTGTTTCCACCCTGGCAGTCGGTGTGGTACATTGGCTGTCTGTCGGAGATCTTTCCACCATTGTCATAATTAGGTGGTAGTTACTGCCGGCCTGTTGGCGGTATTACTGCCACTTTATCACCGACCGCCAGGGTCATAATAAGGGCTTATGTGGGATAGCGCGGACGTGTCCGGACGTGCAGCCTGAGGGATGCATGGTCACCGCATGTGCTGTGTGTGCTGTGTCCTGATTGGTTAAGTATACCTAACTACATGTGGAATATAACTTTATAGTGTTTTGGGAATGCATGCGTCCCTCTGGCCATTTCTGCTTTACTGGGGCCAATCTCCATTGACCATTGTAGTTTTGCTGCCTATCTGTGGGATTTGATCTAAGCTTGTGTGTTTGGCTGTCGACTAAGTGTTACCCCACCTGTGACCTGTCAGTCATTAACCTACAAGCCTGGATCACAGTGTCTGCCTGACCACATACCTACGGTTTGAGATGTCAGAGAGTTCATGATGGGGTAATCTAACAGAGGTGATGCAACTTCATCCGTGTATAAAATGTATAGTTCCCGTAGAAATGTGTCTTGTTTTGCGCATCATCATTATTTAATCCAATATCAACAAGTTGATTAGACACCAAATAAACTACACACTTTGAGTCACCCTGAATGAGCACAAATATTACTAACTGTGAGCCAATTGATTTAATTAGGCACACCTCTGCTAGGTAAGGGAGTAGTAGATGGCAGAAGACATTTTCCAAATGTAACTACATATTTAAATATCTTTACACATTTGTATATATACAAAATTAATTAGAAATTAAATTAGATTTAGAGTTTATATGGGTTCATTTTCTACTTGGCTAAACCACATTTAGGGGGTCATTACGACCCTGGCGGCCGGCGGTATGTTGGCGGTAACACCCCTCCATTTTCCCGCCAGGATTCCGCCTGGCGGTCATAATCCCCAGGGCAGCGGTGCAAGCACCGCTGCCCTGGGGATTATGAGTCCCCGACCGCCGGCCTGTCCGTGGCGGTACACACCGCCATTGAAAGGCCGGCGGAAAGGGGATTTGGGGTGACCCTGGGGGCCCCTGCACTGCCCATGCACTTGGCATGGGCAGTGCAGGGGCCCCCAGGCATAGCCCCGTCGCGCATTTCGGGCAGTGAAATGCACAACGGGTGCTACTGCACCCGCTGCACATCAGCATTGCCGCCGGCTCTATGACGAGCCGGCTGCAATGTTGATGTAACATTTCCGCTGGGCCAGCGGACGGTAACCCTGTTACCGTCCGCTGGCCCAGCGGAAATGTCATAATAGGGAGACAGGAATACCGCCGGCAATGGCGGTATTCTGTCTCCCGTGGCCTCGGTGGTCTTTTCAAAAGACCGCCGAGGTCGTAATGATCCCTTAATGTTTAAATAATGCTATATATAATTGAACAGAAAATTGCATCTTTTTAATGTGCACATTCAGTATCATATTCTAAAAGTGATAATACATTATGGTTTATTTAGACTTTGTAGGTAGGGAGTAGGGCATGCTTGAATCAGACAGACTAGTGTGGCATAGCAGGAAGGGTATCAGGACAGAGGCTGAGAGTGGAGTGAAAGTCAATGTCTATTGCTGGACTTTGAGATTTAAAAAAATATGTTTACTCCGGGTGGAAGTCACCTAGGATGTTATTACTGCAGGCAGTTCAGAAGCCAGGTATGATTAGGATGATGGGCAGAAAGTAGGGATGACAGAGGGAAGGTATGGTTAGGTTGATGGGAAGGAAGCAGGGATGACAGAGGGAAGGTTTTGAGGATAGTGGGCCTCGTCCAAAGCTCCCCTGTTGCTACACAGTGTCTTTCTCTGTGAGGTACAGTGCAACATTGTGTCTTTAAATTGTGAATTGCTATTATGGGACAATAGCAAAATTGTATGTTGGTAGTTGATGAAGGTACCAGACTTGCAATACTGTGGAAAATTATAGTATTTTGCATGGTATAATCCCAGATTGTTTGCTTTATCTGTTGACTGTAGAACTCTATGCACCTTCCCCCTATTAACCAGTGGTAAAGAGGTGTCTGTGCCACTCTTTTTAGCATGATGAATTTGGTACATCGCAAAATGCACATTTAACTTGGCTATATAGATGGGGGAATCTAACAGAGGATATGCAACTTCATCCGTGTATAAAATGTATAGTTCCCGTAGAAAGGTGTCTTGTTGTTTTGCGCATCATCATTATTTAATCTGATATCAACATGTTGAATAGACACCAAATAAACTACACACTTTGAGTCACCCTGAATGAGCACAAATATTACTAACTGTGAGCCAATTGATTTAATTAGGCACACCTCTGCTAGGTAAGGGAGTAGTAGGTGGCAGAAGACATTTTCCAAAGGTAACTACATATTTAAATATCTTTACACATTTGTATATATACAAAATTAATTAGAAATTAAATTAGATTTAGAGTTTATATGGGTTCATTTTCTACTTGGCTAAACCACATTTAATGTTTAAATAATGCTATATATAATTCAACAGGAAATTGCATCTTTTTAAGGTGCGCATTCACTATCATACTCTAAAAGTGATAATACATTATGGTTTATTTAGACTTTGTAGGTAGGGAGTAGGGCATGCTTGAATCAGACAGACTAGTGTGCCATAGCAGGAAGGGTATCAGGACAGAGGCTGAGAGTGGAGTGGAAGTGAATGTCTATTGCTGGACTTTGAGATTTAAAAAATCTGTTTACTCTGAGTGGAAGTCACCTAGGATGTTATTACTGCAGGCAGTTCAGGAGCCAGGTATGATTAGGATGATGGGCAGAAAGTAGGGATGACAGAGGGAAGGTATGGTTAGGTTGATGGGAAGGAAGCAGGGATGACAGAGGGAAGGTTTTGAGGACAGTGGGCCTCGTCCAAAGCTCCCCTGTCGCTACACAGTGTCTTTCTCTGTGAGGTACAGTGCAACATTGTGTCTTTAAATTGTGAATTGCTATTATGGGACAATAGCAAAATTGTATGTTGGTAGTTGATGAAGGTACCAGAATACTGTGGAAAAGTATTGTATTTTGCATGGTGTACTCCCAGATATCTGTTGACTGTAGAACTCTATGCACCTTCCCCCTATTAACCAGTGGTAAAGAGGTGTCTGTGCCACTCTTTTCACCATGATGAATTTGGTACATCGCAAAATGCACATTTACCTTGGCTGTGTAGATGGGGGAATCTTACATAGGAGATGCAACTTCATCTGTGTATAAAATGCATAGTTCCCTTAGAAAGGTGTCTTGTTGTTTTGCGCATCATCATTATTTAATCTGATATCAACATGTTGAATAGACACCAAATAAACTACACACTTTGAGTCACCCTGAATGAGCACAAATATTACTAACTGTGAGCCAATTGATTTAATTAGGCACACCTCTGCTAGGTAAGGGAGTAGTAGGTGGCAGAAGACATTTTCCAAATGTAACTACATATTTAAATATCTTTCTCACCTTCTGCTCCGTAAGGGGCCACAGACCCTGCAGGGCGGCCTTGGTTACTGGGGCGAAGCATCCCACAAAAAATATCTCCCAAGCACGAAAAGCCCAGGACTTTAGGGGATGCTTCGCCCCAGTAACCAAAATGTGGTTAGAATATATTGATGACAACTTTATGATCTGGGAAGGTAACCTGCAAGCACTCACCAATTTTCATCATTGGATCAACCATTTAACACCTGATTTAACTTTTATGTTGGCATCTGATTGCAAACGTATTAATTTCTTGGACCTATGGATCCAATCGAATGATGGTTGCATTTCTGTGAGTTTATATAAAAAACCTATATAAAAAACCTACAGATAGAAATACTCTACTTCATTTTTCAAGTAACCATCCTCGCACCCTTAAGGAGAATTTGCCCTATGGTCAATTCCTTAGGATCCGTAGAAATTGTACCAATAAAGAAGACTACTTAAAAAACGCAGAATCTTTGACATCAAGACTGATAGATAGGGGCTATCCCAAGAAAATCGTCAAAAGAGCCTGCAAGCGTGCATGGTATACCCCACGTGAACATCTGTTAACCCATAAACAAAAAAACAAGGAGTGCCCTTTGACTTGTGTATTAACATATAACCCTAAAACGAATCGAATTAGGGCGATTATTGAAAGAAATTTCAGAGGAATGACTGTTGGAATTTCTGAAATATTCGATACAATAACTTTGGATTGTATCGGACACTTATACCAGTGATTGACTTTTTTCGCTGTTGGAAGATACCCTCCTTGTACAACTGTCATTACCTCCGAGTGATACTGCTTGCCACTGGATGGCTAAGCAGCCTATGATTAATGTATTACACTGCACTAAGGAACCTCTGGCTTAATTGTATTGTGTGTAGTAATTTTATATAACTATTTGTATTTTGTCTCTATGTTGTGTATATTATGTATTAGTGATATTCAGTTGAGTAGGTGTGTCCTGGTGACTCTAAGATTTAATTGATTTAATTATAAAAAATAAATAATTTTTCAGTTTAAAAAATTTAGGTTTTCACTTAGATATTTGGTTGTACATGTATCCCTTCTGGATACCTTTATTTCGGTATAGTGTTTGTCCCTAATCCAGTGGGGTGATAGGGACTCCCCCACCCCTTTTTTGTATATTTATACCTCTTGAATAGGCACAGAGACTCTGCACAAGGGGGGAAGGGTTTCATTATTTTGGACTTAGGCAGGGATCGGTAAGGTGGGATTGTTTGCTGTAGGAATCATATGAAATTCAACAAAAACGGGCAAAGTTACCTTGGGAACTTTTACCCGTTTAGTTAGAAAGGGCCCAGGTGCCACCAACACACCCATAATCTGGCATAAGTGTGTGCAGGAAAGAACCTTGTTATGGTTCCCCCCCTTTTTCTGCCTGTCAGTGTATTTGACTGTGTTCAATGGGATCATTCTAACCAGGACCCCAGTGATTATACTCTCTCTCTCCGAAAACTCTGTATTTCATCCTTCAATTGGCACACTGGTGCCCATTATGAGTACCTAATATATAGTACCTAGGTACCCAGGGCAATGGGGTTCCAGGGCATCCCTATGGGCTGGAGCATATATTTGCCACCCATAGGGAGTCCAAGCAAATGGTTCTGTAAGTCTGCCATTACAGCCTGCATGAAAAGGTGCAAGAACCCTTTCACTGCCACTTTTCACTGCACCAGGCCAGTTATAAGTCACTCCTCTGGCAGGCCTTCTAGCTCAGAGGGTAGGGTGTAAAGTACCTGTGTGCGATAGCACCCCTGCACTAGCAGAGGTGCCACCATAGACTCCAGGCCCAATTTCCCAGACTTAGGCGGTCATTCTGACCGCGGCGGTCGGCAGTCGCCGCCCGCCAAGCGATTCCCGCCAAAAGACCGCGGCGGCCATTCCGGCTTTCCCGCGCGGCCGGCGGCCGACCGCCAGAAGACCGCCGCCCGGCCCAGCGGGACAGCCCCTTCAACAATGAAGCCGGCTCGGAATGGAGCCGGCGGAGTTGAAGGGGTGCGACGGGTGCAGTGGCACCCGTCGCGATTTTCACTGTCTGCAAAGCAGACAGTGAAAATGTTTCTGGGGCCCTGTTAGGGGGCCCCACGGCACCCGTTCCCGCCATCCTGGTTCTGGCGGTGGACACCGCCAGAAACAGGCTGGCGGGAAGGCGCTCGGAATCCCCATGGCGGTGCTGCAAGCAGCGCCGCCATGGCGGGTTCCCTGGGCCGGCGGGAAACCGCCGGCTTCCCTTTTCCGACCGCGGCTTTACCGCCGCGGTCAGAATCGCCCAGGAAGCACCGCCAGCCTGTTGGCGGTGCTTCCGCCGCACTCCGCCATGGCGGTCATGGACCGCCAAGGTCAGAATGACCCCCTTAGTGAGTGCGGGGATGCCATTTTACGCGTGTACTGGCCATAGGTCAATACCTATGTCCAGCTACATAATGATAACTGCGAACATAGGCATGTTTGGTATCAACCATGTTGGGATCATACTCCAGTGCTTTTGCAAGCATTGGTTGTGTGATCCCATGCACTCTGTGGGCTCCTTAGAGGATCCCCAGTATTGCCATTACAGCCTTCTGAGGGTTTCCGGGCAGCCTAAGCTAGTGCCACCTCCCAGACAGGTTTCTGCCCTCCTGTTGCTTGAGAAGCTCAAGCCCCGGAAGGCAGAACAAAGGATTTCCTTTGGGAGAGGGGTTTACCCCCTCTTTCTTTGGAACTAGGTGTTACAGGCTTGGGAGGGTTAGCCTCCTCAGGACACTGGTAATGGTTTGAAGGGCACATTTGGTTCCCTCCTTACATAAATCAGCCTACACTGGTTCAGTGACCCAGTCCCTGCTCTGGCGTGAAACTGGGCAAAGGAAAAGGGAGTGACGACTCCCCTGTGCATCACCACTGCATGGGTGCAGCTCAGAGCTCCTCCAGAGGGTCCCTGGGTTCTGCCATCTTGTATTCAAGGTTGGCAGGGAATTCTGGGAGCATCTGAGCGGCCAGTGCCAGCAGGTGACGTCATAGCCCCCTACTGATAGGTGGTCACCCAATTAGGTGACCAATCACCCTTTCAGGGCAATTTGTGGTTTCTCTCTTGAGTGATTCCTCAGATTCGGATTGCAAGACTCCAGCAGGATTCCTCTGAAACCTCCACTTCGACTTTGAAACTGCATCTGGATACTCCAGGACCCGACAAGCTGCAACAAAGAAGCAAGATGCCTGCTCCAACATTGTATCCATGGCTCCTTCCAGCAACTGCAACATTTCCCCAGTCTTGCATCCTCTGTGGACATCCCATCTTCAGCCTCCATCAGAAGGAAGAAGGAATCTCCCTTGGAGTGAAGGAGTCACTCTCCTGCTTCCGCAGGCACCAACTGCAACGATGACTGGCTGCATGGATTGCCTCTCCTGCCAAGCAGCGTGGATCCTGCATCACAGGTGGTGGACTGAAATTGTCCCAATGGTCCTCTCTTCCAGCTGTCCAACTTGGGAGGAGGTAAGCCCTTGTCTGCCCCACAGGACTGTACCCTCATGCACCACGTCTTTGCAGCTGCCAAGGCTTGTTGGCATCTTTTCCAAGAGATCTTGACATGTCTTGAAACTCCAACCCCTAGCACTCCATCCTGTGACACACAACTCCCTGAGTGGTTCTCCAGCAGCATGAGGGCCCTTTTCGTAGTGCTGCATAGGCCTCTTCTGTGACTTTCGTGTCCCCATCCTGTGGGACTCCTGTGGGTGCTTTGTGGGCTTCTGTGGGCTATCTGTGTTGCTGAGGGCCACCTCTGACTCTACCCCCTGGGTAGAGTCCACCTGGTCCTTCCTGGTCCCTGGCAGCTCCACTTTTCGCAAACTGTGAGTTTTGCATTTGCCAAGGCTTGTTGGCGGAATCCAAAGACGCAAACATGACTGCCATCCTCCTCTCCCAGTCTTCTGCATCCTCCAAGAACTCAACTTCATCTTCTTTGGTGTAGAGTTGACTCTCCTTCTTCATCGTCAATTCAACTCTTGCACCCTCAGTCTGGTGGGTAGGGGCGCCTGCCCTTCCTGGACTCTGCTGTGCTTCTTAGACTTGGTTCCCTTCTCCCACAGGTCCTCATGTCCAGGAATCCATTGTTGGTGTCTTGCAGTCTCTTCTGGGCTTTGCATTCTTCTTCTTTTCTTCTAAGTGGGTGTTCTGGGGAATTTCCCGTGGTTTACTCCTGCTTTCCTGGTCACTGGGGTAGGTTGTGGCACTTACCTTTTGGCTTTCCTAGGACCCCCCCTGCTCCCCTCTACACTCTCCACTTACCTAGGTGGGGGACCAACTTTCGCATTCCACTTTTTTAGTATATGGTTTGTTCTATACTAGGACATAACTATTGTGAATTTCACTAATTGCACTGTTTCCTAACTGTTTTTATGCCTATTTCTGCATACCAGTGTATATAATGTATGTATTACTTACCTCCTAAGAGAGAAAGCCTCTATGGTATTTTTGGTATTTGTGGCACCAAAATAACGTACCATTAATTTTGTAACAATGAGGTGATCATTACAACCCTGGCAGTCGGTGTTAAAGCGGCAGTAAAACCGCAAACAGGCCAGCGGGAAAAAAAAATGGAATTACGACCATGGTGGTAACCGCCAACAGAGACAGCCACTTTAACACTCCGACCGCCAAGGCGGTACAAACAAACACCGCAGCGGTAACCGCCAACAGACAGGCGGAGGACAATGTACCGCCCACATTATTACAAGCCACCAATCCGCCACATTTTCCGGGGCGGATACACCGCGAACAAAAACACAGCGGAAACAGGACTTGGAAGGGAAAACGCTCACCTCTACACATCCCACGAGGAACCAAGACTCCATGGAACCGGAACTTCAGTTTCTTCCAGCCTTTATCTTCCTGCTCCTCTACCAGGAGCACAGACGCCGGCGGCGAAGACCACGGTGAGTACTGCACCTACGACACAGGGGAGGGGGAGGGGGAGGGAAAAAAAATCAACACCCACACGCAACACCCCCACCCCCACCCTCACCCACGACAACAAACACACTAATACATCATGATACATCACAGTTACACCCCCCAACCGCCACTGGAAGAACGCAAGGACAAGAGGAAATGAGTTGAATGATTGTAATAAAAAACATATACATATATTGAGATATTCACACTATAAACAAATATATACACCAAGAGTCCAAGTCCATGGTATTCCACTATCATAGTCCGTGGACCACTGGGCCCAAATGGCATGGGCGAGGACCACACTCAATACCCGAACAAGACGGAGAGAACACTGCTGGGGCATCAGATAGAAATAAAACAGGCACCTCAGGGGGAAGTGAAGGGGGGCACCTCAGCCGGATGAGTGCACGACGCCAGATCCACAAGGGGGCTCCATGCCCACTCTTTAATCCTGGGGAGTGCAAACCCACAGTCTCTCAAGTCTCTACAGTGGGTGGTTTGCCCACTGCTATATCCTGGGGAGTTCAAAGCCACAGTCTCTCAAGTCTCTGCAGTGGGTGGTTTGCCCACTGTTCAATCCTGGGGAGTGCAAAGACACAGTCTCTCAAGTGGATAACATTCTCCACTGGTTTCTGGAGGGGGCTTTGTACCAAGAGTGCTTCATCTTGCCAAGGACTGTGTGAGTGGATGTGATACTCCACTGGTTCAGGAGGGGGCTTTGTGCCCAGAGTGCCTCATCCTGCCAAGGACAGAGGTAGAGGATGCCTTACTCCACTGGTTCTGGAGGGGGCTTTGTGCCCAGAGTGCTTCATCCTGCCAAGGACAGAGGTAGTGTATGTGATACTCCACTGGTTCTGGAGGGGGCTTTGTGCCCAGAGTGCTTCATCCTGCCAAGGAATGGTGTAGTGGATGCTGTTCTCCACTGGTTCTGGAGGGGGCTTTGGGCCCAGAGTGCTTCATTCTGCCAAGGACTGTGGTAGTGGATGCTGTTCTTCACTGGTTCTGGAGGAGGCTTTGTGCCCAGAGTGCTTCATCTTGCCCGTGGCGGCCTCAGTAGCGTCGGAATTATTGGCGCTCACTGGCCTGCGGTGCTGCTGGCGGCGGTGTCCTGGGCAGCGGTGCTGCTGGCGGCGGTGTCCTGGACAGCGGTGCTGGTGGCGGTCTTGTCCGCCGTGCAGATCTTCCCAGACTTGCCGGTTTTACTGTGCCCCTTCCCCACCTTGGATGGTGGTGCAGTTGTCTCCACTCCCCCAACTGTACCCCTGGGAGCGGCTTTGGTGGCTGATTTCTTCCCCCTCTCCCGCCGGGCACTGGCCAACATTTTATGCTTTACAGGTGGGGGACTGTCCGTGCTCTGGTTCCTTGCAACACTGGCTGCCCTGTTGCCTGGCGCACTCCAGAAGCCAGTTACTACCAGCACCACTGTTCCCACAGATGTTGTGGCTGAGGTGCTGGGTTTGAACCTGGAGAGTCGGGCCCTAGGAGACTGAAGGGGTGGGGGAGGTGAGGGAAAGAGGTCAAGGTTGGACAGGAAAAAGTTTCTTAGGAACACTGGGATGGGTAGATGGAGGGGGTTTGGGAGTAGAGGAAGAGGTAGTGGTTGTAGGAGGTGTACATTTGGTGACTTTGGGTGAAGGTGCCTGGGCTGGAGGCTGTTGTGAGGTGGATGGCTGTTGGGTGGGTGTGTGACTGCGTTTGTTTACCTTAGGAGGTGGCCTCACAGACACACTGGAAGAGGACACAGGGGGCGTATGAATGGTAGTGGGGGTGGTGACTGCACGTGAGCAGGTGTGATGGTGGGTGTGCTGGTGATGGACGTAATGGCTGAGGATGTGGTGCATGTAGGTGTGCATGGAGATGAGACAGGGAGGGAGGAGGGAGACGAGGAGGAGGGCGGACACAGTGGAGGCAGTGGATGCTGGTGTGTCTGCATGTGTGTGATGCTTGCGTGAGTGCCTGTGGGATGTGTGGTACTTATGTTTGCCAGAGCTTCCCTTGTGTGCTGAGGTGTGTGCATGCTGGTCTGATGGTGTGCTTGGGATAGGCTGAGGAACAGGGGTTTGGTTCTGGGTGGAGGAAGTTGGAAGGGGAGGCTAGAGAGAGGGACAATGGCTGCCATCAGTGCTGAGGCCAGAGTCTGAAAAGCTTGCTGATGGGCTGCCTGACCAGAGTGAACGCCCTCCAGGTATGCATTGGTTTGTTGCAACTGCCTCTCTACACCCTGGATGCCATTCAAAATGGTAGACTGCCCAACAGTGAGGGACCTGAGGAGGTCAATGGCCTCCTCACTCAGGGCAGCAGGGGTGACAGGGGCAGGGGCTGAGGTGCCTGGGGCGAAGGAGATGCCCACCCTCCTGGGTGAGCGGGCACGGGACACACGCTGAGGGGCTGCTGGGAGGGCGTGTAGGAGGCTGGACTGGCTTGTAGTGAGTACCAAGGGGTACTTGCACCTTGCACCAGGCCCAGTTATCCCTTATTAGTGTATAGGGTGTCTAGCAGCTTAGGCTGATAGATAATGGTAGCTTAGCAGAGCAGCTTAGGCTGAACTAGGAGACGTGTGAAGCTACTACAGTACCACTTAGTGTCATATGCACAATATCATAAGAAAACACAATACACAGTTATACTAAAAATAAAGGTACTTTATTTTTATGACAATATGCCAAAGTATCTTAGAGTGTACCCTCAGTGAGAGGATAGGAAATATACACAAGATATATATACACAATAGCAAAAATATGCAGTATAGTCTTAGAAAATAGTGCAAACAATGTATAGTTACAATAGGATGCAATGGGGAAACATAGGGATAGGGGCAACACAAACCATATACTCCAGAAGTGGAATGCGAACCACGAATGGACCCCAAACCTATGTGACCTTGTAGAGGGTCGCTGGGACTATTAGAAAATAGTGAGAGTTAGCAAAATAACCCTCCCCAAGACCCTGAAAAGTGAGTGCAAAGTGCACTAAAGTTCCCATAAGGACAAAAGAGTCGTGTTAGAGGAATAATGCAGGAAAGACACAAACCAGCAATGCAACAACTGTGGATTTCCAATCTAGGGTACCTGTGGAACAAGGGGACCAAGTCCAAAAGTCACAAGCAAGTCGGAGATGGGCAGATGCCCAGGAAATGCCAGCTGCGGGTGCAAAGAAGCTTCGACTGGACAGAAGAAGCTGAGGTTTCTGCAGGAACGAAAATGGCTAGAGACTTCCCCTTTGGTGGACAGATCCCTCTCGCTATGGAGAGTCGTGCAGAAGTGTTTTCCCGCCGGAACGACGCCAACAAGCCTTGCTACACGCAAATCGTGTGTTTGGCGTTTTTGGACGCTGCCGGGGCCCAGGAGGGACCAGGAGGTCGCAAATTGGACCTGAAGAGAGAGGGGACGTTGAGCAAGACAAGGAGCCCTCACTGAAGCAGGTAGCACCCGGAGAAGTGCCAGAAACAGGCACTACGAGGATGCGTGAAACGGTGCTCGCCGAAGTTGCACAAAGGGGTCCCACGTCGCCGGAGACCAACTTAGAAAGTCGTGCAATGCAGGTTAGAGTGCTGTGGACCCAGGCTTGGCTGTGCATGTAGGATTTCCGCCGGAAGTGCACAGGGGCCGGGGTAGCTGCAAAGTTGCGGTTCCCAGCAATGCAGCCCAGCGAGGTGAGGCAAGGACTTACCTCCACCAAACTTGGGCTGAAGAGTCACTGGACTGTGGGGGTCACTTGGACAGCGTCGCTGGATTCGAGGGACCTCGCTCGTCGTGCTGAGAGGAGACCCAAGGGACCGGTAATGCAGCTTTTTGGTGCCTGCGGTTGCAGGGGGAAGATTCCGTCGACCCACGGGAGATTTCTTCGGAGCTTCTGGTGCAGAGAGGAGGCAGGCTACCCCCACAGCATGCACAAGCAGGAAAACAGTCGAGAAGGCGGCAGGATCAGCGTTACAGAGTTGCAGTAGTCGTCTTTGCTACTATGTTGCAGGTTTGCAGGCTTCCAGCGCGGTCAGCGGTTGTTTCCTTATCAGAAGGTGAAGAGGGAGATGCAGAGGAACTCGGCTGAGCTCGTGCATTCGTTATCTAAAGTTTCCCCAGAGACAGAGACCCTAAATAGCCAGAAAAGAGGGTTTGGCTACCTAGGAGAGAGGAAAGGCTACTAACACCTGAAGGAGCCTATCAGCAGGAGTCTCTGACGTCACCTGGTGGCACTGGCCACTCAGAGCAGTCCAGTGTGCCAGCAGCACCTCTGTTTCCAAGATGGCAGAGGTCTGGAGCACACTGGAGGAGCTCTGGACACCTCCCAGGGGAGGTGCAGGTCAGGGGAGTGGTCACTCCCCTTTCCTTTGTCCAGTTTCGCGCCAGAGCAGGGGCTAAGGGGTCCCTGAACCGGTGTAGACTGGCTTATGCAGAATTGGGCACATCTGTGCCCAACAAAGCATTTCCAGAGGCTGGGGGAGGCTACTCCTCCCCTGCCTTCACACCATTTTCCAAAGGGAGAGGGTGTCACACCCTCTCTCAGAGGAAGTTCTTTGTTCTGCCATCCTGGGCCAGGCCTGGCTGGACCCCAGGAGGGCAGCTGCCTGTCTGAGGGGTTGGCAGCAGCAGCAGCTGCAGTGAAACCCCAGGAAGGGCAGTTTGGCAGTACCAGGGTCTGTGCTACAGACCACTGGGATCATGGAATTGTACCAACAATGCCAGGATGGCATAGAGGGGGCAATTCCATGATCATAGACATGTTACATGGCCATATTCGGAGTTACCATGGTGAAGCTACATATAGGTAGTGACCTATATGTAGTGCACGCGTGTAATGGTGTCCCCGCACTCACAAAGTTCAGTGAATTGGCTCTGAACAATGTGGGGGCACCTTGGCTAGTGCCAGGGTGCCCTCACACTAAGTAACTTTGCACCTAACCTTTACCAGGTAAAGGTTAGACATATAGGTGACTTATAAGTTACTTAAGTGCAGTGTAAAATGGCTGTGAAATAACGTGGACGTTATTTCACTCAGGCTGCAGTGGCAGGCCTGTGTAAGAATTGTCAGAGCTCCCTATGGGTGGCAAAAGAAATGCTGCAGCCCATAGGGATCTCCTGGAACCCCAATACCCTGGGTACCTCAGTACCATATACTAGGGAATTATAAGGGCGTTCCAGTAAGCCAATGTAAATTGGTAAAAATGGTCACTAGCCTGTCAGTGACAATTTGGAAAGAAATGAGAGAGCATAACCACTGAGGTTCTGATTAGCAGAGCCTCAGTGAGACAGTTAGTCACTACACAGGTAACACATTTAGGCACACTTATGAGCACTGGGGCCCTGGGTTACCAGGGTCCCAGTGACACATACAACTAAAACAACATATATACAGTGAAAAATGGGGGTAACATGCCAGGCAAGATGGTACTTTCCTACACAACCCCCCCCCCCCAAACGAAGGACAATAAGACTAGCCATTACCTGATGAGTCTTAATTGTCTAAGTGGAAATATCTGGAGAGTCCATCTGCATTGGAGTGGCTACTCCCAGGTCTATGTTCCACTGTATAGTCCATTCCCTGTAGGGATATGGACCACCTCAACAATTTAGGATTTTCACCTTTCATTTGTTTTAGCCAAAGTAGAGGTTTGTGGTCTGTCTGAACAATGAAGTGAGTGCCAAACAGGTATGGCCTCAACTTCTTCAGAGCCCAGACCACAGCAAAGGCCTCCCTCTCAATGGCAGACCAACGCTTTTCTCTAGGGGTCAACCTCCTACTAATAAAAGCAACAGGTTGATCCTGGCCCTCAGAATTAAGTTGTGATAGGACTGCCCCTACTCCTAATTCAGATGCATCAGTTTGGACATAGAATTTTTTAGAGTAACAAGGGCTTTTCAGGACAGGTGCAGAGCACATGGCCTGCTTTAGCTCCTCAAAAGCTTTCTGACAGCTTGCTGTCCATAATACCTTTTTAGGCATTTTCTTGGATGTGAGGTCATTAAGAGGGGCTGCAATGGAGCCATAGTTCTTAATGAACCTCCTGTAATACCCAGTGAGGCCTAGGAAGGCTCTCACCTGAGTCTGAGTGGTAGGGGGAACCCAATCAATAATAGTTTGGATTTTCCCCTGAAGTGGTGCAATATGTTCCCCACCAACAAGGTGTCCCAGATAAACCACCTTACCCTGCCCTATCTGGCACTTTGAAGCCTTGATAGTGAGGCCTGCCTTTTGCAGAGCCTCCAAAACTTTCCATAGGTGGACCAGGTGATCATCCCAGCTGGAGCTAAAGACAGCTATATCGTCCAAATATGCTGCACTGAAAGCTTCCAGCCCTTGCAGGACTGTGTTCACCAACCTCTGAAAAGTGGCAGGTGCATTTTTCAAACCAAAAGGCATTACAGTAAACTGGTAATGTCCTCCAATGGTAGAAAATGCAGTCTTAGGTTTAGCATCTTCTGACAATTTGATCTGCCAATACCCTGCAGTCAAATCAAAAGTGCTTAGATACTTGGCAGATGCCAGTGTATCTATAAGCTCATCTGCCCTGGGTATAGGGTGAGCATCAGTTTTGGTTACCAAGTTGAGACCTCTATAGTCTACACAAAACCTCATTTCCTTCTTTCCATCTTTAGAATTGGGTTTTGGTACCAGTACCACAGGAGAAGCCCATGGACTGTCAGAGTGCTCAACCACTCCTAGTTCCAACATTTTCTGAACTTCTTGCTTTATGCAGTCCCTGACATGGTCAGGCTGCCTATAGATCTTACTTTTGACAGGTAAACTGTCTCCAGTATCTATAGTGTGCTCACACCAAGAAGTGGTGCCTGGCACAGTAGAGAAGAGTTCTGAAAATTGTCCTAGGAGATTTATGCAATTGTCTTTCTGCTCAGCAGTAAGACAATCAGCCAAAACTACACCTTCCACAAGAGCATCTTGATCTGTGGAAGAGAAGAGATCAGGTAGAGGATCACTGTCTTCTTCCTGTCCCTCATCTGTTGCCATGAGCAGGGTGAGATCAGCCCTGTCATAGTAGGGTTTCAGGCGGTTGACATGGAGCACCCTAAGGGGACTCCTGGCAGTGCCTAAGTCAACCAAGTAGGTGACTTCACCCTTCTTTTCAACAATTGTGTGGGGTCCACTCCATTTATCTTGGAGTGCTCTTGGGGCCACAGGCTCCAAGACCCACACTTTCTGCCCTGGTTGGTACTGAACCAAAACAGCCTTCTGATCATGCCATTGCTTCTGGAGCTCTTGGCTGGCCTGAAGGTTTTTACTGGCCTTTTTCATGTACTCAGCCATCCTTGATCTGAGGCCAAGTACATAATCCACAATATCCTGCTTAGGAGCTTTTAAAGGTTGTTCCCAACCCTCCTTTACAAGTGTGAGTGGACCCCTAACAGGGTGTCCAAAAAGAAGTTCAAAGGGGCTGAAGCCCACTCCTTTCTGGGGTACCTCCCTGTAGGCAAAAAGGAGGCATGGTAGAAGGATATCCCATCTCCTGCGGAGTTTTTCAGGGAGTCCCATAATCATGCCTTTGAGAGTTTTATTAAATCTCTCCACCAGTCCATTTGTTTGTGGATGATAGGGTGTTGTGAACTTGTAAGTTACACCACACTCCTTCCACATGGCCTTTAAGTATGCAGACATGAAATTGCTTCCTCTGTCTGATACTACTTCCTTTGGGAAGCTCACCCTGGAAAATATTCCCAGGAGGGCCTTTGCCACTGCAGGAGCTGTAGTGGTCCTTAAAGGAATAGCTTCAGGATATCTTGTGGCATGGTCCACTACCACTAAGATAAACCTATTGCCTGAAGCAGTAGGAGGGTCAAGGGGGCCAACTATGTCAACCCCTACCCTTTCAAAGGGAACCCCAACCACAGGCAGTGGGATAAGGGGTGCCTTTGGAGTGCCACCTGTCTTGCCACTGGCTTGACAGGTTTCACAGGACTTACAAAATTCCTTTGTGTCCTCAGACATCCTAGGCCAATGACACAATGGTACCAATCTGTCCCAAGTTTTCATTTGACCCAGGTGCCCAGCTAAGGGAATGTCATGTGCCAGTGTTAGGAGGAACTTTCTGTACTCCTGAGGAATCACTAATCTCCTGGCAGCTCCAGGTTTAGGATCCCTATGCTCAGTGTACAAGAGGTTGTCCTCCCAGTAAACTCTGTGAGAGTCACTGACATCCCCATTAGCCTGTTTGACAGCTTGCTGTCTGAGACCCTCTAATGTGGGACAGGTTTGCTGTGCCACACTCAGCTCCTCCCTGGCAGGCCCCCCTTCACCCAAAAGCTCAGCAGTGTCTGCTTCCAGCTCCTCTGGTGTAGGTTCTGCACAGGGAGGGAATTCCTCTTCCTCAGAAGTAGAATCCACTGTAGAGGGAGGGATAGTAGGAAGTGGTTTGCTTCTACTAGCCCTAGCTTTAGGGAGCACTTGGTCCATTGTTCCAGGATCCAAGCTTCCCTGTCCTTTTTGCTTTTTGGCCTGAGCCCTTGTCAAAGCAAAAATATGCCCTGGGATGCCCAGCATTGCTGCATGGGCCTCCAACTCCACATCTGACCAAGCTGATGTCTCCAAATCATTCCCTAATAGACAGTCTACAGGTAAATCTGAAGCTACCACAACTTTCTTTGGACCAGTTACCCCCCCCTTTTGAGATTTACAACAGCCATGGGGTGGCTTTGTGTTATGTTGTGAGCATCGGTTACTTGGTACTGGTGTCCAAGTATGTGTTGTTCAGGGTGCACCAGTTTCTCAATCACCATTGTGACACTGGCACCTGTGTCCCTGTAGGCCTGGACCTCAACACCATTTATTAGGGTTAGTTGCTTGTACTTCTCCAAGTTATGGGGGCAAGCAACCAAAGTGGCTACATCAATAGCCCCTTCAGAGACTAAAGTAGCCTCTGTGGTCTCCCTAATCAGACCAACCCCAACTAAATTACCAAAAGTGAGCCCAGCTACTCCCTTGGATTGGCTATTAGTAGGTTTGCTCCCACCACCACTGCTATTAGTAGGGACACTAGGTGTAGCAGTAGGGGTTGTAGTGGTAGGAGCTGTGGTGCCTTTCTTTGGACAACTGGGATCTGTTGTCCAATGGCCTTTTATTTTACATAAATAGCACCATGGTTTCTTTTCCTTGTTCTGATTAAAGGAGGATTTGGACCCACCACCCCCACCAGAGTGTTTTTGTGGGCCTGATGAAGACTCATTTTTAGATTTGTCCCCACCCTTGTCAGAAGACTTACCATCCTTCTTTTTGTTGCCATCTTTGTCACCCCCTGTATGGACTTTTCTGTTCACTCTTGTTCTGACCCATTTGTCTGCCTTCTTTCCCAATTCTTGGGGAGAGGTCAGATCAGAGTCCACCAAGTACTGGTGCAACAAATCAGACACACAATTATTAAGAATATGCTCTCTCAGGATCAAGTTATACAGGCTGTCATAATCAGTAACTTTACTGCCATGTAACCACCCCTCCAAGGCCTTCACTGCCTGGTCAATGAAATCAACCCAGTCTTGTGAAGACTCCTTTTTGGTCTCTCTGAACTTTATCCTGTACTGTTCAGTGGTTAAGCCATAACCATCCAGGAGTGCATTCTTAAGAACTTGGAAATTATTGGCATCATTTTCTTTTACAGTAAGGAGCCTATCCCTACATTTTCCACTAAATGATAGCCATAGGATAGCAGCCCACTGCTTTTGAGGGACATCCTGTACAGCACAGGCCCTCTCAAGTGCAGCAAACCACTTGTTAATGTCATCCCCCTCCTTATAAGGGGGAACTATCTTGTGCAGATTCCTGGAATCATGCTCTTTTGCAGGATGACTATGGGGAATACTGCTGCTGCCACCATGGGTATCTAAACCCAACTTCTGTCTTTCCTTCTCTAATTCTAAAGACTGTCTATCCAAATCCAGCTGTTGCTTCTTGAGCTTCAGTCTGGTTTGTTCCACTCTCAATCTATTGAGCTCCCTTTCTAACAGTCTGTCATCATGGTGGGTGGGAGGGACATTTCTGGATACAGAGGTATGATGGGAATGAACAGAAGGAGACCTGTCCCTTACAGAGGGCACCCTAACAGCTTGGCTACCAGTATAATGTGAGAGCACACCATCAGTATGGTGTGATTCAACCTCTGTACCAACTATGCTAGACTGTCTAGTAATGGGCAGGCTGAGAAGTTTCTTTCCTGAACCTTTTCCTGGGGGAGTCCCTGGATCAGATTGAGAACCATTAGCTACTTTTTCACCAGATTGGGCACTTATGGCCTGATCCTGTACTCTAAGCATATTAATTAACAGTTCTAAGGAAGGATTCTTCCCTACACTCAAACCTCTCTCTATGCAGAGACTCCTTGCTCCTTTCCAGCTAAGGTGATCATATGCAAGTTTGGACAGTTCAACATTTTTGCCTGTGCCAGACATTTTTTAGAGAGAGTTAAAGTGATAGAAAAAGAGAAAAAAGTTTTCAGAACTTTTTGGAAAGACAGAAAAAACTTTTAAAACTTTTAAGAACGTTTTGAAAGTTTTAGAAGTACTTTTCAGCACTTAGAAAAGAGTGAAAAGAGGAAATGCAAAACTTTTTGGCTATGTGTATATACACTGACCTTGTTTTGTATATTTTTCTCTTATGAAAAGTACAATGACAAGAGTGGTAAGTAGTCTCAAGCACTTATCCCACCACTGCACAACCAATGTAGGAGGCTGGACTGGCTTGTAGTGAGTACCAAGGGGTACTTGCACCTTGCACCAGGCCCAGTTATCCCTTATTAGTGTATAGGGTGTCTAGCAGCTTAGGCTGATAGATAATGGTAGCTTAGCAGAGCAGCTTAGGCTGAACTAGGAGACGTGTGAAGCTACTACAGTACCACTTAGTGTCATATGCACAATATCATAAGAAAACACAATACACAGTTATACTAAAAATAAAGGTACTTTATTTTTATGACAATATGCCAAAGTATCTTAGAGTGTACCCTCAGTGAGAGGATAGGAAATATACACAAGATATATATACACAATAGCAAAAATATGCAGTATAGTCTTAGAAAACAGTGCAAACAATGTATAGTTACAATAGGATGCAATGGGGAAACATAGGGATAGGGGCAACACAAACCATATACTCCAGAAGTGGAATGCGAACCACGAATGGACCCCAAACCTATGTGACCTTGTAGAGGGTCGCTGGGACTATTAGAAAATAGTGAGAGTTAGCAAAATAACCCTCCCCAAGACCCTGAAAAGTGAGTGCAAAGTGCACTAAAGTTCCCCTAAGGACAAAAGAGTCGTGTTAGAGGAATAATGCAGGAAAGACACAAACCAGCAATGCAACAACTGTGGATTTCCAATCTAGGGTACCTGTGGAACAAGGGGACCAAGTCCAAAAGTCACAAGCAAGTCGGAGATGGGCAGATGCCCAGGAAATGCCAGCTGCGGGTGCAAAGAAGCTTCGACTGGACAGAAGAAGCTGAGGTTTCTGCAGGAACGAAAAGGGCTAGAGACTTCCCCTTTGGTGGACAGATCCTTCTCGCCTTGGAGAGTCGTGCAAAAGTGTTTTCCCGCCGGAAGGATGCCAACAAGCCTTGCTACACGCAAATCGTGCGTTTGGCGTTTTTGGATGCTGCCGGGGCCCAGGAGGGACCAGAAGGTCGCAAATTGGACCTGAAGAGAGAGGGGACGTCGAGCAAGACAAGGAGCCCTCACTGAAGCAGGTAGCACCCGGAGAAGTGCCAGAAACAGGCACTACGAGGATGTGTGAAACGGTGCTCGCTGAAGTTGCACAAAGGGGTCCCACGTCGCCGGAGACCAACTTAGAAAGTCGTGCAATGCAGGTTAGAGTGCCGTGGACCCAGGCTTGGCTGTGCATGAAGGATTTACGCCGGAAGTGCACAGGGGCCGGGGTAGCTGCAAAGTTGCGGTTCCCAGCAATGCAGCCCAGCGAGGTGAGGCAAGGACTTACCTCCACCAAACTTGGGCTGAAGAGTCACTGGACTGTGGGGGTCACTTGGACAGCGTCGCTGGATTCGAGGGACCTCGCTCGTCATGCTGAGAGGAGACCCAAGGGACCGGTAATGCAGCTTTTTGGTGCCTGCGGTTGCAGGGGGAAGATTCCGTCGACCCACGGGAGATTTCTTCGGAGCTTCTGGTGCAGAGAGGAGGCAGGCTACCCCCACAGCATGCACAAGCAGGAAAACAGTCGAGAAGGCGGCAGGATCAGCGTTACAGAGTTGCAGTAGTCGTCTTTGCTACTATGTTGCAGGTTTGCAGGCTTCCAGCGCGGTCAGCGGTCGTTTCCTTATCAGAAGGTGAAGAGGGAGATGCAGAGGAACTCGGCTGAGCTCGTGCATTCGTTATCTAAAGTTTCCCCAGAGACAGAGACCCTAAATAGCCAGAAAAGAGGGTTTGGCTACCTAGGAGAGAGGAAAGGCTACTAACACCTGAAGGAGCCTATCAGCAGGAGTCTCTGACGTCACCTGGTGGCACTGGCCACTCAGAGCAGTCCAGTGTGCCAGCAGCACCTCTGTTTCCAAGATGGCAGAGGTCTGGAGCACACTGGAGGAGCTCTGGACACCTCCCAGGGGAGGTGCAGGTCAGGGGAGTGGTCACTCCCCTTTCCTTTGTCCAGTTTCGCGCCAGAGCAGGGGCTAAGGGGTCCCTGAACCGGTGTAGACTGGCTTATGCAGAATTGGGCACATCTGTGCCCAACAAAGCATTTCCAGAGGCTGGGGGAGGCTACTCCTCCCCTGCCTTCACACCATTTTCCAAAGGGAGAGGGTGTCACACCCTCTCTCAGAGGAAGTTCTTTGTTCTGCCATCCTGGGCCAGGCCTGGCTGGACCCCAGGAGGGCAGCTGCCTGTCTGAGGGGTTGGCAGCAGCTGCAGTGAAACCCCAGGAAGGGCAGTTTGGCAGTACCAGGGTCTGTGCTACAGACCACTGGGATCATGGAATTGTACCAACAATGCCAGGATGGCATAGAGGGGGCAATTCCATGATCATAGACATGTTACATGGCCATATTCGGAGTTACCATGGTGAAGCTACATATAGGTAGTGACCTATATGTAGTGCACGCGTGTAATGGTGTCCCCGCACTCACAAAGTTCAGTGAATTGGCTCTGAACAATGTGGGGGCACCTTGGCTAGTGCCAGGGTGCCCTCACACTAAGAAACTTTGCACCTAACCTTTACCAGGTAAAGGTTAGACATATAGGTGACTTATAAGTTACTTAAGTGCAGTGTAAAATGGCTGTGAAATAACGTGGACGTTATTTCACTCAGGCTGCAGTGGCAGGCCTGTGTAAGAATTGTCAGAGCTCCCTATGGGTGGCAAAAGAAATGCTGCAGCCCATAGGGATCTCCTGGAACCCCAATACCCTGGGTACCTCAGTACCATATACTAGGGAATTATAAGGGTGTTCCAGTAAGCCAATGTAAATTGGTAAAAATGGTCACTAGCCTGTCAGTGACAATTTGGAAAGAAATGAGAGAGCATAACCACTGAGGTTCTGATTAGCAGAGCCTCAGTGAGACAGTTAGTCACTACACAGGTAACACATTCAGGCACACTTATGAGCACTGGGGCCCTGGGTTACCAGGGTCCCAGTGACACATACAACTAAAACAACATATATACAGTGAAAAATGGGGGTAACATGCCAGGCAAGATGGTACTTTCCTACACAACCCCCCCCCAAACGGACAATAAGACTAGCCATTACCTGATGAGTCTTCATTGTCTAAGTGGAAATATCTGGAGAGTCCATCTGCATTGGAGTGGCTACTCCCAGGTCTATGTTCCACTGTATAGTCCATTCCCTGTAGGGATATGGACCACCTCAACAATTTAGGATTTTCACCTTTCATTTGTTTTAGCCAAAGTAGAGGTTTGTGGTCTGTCTGAACAATGAAGTGAGTGCCAAACAGGTATGGCCTCAACTTCTTCAGAGCCCAGACCACAGCAAAGGCCTCCCTCTCAATGGCAGACCAACGCTTTTCTCTAGGGGTCAACCTCCTACTAATAAAAGCAACAGGTTGATCCTGGCCCTCAGAATTAAGTTGTGATAGGACTGCCCCTACTCCTAATTCAGATGCATCAGTTTGGACATAGAATTTTTTAGAGTAACAAGGGCTTTTCAGGACAGGTGCAGAGCACATGGCCTGCTTTAGCTCCTCAAAAGCTTTCTGACAGCTTGCTGTCCATAATACCTTTTTAGGCATTTTCTTGGATGTGAAGTCATTAAGAGGGGCTGCAATGGAGCCATAGTTCTTAATGAACCTCCTGTAATACCCAGTGAGGCCTAGGAAGGCTCTCACCTGAGTCTGAGTGGTAGGGGGAACCCAATCAATAATAGTTTGGATTTTCCCCTGAAGTGGTGCAATATGTTCCCCACCAACAAGGTGTCCCAGATAAACCACCTTACCCTGCCCTATCTGGCACTTTGAAGCCTTGATAGTGAGGCCTGCCTTTTGCAGAGCCTCCAAAACTTTCCATAGGTGGACCAGGTGATCATCCCAGCTGGAGCTAAAGACAGCTATATCGTCCAAATATGCTGCACTGAAAGCTTCCAGCCCTTGCAGGACTGTGTTCACCAACCTCTGAAAAGTGGCAGGTGCATTTTTCAAACCAAAAGGCATTACAGTAAACTGGTAATGTCCTCCAATGGTAGAAAATGCAGTCTTAGGTTTAGCATCTTCTGACAATTTGATCTGCCAATACCCTGCAGTCAAATCAAAAGTGCTTAGATACTTGGCAGATGCCAGTGTATCTATAAGCTCATCTGCCCTGGGTATAGGGTGAGCATCAGTTTTGGTTACCAAGTTGAGACCTCTATAGTCTACACAAAACCTCATTTCCTTCTTTCCATCTTTAGAATTGGGTTTTGGTACCAGTACCACAGGAGAAGCCCATGGACTGTCAGAGTGCTCAACCACTCCTAGTTCCAACATTTTCTGAACTTCTTGCTTTATGCAGTCCCTGACATGGTCAGGCTGCCTATAGATCTTACTTTTGACAGGTAAACTGTCTCCAGTATCTATAGTGTGCTCACACCAAGAAGTGGTGCCTGGCACAGTAGAGAAGAGTTCTGAAAATTGTCCTAGGAGATTTATGCAATTGTCTTTCTGCTCAGCAGTAAGACAATCAGCCAAAACTACACCTTCCACAAGAGCATCTTGATCTGTGGAAGAGAAGAGATCAGGTAGAGGATCACTGTCTTCTTCCTGTCCCTCATCTGTTGCCATGAGCAGGGTGAGATCAGCCCTGTCATAGTAGGGTTTCAGGCGGTTGACATGGAGCACCCTAAGGGGACTCCTGGCAGTGCCTAAGTCAACCAAGTAGGTGACTTCACCCTTCTTTTCAACAATTGTGTGGGGTCCACTCCATTTATCTTGGAGTGCTCTTGGGGCCACAGGCTCCAAGACCCACACTTTCTGCCCTGGTTGGTACTGAACCAAAACAGCCTTCTGATCATGCCATTGCTTCTGGAGCTCTTGGCTGGCCTGAAGGTTTTTACTGGCCTTTTTCATGTACTCAGCCATCCTTGATCTGAGGCCAAGTACATAATCCACAATATCCTGCTTAGGAGCTT
Organism: Pleurodeles waltl; assembly: GCF_031143425.1. NCBI lineage: Eukaryota > Metazoa > Chordata > Amphibia > Caudata > Salamandridae > Pleurodeles > Pleurodeles waltl. The sequence goes on from NC_090436.1 coordinate 470,194,902, forward strand.
TTAAAGGTTGTTCCCAACCCTCCTTTACAAGTGTGAGTGGACCCCTAACAGGGTGTCCAAAAAGAAGTTCAAAGGGGCTGAAGCCCACTCCTTTCTGGGGTACCTCCCTGTAGGCAAAAAGGAGGCATGGTAGAAGGATATCCCATCTCCTGCGGAGTTTTTCAGGGAGTCCCATAATCATGCCTTTGAGAGTTTTATTAAATCTCTCCACCAGTCCATTTGTTTGTGGATGATAGGGTGTTGTGAACTTGTAAGTTACACCACACTCCTTCCACATGGCCTTTAAGTATGCAGACATGAAATTGCTTCCTCTGTCTGATACTACTTCCTTTGGGAAGCCCACCCTGGAAAATATTCCCAGGAGGGCCTTTGCCACTGCAGGAGCTGTAGTGGTCCTTAAAGGAATAGCTTCAGGATATCTTGTGGCATGGTCCACTACCACTAAGATAAACCTATTGCCTGAAGCAGTAGGAGGGTCAAGGGGGCCAACTATGTCAACCCCTACCCTTTCAAAGGGAACCCCAACCACAGGCAGTGGGATAAGGGGTGCCTTTGGAGTGCCACCTGTCTTGCCACTGGCTTGACAGGTTTCACAGGACTTACAAAATTCCTTTGTGTCCTCAGACATCCTAGGCCAATGACACAATGGTACCAATCTGTCCCAAGTTTTCATTTGACCCAGGTGCCCAGCTAAGGGAATGTCATGTGCCAGTGTTAGGAGGAACTTTCTGTACTCCTGAGGAATCACTAATCTCCTGGCAGCTCCAGGTTTAGGATCCCTATGCTCAGTGTACAAGAGGTTGTCCTCCCAGTAAACTCTGTGAGAGTCACTGACATCCCCATTAGCCTGTTTGACAGCTTGCTGTCTGAGACCCTCTAATGTGGGACAGGTTTGCTGTGCCACACTCAGCTCCTCCCTGGCAGGCCCCCCTTCACCCAAAAGCTCAGCAGTGTCTGCTTCCAGCTCCTCTGGTGTAGGTTCTGCACAGGGAGGGAATTCCTCTTCCTCAGAAGTAGAATCCACTGTAGAGGGAGGGATAGTAGGAAGTGGTTTGCTTCTACTAGCCCTAGCTTTAGGGAGCACTTGGTCCATTGTTCCAGGATCCAAGCTTCCCTGTCCTTTTTGCTTTTTGGCCTGAGCCCTTGTCAAAGCAAAAATATGCCCTGGGATGCCCAGCATTGCTGCATGGGCCTCCAACTCCACATCTGACCAAGCTGATGTCTCCAAATCATTCCCTAATAGACAGTCTACAGGTAAATCTGAAGCTACCACAACTTTCTTTGGACCAGTTACCCCCCCCCAGTTGAGATTTACAACAGCCATGGGGTGGCTTTGTGTTATGTTGTGAGCATCGGTTACTTGGTACTGGTGTCCAAGTATGTGTTGTTCAGGGTGCACCAGTTTCTCAATCACCATTGTGACACTGGCACCTGTGTCCCTGTAGGCCTGGACCTCAACACCATTTATTAGGGTTAGTTGCTTGTACTTCTCCAAGTTATGGGGGCAAGCAACCAAAGTGGCTACATCAATAGCCCCTTCAGAGACTAAAGTAGCCTCTGTGGTCTCCCTAATCAGACCAACCCCAACTAAATTACCAAAAGTGAGCCCAGCTACTCCCTTGGATTGGCTATTAGTAGGTTTGCTCCCACCACCACTGCTATTAGTAGGGACACTAGGTGTAGCAGTAGGGGTTGTAGTGGTAGGAGCTGTGGTGCCTTTCTTTGGACAACTGGGATCTGTTGTCCAATGGCCTTTTATTTTACATAAATAGCACCATGGTTTCTTTTCCTTGTTCTGATTAAAGGAGGATTTGGACCCACCACCCCCACCAGAGTGTTTTTGTGGGCCTGATGAAGACTCATTTTTAGATTTGTCCCCACCCTTGTCAGAAGACTTACCATCCTTCTTTTTGTTGCCATCTTTGTCACCCCCTGTATGAACTTTTCTGTTCACTCTTGTTCTGACCCATTTGTCTGCCTTCTTTCCCAATTCTTGGGGAGAGGTCAGATCAGAGTCCACCAAGTACTGGTGCAACAAATCAGACACACAATTATTAAGAATATGCTCTCTCAGGATCAAGTTATACAGGCTGTCATAATCAGTAACTTTACTGCCATGTAACCACCCCTCCAAGGCCTTCACTGCCTGGTCAATGAAATCAACCCAGTCTTGTGAAGACTCCTTTTTGGTCTCTCTGAACTTTATCCTGTACTGTTCAGTGGTTAAGCCATAACCATCCAGGAGTGCATTCTTAAGAACTTGGAAATTATTGGCATCATTTTCTTTTACAGTAAGGAGCCTATCCCTACCTTTTCCACTAAATGATAGCCATAGGATAGCAGCCCACTGCTTTTGAGGGACATCCTGTACAGCACAGGCCCTCTCAAGTGCAGCCAACCACTTGTTAATGTCATCCCCCTCCTTATAAGGGGGAACTATCTTGTGCAGATTCCTGGAATCATGCTCTTTTGCAGGATGACTATGGGGAATACTGCTGCTGCCACCATGGGTATCTAAACCCAACTTCTGTCTTTCCTTCTCTAATTCTAAAGACTGTCTATCCAAATCCAGCTGTTGCTTCTTGAGCTTCAGTCTGGTTTGTTCCACTCTCAATCTATTGAGCTCCCTTTCTAACAGTCTGTCATCAGGGTGGGTGGGAGGGACATTTCTGGATACAGAGGTATGATGGGAATGAACAGAAGGAGACCTGTCCCTTACAGAGGGCACCCTAACAGCTTGGCTACCAGTATAATGTGAGAGCACACCATCAGTATGGTGTGATTCAACCTCTGTACCAACTATGCTAGACTGTCTAGTAATGGGCAGGCTGAGAAGTTTCTTTCCTGAACCTTTTCCTGGGGGAGTCCCTGGATCAGATTGAGAACCATTAGCTACTTTTTCACCAGATTGGGCACTTATGGCCTTATCCTGTACTCTAAGCATATTAATTAACAGTTCTAAGGAAGGATTCTTCCCTACACTCAAACCTCTCTCTATGCAGAGACTCCTTGCTCCTTTCCAGCTAAGGTGATCATATGCAAGTTTGGACAGTTCAACATTTTTGCCTGTGCCAGACATTTTTTAGAGAGAGTTAAAGTGATAGAAAAAGAGAAAAAACTTTTCAGAACTTTTTGGAAAGACAGAAAAAACTTTTAAAACTTTTAAGAACGTTTTGAAAGTTTTAGAAGTACTTTTCAGCACTTAGAAAAGAGTGAAAAGAGGAAATGCAAAACTTTTTGGCTATGTGTATATACACTGACCTTGTTTTGTATATTTTTCTCTTATGAAAAGTACAATGACAAGAGTGGTAAGTAGTCTCAAGCACTTATCCCACCACTGCACAACCAATGTAGGAGGCTGGACTGGCTTGTAGTGAGTACCAAGGGGTACTTGCACCTTGCACCAGGCCCAGTTATCCCTTATTAGTGTATAGGGTGTCTAGCAGCTTAGGCTGATAGATAATGGTAGCTTAGCAGAGCAGCTTAGGCTGAACTAGGAGACGTGTGAAGCTACTACAGTACCACTTAGTGTCATATGCACAATATCATAAGAAAACACAATACACAGTTATACTAAAAATAAAGGTACTTTATTTTTATGACAATATGCCAAAGTATCTTAGAGTGTACCCTCAGTGAGAGGATAGGAAATATACACAAGATATATATACACAATAGCAAAAATATGCAGTATAGTCTTAGAAAACAGTGCAAACAATGTATAGTTACAATAGGATGCAATGGGGAAACATAGGGATAGGGGCAACACAAACCATATACTCCAGAAGTGGAATGCGAACCACGAATGGACCCCAAACCTATGTGACCTTGTAGAGGGTCGCTGGGACTATTAGAAAATAGTGAGAGTTAGCAAAATAACCCTCCCCAAGACCCTGAAAAGTGAGTGCAAAGTGCACTAAAGTTCCCCTAAGGACAAAAGAGTCGTGTTAGAGGAATAATGCAGGAAAGACACAAACCAGCAATGCAACAACTGTGGATTTCCAATCTAGGGTACCTGTGGAACAAGGGGACCAAGTCCAAAAGTCACAAGCAAGTCGGAGATGGGCAGATGCCCAGGAAATGCCAGCTGCGGGTGCAAAGAAGCTTCGACTGGACAGAAGAAGCTGAGGTTTATGCAGGAACGAAAAGGGCTAGAGACTTCCCCTTTGGTGGACGGATCCCTCTCGCCTTGGAGAGTCGTGCAAAAGTGTTTTCCCGCCAACAAGCCTTGCTACATGCAAATCGTACGTTTGGCGTTTTTGGACGCTGCCGGGGCCCAGGAGGGACCAGGAGGTCGCAAATTGGACCTGAAGAGAGAGGGGACGTCGAGCAAGACAAGGAGCCCTCACTGAAGCCCTCACTGAAGCAGGTAGCACCCGGAGAAGTGTCAGAAACAGGCACTACAAGGATGCGTGAAACGGTGCTCGCCGAAGTTGCACAAAGGGGTCCCACGTCGCCGGAGACCAACTTAGAAAGTCGTGCAATGCAGGTTAGAGTGCCGTGGACCCAGGCTTGGCTGTGCACGAAGGATTTCCGCCGGAAGTGCACAGGGGCCGGGGTAGCTGCAAAGTCGCGGTTCCCAGCAATGCAGCCCAGCGAGGTGAGGCAAGGACTTACCTCCACCAAACTTGGGCTGAAGAGTCACTGGACTGTGGGGGTCACTTGGACAGCGTCGCTGGATTCGAGGGACCTCGCTCGTCGTGCTGAGAGGAGACCCAAGGGACCGGTAATGCAGCTTTTTGGTGCCTGCGGTTGCAGGGGGAAGATTCCGTCGACCCACAGGAGATTTCTTCTGAGCTTCTGGTGCAGAGAGGAGGCAGGCTACCCCCACAGCATGCACAAGCAGGAAAACAGTCGAGAAGGCGGCAGGATCAGCGTTACAGAGTTGCAGTAGTCGTCTTTGCTACTATGTTGCAGGTTTGCAGGCTTCCAGCGCGGTCAGCGGTCGTTTCCTTATCAGAAGGTGAAGAGGGAGATGCAGAGGAACTCGGCTGAGCTCGTGCATTCGTTATCTAAAGTTTCCCCAGAGACAGAGACCCTAAATAGCCAGAAAAGAGGGTTTGGCTACCTAGCAGAGAGGAAAGGCTACTAACACCTGAAGGAGCCTATCAGCAGGAGTCTCTGACGTCACCTGGTGGCACTGGCCACTCAGAGCAGTCCAGTGTGCCAGCAGCACCTCTGTTTCCAAGATGGCAGAGGTCTGGAGCACACTGGAGGAGCTCTGGACACCTCCCAGGGGAGGTGCAGGTCAGGGGAGTGGTCACTCCCCTTTCCTTTGTCCAGTTTCGCGCCAGAGCAGGGGCTAAGGGGTCCCTGAACCGGTGTAGACTGGCTTATGCAGAATTGGGCACATCTGTGCCCAACAAAGCATTTCCAGAGGCTGGGGGAGGCTACTCCTCCCCTGCCTTCACACCATTTTCCAAAGGGAGAGGGTGTCACACCCTCTCTCAGAGGAAGTTCTTTGTTCTGCCATCCTGGGCCAGGCCTGGCTGGACCCCAGGAGGGCAGCTGCCTGTCTGAGGGGTTGGCAGCAGCAGCAGCTGCAGTGAAACCCCAGGAAGGGCAGTTTGGCAGTACCAGGGTCTGTGCTACAGACCACTGGCATCATGGAATTGTACCAACAATGCCAGGATGGCATAGAGGGGGCAATTCCATGATCATAGACATGTTACATGGCCATATTCGGAGTTACCATGGTGAAGCTACATATAGGTAGTGACCTATATGTAGTGCACGCGTGTAATGGTGTCCCCGCACTCACAAAGTTCAGTGAATTGGCTCTGAACAATGTGGGGGCACCTTGGCTAGTGCCAGGGTGCCCTCACACTAAGTAACTTTGCACCTAACCTTTACCAGGTAAAGGTTAGACATATAGGTGACTTATAAGTTACTTAAGTGCAGTGTAAAATGGCTGTGAAATAACGTGGATGTTATTTCACTCAGGCTGCAGTGGCAGGCCTGTGTAAGAATTGTCAGAGCTCCCTATGGGTGGCAAAAGAAATGCTGCAGCCCATAGGGATCTCCTGGAACCCCAATACCCTGGGTACCTCAGTACCATATACTAGGGAATTATAAGGGTGTTCCAGTAAGCCAATGTAAATTGGTAAAAATGGTCACTAGCCTGTCAGTGACAATTTGGAAAGAAATGAGAAAGCATAACCACTGAGGTTCTGATTAGCAGAGCCTCAGTGAGACAGTTAGTCACTACACAGGTAACACATTCAGGCACACTTATGAGCACTGGGGCCCTGGGTTACCAGGGTCCCAGTGACACATACAACTAAAACAACATATATACAGTGAAAAATGGGGGTAACATGCCAGGCAAGATGGTACTTTCCTACAGGGCGGTGCTGGTAGAGGGGGTGGCGGCTGTACCTGTAGATGCGGGGGGCACACATGGGCCCGCCACCGCAACGGAGCTCCGATCAGAGGACGAGTCTGTATTGCTGGTGTCAGCTCCTGTCCCCGCCGTGGAGCTCCCCTTGCCCTTCGTCCCACTGGTAAATTCAGACTCCGTAGTGTCGCCATCCAGGGCCATGTGGGATGCAGCTACCTCCTGCTCCGGTGCCACTACTCGTCCACCTGATGATGCTAATGCACACAAGAACAGGGAGACCACAAAAAGGGGGGGAGACAGAAGAAAGACATGTTGAGTGCATGCAATACCGCTACCGTTGGCGGACACTACAGACACAGAAGCCCCCTGCACTATGCCGCATACTTGGAGTTCCCTATTCAATCCCGGGGACATGGGTTACAAGGCTATGCCCGAATGCTGCACACATGGATGTCACAGGTAGTTGGCACTGTACACAGGTGGGATTGGGTGCCACAGGGCCTGCCTTAAGAAGGGTCCTTACCTACTAAACTCACCCTGGCCTAGGGGAACCCACAGCCCTACTCCCCCACCCAGATACCTACAATGCACGCTGAATCAGCAGAATTAGAGTGTACTCACCCCCTTGTGGCTGCTGTTATGCCCTCAAGCGCCCATCCTACTTCGGATACGCCACCGCCAGGATCCTGAACATCAGGGGGGTCATGGTGCGACGGGCACCCCTCCCACGTTGGGAGGCTATCCCCAGCCCCCAGCAGGGCCTCCGCCGTCTTCTTGCTCCAGCGGCAAATGTCCTCCCATCTTGTCCGGCAGTGGGTGCTCTGTCTGCAATAGCACGCCAAATGTCTTTCTTCTGGTGGGCGCTGACCTACAGGAATAGTGCAGGGGAAAAAGAGGAGTTATTACCGTCCGCACCGTCACAGTCATTGGCCCGCATCCCTACCCTTGCCATGACGCACAAGCACTCACCGTCGTTTCATGCACGCCTCATTCGCCCCCCATCTTCCATCCACACCACTCCACACAGGCATTTCCCATACAGCATGTTCACAGTGTACTTACCTGTTTGTCTGGAGGACCGTAGAGTAGCGTGTACTGGGGGAGGACCCCATCCACGAGTTTCTCCAACTCCTCCGTGCTGAAGGCAGGGGCCCTTTCCCCAGACACACAAGCCATTGTCTCTTCCAGACTGAGGTCACAGCAGCACTTGCAGTGTAGGTCCTCTCCTGTCGAAGATCAGGTATCAAGTGATTGAATAGAGAGAAAATGTCGGTCACGTCCGCGGCGGTGCGTACCGTCACCGCCGGCGTACATCGTCTTTGGCTCCTGGGACCCATAGGGTCCAATGTTAACCAATGCAAGATTGCGCCACAGTCTTCGACCGCCTACAGTGACGGTGTACAACGCCAGCGCAGTTACCTCATATCCCATTGTCCCACTTTACAGGTCAGGCAGCCGCCATTTCATGGCCCCACATGCCATTATTTTTGACTGCGTCACACATATCTAGGCCTTGCCTAAACACTCATACAGGCATATGTCAATTTGCTAATATTTCATAGTAAGCTGTGTTTACGTACCTCAGAGTTGGTTGACTCTCTGCTCGCTGTTCTCTTCCACAGGCACCGTCCGCTGGGGCATGTGAGGAGATGGCGGCATCCTCCAGTGTACAGACCGCTGGTGGACCTGTCGACAATGGAGGAGCGACATGTAATCATCACCTACAGACTTGATCGTGCCACAGTACAGGAACTGTGTGCCCAGTTGGGGCCAGACCTGATGTCAGCTATCCGCCATCCCACAGGAATCCCCCCTCAAGTGCAGGTGCTGTCAGTACTCCATTTCCTAGCAAGTGGGTCATTTCAAACTACAGTGGCCATTGCATCAGGGATGTCCTAGCCTCTGTTTTCCAACGTGTTGTCCAGAGTGTTGTCTGCCCTGCTGGAACACATGCGGAGCTACATCGTTTTCCCTTAGGTGGAGGATTTGCCTACAGCGAAAGGTGATTTCTATGCCCTGGGACATATCCCCAACATCACAGGTGCCATTGATGGGACACATGTGGCCTTGGTCCCCCCCGCAGGAGTGAACAGGTGTACAGAAACCGGAAGAGTTACCATTCGATGAATGTGCAGATGGTGTGTTTGGCAGACCAGTACATCTCCCATGTGAATGCCAAATTCCCTGGCTCAGTGCATGACGCTTAAATTTTGAGAAATAGCACCATCCCTTATGTGATGGGGCAACTCCAGAGGCACCATGTGTGGCTATTAGGTGAGGACATGGACCTAATACATTGTGAATAGTTGTCTGTCCCTATGAGTTAGTGTGTGTCTAACAGTCGTCCCTCGCCATTTGCAGGTGACTCTGGTTATCCCAACCTGTCATGGCTACTGACCCTATAGAGGAATCCCAGGACAAGGGCAGAGGAAAGCTACAATGAGGCCCATGGGTGAACTAGGAGGGTTATAGAAAGGACCTTCGGCCTCCTGAAGGCTAGGTTCCGGTGCCTCCATATGACAGGTGTTTCCCCATTCTACTCACCAAAGAAGGTGTGCCAGATCATCGTGGCCTGCTGTATGCTTCACAACTTGGCTTTGCGTCAACAGGTGCCTTTTCTGCAGGAGGATGGTCCAGATGGAGGTGTTGTGGCAGCTGTGGAGCCTGTGGACAGTGAAGACGAGGAAGCAGAAGAAGAGGACATAGATAACAGGAACACAGTGATCCTGCAATACCTCCAGTGAGACACAGGTAAGAAGACATAACACAGCCTGCTACATCTGATTTAATTCTACTACCTCTCATCTGTCTGTCATTTTCACCCAGTGTATGGTCACTGAGTTGTCACTTTCCCTTACGATTTCACAGATGTGGGTCCCTCTGTGTGACCTCTGCTTTGTTTCCGCATGGACTAGAGCTGTGTGACATAGGTATGTTGACATTACATTTGATATAGCATTTTGCCACTGTTATTGCAAATGCACATTTTCGAAAGCACAGACTGACTCCAGATTGTTTTTTGATTTAAGGGTGTTTATTTAAGTGCCTCAATAGTGGAGGGGGTTGTAAAATGGTCAGGGGTGATGGTAGAGGAATGTCCATTGCAGAGTCCAGTCTATTAGTCTCACAGGTGCATTGTCCAAAGGGGCATAGGAAGTGGAGCTGGGGCAGTTTAAGTATGGACAGGGTGACAAAGTGGGACAGAAGGATGGCATTGTTCTCTGTCTTTGTCCTGGATCTCAGGGACCATTTGCGGGGTGGTTCTCCCTCTGCAGGCGGTGGGGTGCTGGTGTGGTGGTCCTGTGGCAGTGCGTCCTGTCCACTAGCGCCAGCGGAGGTGGTGGGCAGTTCATCGTCCAGGCTAGTGTCAGGGGCCCCTTGTTGTGCCACAGTGTCCCTCCTGGTGTTCATGAGTTCCTTCAGCACCCCTAAAATGGTGCCCAGGGTGGAATTGATGGATTTGAGTTCATCCCTGAAGCCCAAATACTGTTCCTCCTGCAGCTGCTGGGTCTCCTGAAACTTGGCCAGTACTGTTGCCATCGTCTCCTGGGAATTGTGGTGGGCTCCCATGATGTTGGAGAGGGCCTCGTGGAGAGTGGTTTCCCTTGGCCTATCCTCCCACTGTCACACAGCAGCCCTCCCAGTTCCCCTGTGTTCCTGGGCCTCTCTCACCCTGAACCGAGTGCCCACTACCACTGCCCCCAGGTCCCTGGTGTTGTTGGGGTGGTGGGTTAGCCTGGGTTCCCTGTAGTGGTGGACACACTGCTGCTTGACGTGTCCTAGGGACAGAGGTTTGGGCCCGCTGGGTGGGTGCTGCACTGGTGTTTCCAGAGGGGGCAAGCTCTGTAGTGGCCTGTGCCAGTGTGAGGGGAACCGACTGTCCCGAGGTCCCAGATGGGCCGGGCTGGTCATCTAGATCCAGTTGGACAGAGCTGCTGTCATCACTGTGGCCCTCTTCTGTGGGTGGAGTGGACATATCTGGACCCTCCTGTCCGGTGACGTTGGGTAGGGGTCCTGAAGGGGTGTAAAGGCATGATTATTGCATCTGTGTGTGCCATGGTGTGCAATGGGTGGGTGACCGTGTACCCCAGTGCTTGCATTCCTGTGTAGGACCTTGTGTGATAATGGTTTAGGGGGGTGTATGGGTATGTGTAGTGGCCATGCATTGGTGATGGTTGTCCATGCTTTGGTGTTACATGCAGGGCTTGAGTTTGGGATGTGTGGTTTGTGATATTGGAACATACATGAGGAGTTGGAGTGATGGAGGTGAGGGCAAGGGTTGGGGTATGTGATAGCATGTAGGTGGGGGGGGTTAAGATTTGACTTACAGAGTCCATTCCTCCAGCTAATCCTGCGAGGCCCTCAGGATGCAGTATAGTCAAGACCTGCTTCTCCCATGGTGTTAGTTGTGGGTGAGGAGGTGGGGGTCCGCCGCCAGTCCTCTGAACCGCGATGTGGTGTCTTGAGACCACGGAGCGCACCTTTCCCTGTAGGTCGTTCCACCTCTTCCTGATGTCATCCCTAGTTCTTGGGTGCTGTCCCACTGCGTTGACCTTGTCCACGATTCTTCGCCATAGCTCCATCTTCCTAGCTATGGTGGTGTGCTGCAACTGTGATCCAAATAGCTGTGGTTCTACCCGGATGATTTTCTCCACCATGACCCTGAGCTCCTCCTCAGAGAACCTGGGGTGTCTTTGCAGTGCCATGGGGTGGTGTGGGTGATGTGTGGGGTGGTGTGTGTTGTGATGTGTGGGGTGATATTTAGAGATGTGTTGTGTGAGGTGCGTGGATGTTGTGTGAGTGATGGTGTGAAGTGCCTGTGGATGCTAGTTTGTAGATGGTGGTGTCTCTCTCTGGCCCTCAGTCGCAATTGTTGACGTAAGGGTTTGTGGGTGATGTGGGTGTGTGTTTTATATTGTATTGGGTGTGTGTGAGTGGTGTGTGTATGCGTATCAGGTGTGTGTATTTTGAAATGTCCAATGTGGATGTGTTTTGTAAATGTGTGTGTATTTTGAGCGCGGCGGAATGTACCACCAATAGAATACCGCAGTTGAAAGACCACCGCGTGTATTTGTGGGTCGTGAGAGTGTGGGCGTATTCCTGTTGGCATAACGGTGGAGGTTTTGTTATCGCCAGTTTATCACTGACCTTTGGTGTGGTGAACTTGTGTGGGTGTCTGGATTTTGGCGGATTCCGAGCTGTGGGTCATAATGACCGTGGTGGAATTCCGCGGCCGCAGGCGGAGTATTGGCAGTCTTCTGCACGGTGGTAAGCGGCTTTTACCACCAATGTTGTAATGACCCCCTGAGTGTTTTCTTTCATGTGTGTGAGTACTTTGTGACTGCAGTGGTATTGCATGAGCTCTGCATGTCTCCTAGATAAGCCTTGGCTGTTCACCCACAGCTACCTCTTGAGAGCCTAGCTTCTCAACACTGACTACACTACACTAATAAGGGATACCTGGACCTGGTATAAAGTGCAAGTACCATAGGTACCCATCACAAACCAGGCCAGCCTCCTACAGTGTGGCATTCCACATACCCTCCTCAGAGTGTGATAAAACACAATAACATGAAATTTCAAATTACCATTTCCAAGAAGGAAGCTGTAGGTAAGCAAAATATTGACACAATAAACACAGAAACACCGAAGACAGGACTGCTGATGGAAGTTGAGCAAACGCAGCTCAACTTTTTGTGCAGCTGTGTGTGGATTTATGAAAACATTGTCCTGGGTGCTTTTTGCACTAGAGAGGTACATGATCTGGTGAAAAAATATAGAAACTAGGAGAAGGGGTTACTGTAAGTCGTCCAGCTTGAATCTGATTCTCTGAAACGCTCTCTTCCTTCTAATGTATCCTATAAATAAATAAGCAGCATTCATTCTCTGCACAATTGTGAACGATTTATCCTGCAGATCCCTAAAATCCTTCTCCTTTATCAACAAAAACGTGATGGATAGGATATGCTTCCACATTATTATGATCCCATGATATCATATGGAGATCGAAAAAAGGCAACGGGGCTTCCCTCTGCCAAGATCTATCCGAAACCCTTTGTCTTTTGGTTGCAGTCTCTGCTAATGCACAAGAAACACTAGAAGATTTTGTTTGTTAATGCTCGACAATTTGATCAGACTTGGGAACAAATGTAGCTCTAGTATAGGTCCATTGCATTGCATGATGATTAAAATGGGAGCTCTGTGTTTATTTGCCCTCAGCTAGTAAGCCTAGTAAAATCCCCACTATGCACTAATGTTTACTGTTTCATTAATTACCAATGTGTGCAATGTGGCAAGAAAACAAAGCTTCCGAAATTAAACAGTGTGAACTGGCCTTCTAATTAATATAGCTAGGCGTATTGGGGCATATTTATAGGTCCCTAGCGCCACCTTGCGCCCCGTCATTTATTTTAACATTAATGTGGTCCAACAAGGCCAACATCCCCGCCGTATTTACAGGGTGGCGCAGTGCATGCATTGTGCCACCCTGTAACCCTTTGTGCTACATTATGCCTGCGCCAGGTATAATGTATGCAAAGGGGGCATTACCCCGTTAGGGGAGCCGGTAAAATGGTGCAAGGAAATCTATGGGATTTCCTTGTGCCATTTATTATGGCACTTTCAAAGCCTGCTCAAGAGCAGGCTTTAAAAGGGGGCATCCATTCTTTAGAATGGGCCCCTATGTACTCTGCAGGAGTAGCACCAACAGTGTGGCGCTACTTCTGCAGAGTACATTAAAATGACTCTACTACCCTGCGCCATGGAGCGCCGTATTTTAAATACTGTGCACACACAGTGGCGGTACGGGGGTGCTAAGGGGTGCAGAAAAAGTGGTGCTGCACTCAGTGCAGCGCCACTTTCCACAAATCTGCCCCATACTGTGGCATATATATAACACACATGCCTTAAAACAGATCATCAAATTTATAGTGCACACATTTTGAAGTATTTGCTTATCCATTGCTTACAGGTAGTTTCCCTCTTGACTGAAATGGGAAAAACACAATTTCATGTATTTTTTAGGGGATCTAAATGAGTTCCTAGAGGGCTATTTTCTTTTCCCTGAATATCGAATGATGCATCTTTTTAGCCTGCTGCTGAATATCAAGCACATTGCAAGGGACAAGACCAATTACACGGAAAATTGCAGCAACTTGCCCTATTTTGGAGTAATGTGCAAATAAATTATTCATGCGCTAACATAACAAAAGAAAAACACCAGGAAAAAAAAAACTATAATGAGAAATGTGGAGAGATCTGAAACCTGATAAAACAGCTCTTTTTGGAATACATCACCGTAAAAATCGCAACATTCGGCAGAATGGCCATATCTGAAATGCAATGTTTTTCCTAAACAGCCTGTCATAACAGCAACGAAAATAATGATAATGGTGTCGGATTCCAGAGCTTTCTGAATAAATGTATGTGCTCCAATTATTCGTGTATGATGTCTTAGCGCTGCTCAAATGAAGACGAGTTTGTTGAGTTTACATATCTCAAAAAAAGTATGAGAAAAATATGCATTATAAATTTAGAAAACATTTGTAATCTATATATGTGGTTTTAAATGATTTGAATTTAAATAAGAGAATAAGAGGAGCTAAACATCATGAGCCTTATTCACAAAGGTGAACTTACTCTGTAAGTTTATGTTTTTTCCTGTTCACAAAGGTATTTTACGAGTGGTAACTTTACCACTGCAGAGTCGCCGCACTCATATCAGAGACTCTGCATATAACAAAGATGGGTCTTTCCTATGCGTTCATGTGCAGAGTGTCCCCTACAAGTGGAAATAGGAACAATTATAAAACCCCCTGTAGAAAAGGTATGAAAAACAAACGTACCTGCCGTTCGTGACCAAAATCCATTCTGTTCCCCTTCTTCTTCCCTCTGTGCTTTCTATTTCCATTCAAAGTAGACAGGCAAAGCTGCACTGACACCTTCTCATAGAGCCCTGAAAGCCTTTATTGGGCAGCAACAGTGATCAATAGGTTTTGTGATCAACTGTTGCTACGTCATAGCAGTGAGTTAAGTAATTTTTAAACTGAAATAAATTGTATGAGAGCCATACATAACATGTTGTTCATAGCAGCTTTCTATACGAATGATAAGCCGCAACTGCTGCAATTATCTGAAAAACAGAGCAGCAGATTTAAGATCCCCTTGAGCCACCTTAGCGCCGCCATAGCTTCATTTTATTTACTCTAAGGCTGCGCTAAATTGGCATTTTCCCCGCACCAAATTTACAAAGTGATGCAATGAATGCATTGCACCACTTTGTAAACTCTGCAGAAACATTAAGCCTGTGCCAGGCTAATGTATGCAAGGGGGTGTTCCCCCATTAGGGGGGCCCCAAAAATGGTGCAAGGAAACCTAAGATATTTACTTGTACCATTTTTGGGCACTTTTATTGCCTGCTCAGAGCAGGCGTTGAAAAGGAGCTTCCATTATTTATAATGGTCCCCTATGTACTGCAGGAGTAGCATCAAAGGTTTGGTGTGATTCCTGCACAGTACATCAATAGGGTAAAAAATAAATTATGCTATTGCCCCCCACCCTGCGCCAAATACAGCACACACATGGCGGCAGTAGGGGGGCGCTAAAGGGGGCAAGGAAAGTGGTGGTGGTGCACTTTTCTTAAATCTGCCCTAAACGGTCTGGTTTAGAGTTCAGTTGAAGGGGTTACTCCATCATAAACATGATGGGTATACGGTCCACCGTTTTATGATTCCTTTATATCCTTTGGAAGTCATAATATAATGGATCGGATAACCATCACGTTTGTGACGGAATAACTTGTCCACTACACTCATGAATGTTTTGGTTATTTTTATAAATCTTTGCATTTATGAATAAAAACTTTTGTGATGTTCACTGATTACATGTACTGGTTGCTTTTTGAAAGTTATATTGAATTAATGGTTGACAGGATGTCTATTGTCTTAAAGGAAATGTTCATTAATGATTGATTCTATGTAGAACAAACTTTCCACTTTATCATTGCTGCATTACTAAATGAGTTCAATGTGAACGGTTGTTTTCCTGTGCTATAGTCTCAAAGTAAGTTTGACTGAGAATTTTGGGAGATCAGAATGAATGAGTGAAAATTATCAATCTGAGGAGAGATCTGGATGTTTCTCCAAATGAATTGCCACCCAAGTGGATGATGTAGCGGAGGCTCAGCCTAACATATGGATAATCATTGCCCATGGATATTGATCAAATAACATGGAGTGCAATGCAGGCCAAAAGGAAACTGCAAAAGGGCTACACCATGGCACATCTTGTGACCTTTGGGAACTGTTGATGAAATGTAAAGATTGGAATCAAAATGATGGCTTTGAGATTGAGCATGATCATACTGTCAATCATAAGATTGAGTCAGATCTTGCAGCCAATCAGAACTAAGTTTTTTCATAACAGATGCCCTGATCCACCTTACAAAAGAACATAGCATTTATTTTGAGCCTTGTTCCTTCTCCTTTTTCTAACTATATAAAGAAAACACAAGAACCTACCTTGGCACGAGCCTCAAATCATGTCTCCCTTTTGTACATTGTTAGACATCCCAGGTACTCTCTTCATTAAATTAAATCTGTGGGTGGCTACACTGAAAAATTCAGTGCCTATGATTAACATGGTCTCAAGGACCTAAGCGCTCGTGACGGTGTTCAAAAGATCATATATCGTACAGCTAAGGAAAATAGCTAAGTGATAAGGACCTCTTTTGCAGGAAGGCTAGAAAGCAAGGCTGCCTTAAGGATCATTGGATGCATGCACACTGTCAAAGGAAAAAAAAAATGTATGGGATGGGTGCAGAGCTAGAGGCCACAGAAACGTCTGTGGAGCTAAAAAACTAAAATATTATGGAAAAAATATTGTGGCACAAGAGTATAGTATCACATATATTATCAACTGAAAAATATTTTGGGACAGAATATAGAAGGTAAGAATCGTATTTTCTGTAGGTGAATAGTATTGGTTAAAAAATAAAATTAAATCATAGCTCATTTAAAAAGAGAGTCAGAGGACAATAAAAGGACCCAAATAGAGGCAACATTATCAATTGCACAGTCATCCTCATAGCCTGCAAGGAGACTCTGAAATGAATAGTTTCAATCATTGTCATATTTATTGTTAATCTCTTCATTGGTTGTGACAAAAGTGTCTTTCATCAGAGAAGTACAGCCCTGTTCAGTCCAATAGAAACATTTTTAAATGGCTGGACCAGGGGTGCAAAAATCACACATTTTCATGAAATTCCTTAATAAATTCAGAGGATTACTTTAAATGGGTCTAAGTTTGAAACTGCAATTTGTAATACATTTTGTAGTACTACATGACATACTACAAAATGCAATTCACAAACTACTTAGTATAGGATTTGGTATTCCCTATACTCCATAGCTGCTGAGTCTCTGTGTGTGGGAACTCCACCCACGCAAGCATAAGGACATAGGGCCTGATTTAGAACTTGGTAGATGGAATACTCCATCACAAATATGACGGATATCCCATTCACTGCATTACGATCGCCATAGAATATAATGGGATCACAATATGGCAGACAGGATATCCGTCACTTTGTGACAGAGTATTCCCCCGCCAAGATCTAAATCAGGCCCAAAGTTTGTGAATTCTGAAAATTAGTAGACTTACTATAAATATGGTCTAGGGTTTCTTGCACAACTGATTGACATGAGTGCTCATAACAT
Organism: Pleurodeles waltl; assembly: GCF_031143425.1. NCBI lineage: Eukaryota > Metazoa > Chordata > Amphibia > Caudata > Salamandridae > Pleurodeles > Pleurodeles waltl. The sequence continues at coordinate 470,211,957 of NC_090436.1, forward strand.
GTAAAAATTGCTTTGAGATATTACAGGCTCAAACTAAAAATGTATTTCACCAAGATTATGGCCCTGATTTAGATTTTGGCGGCATCAGACTCGCTGCTGGTTTTGTGTTAAAAAAACAAACATTTGTGGCCTTGGCTGTTCACCCACCTAATTTAGGTATTGGACCATTGATGAAACAACGCCCAAGTCCAGCTGACTTTGCCAAGAATCTCCAGCTGCTGCAGTGGTGGCATTGCAAATAGTGGCTGATGTAGGAACTCTAGTCACCATTACTGCCGAGCAGATTTGGATGTGCCTTAAAGCCAAGCCAAATGTGGTGGTGGATTGGAGGGAAAATTAGGGGAAAACCTAACTTTTGTCCCTACCATTACTGTTTTTGAATGAACCTGACTGGACAAGACCTTCTGTTGCTGCTACCATGGGGCCACAGAAAAAACACAACCTCCCCAGCACCGGACTTACAGGTAGGGAACCCGCATTGGCTGTGTAAGTTGTGTGGTCACCACATATGAGCTCAGGGACACTGCAGGCATTTACATGTCACAGTAATTATTTAAATTACGGTGACATTCATATGTCGGGAACACATTTGTGTGGGACAAGGATGGGGGTACACTGGTAAATGACACATATCGCATACATACACACTTTGGTGTCAGTGTTCATTGCCAAATGAATGCTGGCACCAGAGTGATGCTACATTTACACTTGTCGGCTAAGTACTAGTGTAAATGTAATGTCATTGCAAGGGGACCTGTACCTGTGATGTTGTGCTTCCAGTAGTATATGTGAGTCAGTATGTGTATGTGTGTGAGTGCTATTCAACTGGCTGGTTGAGGCAGAGAGAGTTGAAGTGGGTGATGTAGTTGTGCTTGTGTGTGTGCCACTTGCATATGGGTCAGCAGTTTATTGTGTATGTTTGGATGTGTGTTGTGTTGCTGTGTGACACATTCAGGTGAGTGTTGTTGTTGTTGTGTGGTGGCCATTGTTGTGCTGTATGTAGCTGTGTTTGTATGTGAGTGTGTTAGTGTAGATGCAGTGTCAATTATGTGTTTGTGATGTGTCAAGGATGTTTGGCAATGTGTGTTTTTGGCATGCACGTGTTGTGTGGTGTTTGAATGACAATGGATGCCAATGTGTATGTAGTGTGTTGTGTAGTGTGTTGTGCAGTTGAGCACATATGGTGAATGTACAGTTGTGTGTGTCACATACCTCTTTTCCATTGCCACTGTACGATGTCCATTGGGTCCAACGACCGTCTCCCTCTATCAGCAATGGTATGTGGCTCAACCCCAATAAATCTTAATACAGCAGGTGGAACACCATCGACTTGACAGAGTTTTTGAGTTTGCCATCACGGCTGATTGGCGGTAATACCTTCAAGATCTAAATCAGGCCCTCTGTATTTAAATGGGCATAATGCCAGGTTACAGCCAAACTAGAAACATGTGATGTCACAGATTGTGTTAATTACTCACCCAGTAAAACATGTTTTGATCTGTTTAGACAACAGGGGGCCTCATAAACCTTTCCTAGATTTAGCGCAACAGTAACTCCAGCATGGAAAAGGTCATTCCGTCATATGTGGCCCTAATAAGTTCCCCCTGTCTTATCCTAGTCCTAGATATGTAGTTGATTGCATTGGTATGGATGATGAAGGAGAGTGGGGTCCTGTAGGTGCTGAAATGAGTGGGGCTCAGTGAGGACCCTTGTGGAATTCCACAGATGAGATTAACTGCATCTATGATGAAGGAGGCCTATCATGAAGGTGCAGTTTAAGTGGTTTACATTTGGAATTTTTAAATTTGCCTTCTGCTGAACAAGCAATAGAATATTGGCACTTTGTGCTTGTACCATTCTAAGCTGAAGAACCCATAGCAAAGACATAGGCAACTAATGGCAAACGTAAGGTGCATGTTAAATGGCCTGCTGGTATTGAAAGAATTCCTGATTCTTATGCCGGGTTGTGCTCAAAATGCTTATCAGCAGCTGTTCAATCAGGTTTCTGTCAGCAATTTCTCAGCTGCTGTAAAATTATTCTTCTGCATTAAAGTAGAGATGTAAGTTGAATAAAATCTCTCTGCAAGGCCTAATCTTATCTTTAAATTAAACTTTTTCACTGGCGTGCAAATAACTTTAATTTATCATTGTTGTTTGCCATTCTCTCAGTCATCTTGTTTGTTCTTTTGGCATGTCCATCTTTGAAAATGTAGGAAAAACTAAGTAATGTAAAGAATTTTTGAAAGCTTTGTATGGCAAACGTGAAGATCCAGGTTAGGGCTTCTGTCTTGTGAAATGTATTTTGAGGCTGCAAAGTGACCCAATTTCTTAAGCTATCTTTTATTAGACTTATCATAGGCAAAGAACGTACACTACTAAATGCAAGCTTGCATTTCTTGAGATACATTTTATGACCTGCTTGAGCAAGAACAGTAACTACATCACATGTCCAATAAAGACACCCTTCCAAATTATCATCCCCAATGTAAATATCTTCAACACATAAGGTCAAATCAGGGACTTACTGTAAAAGTTTTATAATTCTTAACAGCAAAGCCCCTGGGCTATTCTCATACTTTTGAGTTAAACTTATAAATGCCTTAATACCAACCCTCTCTTCTCTTATTCGTTCACTTTATTCTTGTCTTTGACCCAATAAAGCACTCTGCTGCTTTTTATCTAGGTTTGCACTATAGAAATGTCACATACATACATTGATATATATACACATACAGACATGCATGCATACATACTTGTATACATACTGCAATACCTACATATATACAGTGATTAAATCATTCTAGTAGCCTGTTCTGAAATAAAGATAATAGAATTGTTATTTTTATCTAAACTTTAGATTATAAATATTAACAGGTACCACACTTCACAGTGAAAACAGCTTTTGGAGACTAGTCCCTGTAGGTACACGACAACACTAATGTTCTGAATCACAAATTAAAATTACACTTTTGATTAAGGTTACACTTTTGAGTAATTACATGCTTTCCGGTATTCACAAACTGAGTCTAACTTACTACTAAAAAATAAAGGAGTAAACCCAGCACTACACATGACAAACCACTGACACTGCAACACCCCTACCCCATTGAAAAACCTGGAGACAGGGGTGATAAATAAAACCTCACAGCACATAAGGTTTAGTTAAATTAAATTATTCAAAGTAGTTAAAACAGATTGGCTCTTTTATAAATGTTTTGCTCAAGAATAATTGTTACTTTTGTGGGATTTTCAAAATCTCACTCTGATCACCTGACTTTCCTTGCTCCTTTGTAAAATGGGAATAGTGCTTAAAAGAAATGCTTAATTTCTTTGGACGGTCTAATCTTTCTATGATACCTTAGTTGATATTCACATCCCAGAATTATTGATTACGTTGTTTTTTTAAGTCTCTTGTTAGGAGATCCACCTCTATTTTACCAGTAACTGTCTGTGATTTCTGCTATTTCTAGGGATGTCCTTTATGTTTGCTTTTGGCTTAGTTTACAATTCTGTTTGATGAGTACCTAGTATTGCTCACAATAGAAGCATACATTTTAAAGATTATTTTGTGTGATCCTCTAGTAATTCAGCATCCCTTTCTTTCAGCCTACTATGTCTAGTCGCTCTCTAACAGCTGAAACAGCCATTGGAGCAGCCAGACTTTCAAAACAAAGGCTAATTTTGTCATGCAGTGCTCTGCATAATTTGCTAACCACTGTAAATTTGTGTTTTTCCATTCCCCATAACCCATAGTTCCCTGTCTCATTTAGAAGCCAGGAACAACCTCACTTCTGCTGGTGGAGCCTCAACTGTCTCTATTGGTTTAAAAAACGTGATCTTGTGGTCCATCCACTAAACCACTGCTGAGTCACAGCAGCCATCACCGGGTCTTAGTTTAGTGGGTTGATAATCACTGGTTTTCACTGGGAAAAGTGCTGAGAGAGCTCAGACAACAATGGAACCCATTCTCCATTCTCCTATGCTTTCCATGGATTGTCCACACCGGGATAAAGAGTTCCTTGTCATAGAAGCAGGAATCCCTAAATCTCTTAACAAATGGCAACCTCTGGACAACTCATCCTTTCACCATGGTTTTCCCAAGTAGAGTGCAATAATCCACTATGTCAAACACTGTTAAATGATTCTTGTGAAAGAGTAAGCAGTATTCACTGCTTATGTGCTTTAGTGTTTAGTTAAATTCAACTAAATAATGCTTAGATTTATTGAGGGTGTCTCTTTATTTTGGAAGTGTCAGAAAACATACTAGGGAGAGTTCTATATCTTTTACCCTTCACCTTATCCTCCATAATGTTGGAAATAGCTCATACTTTCCAATGGACCAGTGAGGTTGTGGATTTGGGGGTTATTTTCTGCTTTGTGAAGCTCCCTTCTGAGAAAGGTGGACTTGGCATCAGAATGTGTTGAATCTTTTTCTTTATCTCTTACCAATTCATTTAGACTTACGGAAGAAAGATGTTTGCACTATGAAGGTACTGTAGCCCTAACTCTATTCCTCTCCTCTGTTAGATCTTTTGAATACAGTTGTGCTGCTTTTTAGAGGTTAATCTTATAGTTTTTAAGAGCCATTGTATCAACAGTTTCTTTCTAAATATCAATGTTGTAGTCAGCAAGCCTTGTAGTGCTTTACTAAATTACATATAATGGATGAGATCTGTACCACAGCACAGTTTCGTCCTATTTAGGCCTAGAGATACCAGTCAGGTATCAATCCTAGGTAAGAGACATACTGTGAGTGCAGATCTACTGCGACTTTCAGCAAATCTTTACTCTTTAAGCACTTGGATAATTTTCATATTTCTTTGGCTCTGCTCATAGCCCAATTCCAGGCTTGTGTCCCCATTTTGGGCCAAGTTGATTTCTCAGTTGGCCAGCAGAAGGATCAAAGGTCACACAATAGACTCAACAGATAGTTGCCTGGCTCTGTGTCATTGTTAATGGATTTCTATTACCAATCTGCAGGAGTGCCACAATGAAGCCCTATTCACCTCCACAGAGAGACCATGATGTCTAATTGTAACAGAAATCACAGTAGCCTATTTATCACACTTCCTCCCAGATATCTATGGAAGTCTGCAAAAAAACAATATCCGATTAGTAAAGAACCTATATTAAACATTATAATGTACAATACTTTGATCTAATTACCCTGAATAACAAGTCTTCTAATTCTGCCTTTTCTTCTCTTCACATAGAACTCTTACTAAAATATAGAAAAGCAATGATTACTATTGTCCCTTGCGATCCAATTAATGTGTTTTTTCTCCTGTAAAGTGGCAGGTAGCCTGGACGAGTCAACGTTTTTGTTAATTTGATTTCTTTATATAGCAGTGGTGATTAAATGGCTTTGTCACGTTGACTGTCAATTTGGATTCAGCACCATGCCTTTCCTCTAGTCTGTCTCTCTCTAGAAGATTGTTAGGTGTTTGTCTTTGATTTAAGGCTTCTGCCCTCTTTTGGATATATCACTCAGGCCCCCACTGTGCATTTAATATATATACTGCTAATTTGCTGACCTTCATTTGCAAAGTGTGTTGAATGCTACCATTCATCACTAGGGAGCACATGTGTTTTAAAATATAATTCTGAATCAGAATTGGAAACTAAGATGGATCAGATCTTGAGTAAATGTTTATTCACTATGAAAGTTTGGAAGTCGGTATGAGTTGTTATGAACAGTTTTGTTTGACATTCTGTGACAAGCTGGAAAACAGACCAAAATTGCAATGGAGTTTTCAGTAAAGTCATTCAACTCTAGAAAATATGTCCAAGTTTTTAATGTATTTTCTCGGTTTACAATATCTTGTGGACCTCCGATGTTTAATTAGAAGTCAAGTAGACGTATGATTTTTTTCACACTGCAAGCAGGTTCTCTCTTTTTGGGCTTATCATACTTCCTCCAGGTGCAAGTGGAGTTCCAACTAATGCCCTATATGGTTTTTTTTTCTGTTGTGTTCTACATGGTTGAATCTTAACAATTGGGGTCAGCATAGATATCAGTAGGAGTGCCAAAGCTGTTCTTGGGAACTGGCCACTTACGTGCGATATTACTTCTCTAAGACCAATGTGTTCCCAGATGTTTGAGTTGAGGTGGAGTACTACATGATCACATGGTTGAGGGTCTTTGTTGCTTGATTTGGGGTTGGAAATATCATACCTCTTCTACTTTTTCCTACCCAGGATCCCCTAGTGTCGGTTCTGACTTGATCTTTGTCAACTATGCTGGTCAGTGCATCTTTTTTAATGTATTCTGGAGCTTTGGGGACATCCTGTATATGAAATAGTTTTCATCCCTTGTTGTCATAGAAGAGGGAAGTATTGTGGGTCCCCTGGGTACTAAAGGGTCACCATGCATATAATTCATTGTTTTCTCTTTATAAAAGCTTTGAGGAAGAGGATTTGATGCTTTATTTGTTGAAGTTGTATCAGTGACCTGTAATTGAAGCTTGAGCTTGTGTTTACTTGGTGAAGGTGTGCTTGACACTTTTTAATTAAACAATGTATTGATTTCTTGCTGGTGTGATTTACTTGGCTTGAGGGTACTTGTATTATCTGTGACTGGTTTTGAAGCTGCAATACAGTTTTGAAACTATAGGATTGTTTACGGGATGACGATGTTTTTTAAAATATTACTGTAGTAGTTATTATAAATTTGCAAATTCCTGTTTAGTTTATTGAGTTCTTCCTATTGTTTTGAATAATAGGAATGAAGTTATCATTAGCTTCAGCCTTACTTTAATGAATGAATAGTCCTCAATCGCAGTTGGATTGTCTTTTAGTGGTGCCAAGTTGCTTTGCTTGTTTCTTCCTCTTTGGAAATAGGCAGCTGTGGAATATCATTGGATGGGACTGTTTTGGTCACCGCATCTCTGTCCTGTTCTTTGGTGCTGGTGTGGATATGTGCTTCTACAGAGGCTTCATTTGTTTGTACTTTCAAATCTAAGATGAGAGACTTTAGGATTTTTGGTACGCTGGATAGTCTATGAAATAGAGAAGCACATGTACATGAACCCTGAGTGTATCTATTTGTCTGCCTATTTTGTCAGGGAATTTAGGTTACTCATCCTTTTTATCGATTGATACTAATATTTCATACATTTTATCCAAGGTGATGGATTATCTTTCCTGAATGAGGGACTGTTTGGACAGCCCCATAATCATAATAACTGCTGATGTTTCAAACCAATTTTCCAATTCCTCTGATTTAGTTGTTGCATGTTCTCCAGGTAAATATTGAAGAGTGATTCAGTAAATTGACATGGCCCACCAAGCTGACCTTCTGGAGAGTGTGCTAACAGATCCTCATATGGAATATCATAATAGCTTAAAGCAGATTGTTAATCCATGGCTCCCATGGGCCTCATTTCTTTACTAAGTAGACTTATGGAAAAGTTGCCCTTGGCTTTCTGTAATGGAAATCATCTTGCCGTGGGGAAGGTGATACAATAGTTGATTGAAATTGTGATTTGCCTTGTATTTTCTCAGCTGATTAGTTGAGCTTAATATCTATGTGGGCAGTTCTTTTAGTGTGCATTAACTGTGTTGGGATAGTTTGTTCACAGCTGTAATTTCTATTCTAATTGCATTTGGGATTTATGCCCTTGGTTGTATAATAAACCTGGGCATGAAAGGTTATAAGTTAGATTGTTCCTCACAATATGATCATATTAGTTAAATTGAAGATGTTGAATCTAGAAGTGAGGTTACATATTTCATACAGGATCCATGTGTTAATCAGGTATATGAAATGACACAACTTTGCTATATATTGCAACATACCTTGTCCTCTGCCCACAAATAATAGTTCATGCACTTTATAAACATCAATAAAATTCACTATGAGGCAACAATTTTGAGTCCTGATAGTATGGGTGAAGATGGGATGTATTCATTTGATGGAACAATTATGCCTATTACTGCTTCAATCCCCACCCCTCCTCAAATCCTTGCAAGGAGGAAGGGCACAGGGCCCCAGAGCGCCCTAGAGATACGGCATAAGCAACCTGGCAGCTTCCACTGGGAGCCACATACAGTGCAGTCCCTCTTGCAGCTTCTTGTACCTTCCTGCAGTTTACCGCTCACCACAGGTCCAACACATGCACCTGTGATGGTGATGGTTCGGCGATTCAATGGTTCACTGATAATGAATCCTGGCACTGCTAGGTGCTGTGAGGTGCAGTGAGCTGCCTTGAATGTCTTGGATATGTAGAAACTCTGTCATTGTCAGTCTTTATAGTGACAGGAATAGCTGAGATCTCTTTTTTGTTCATGTTCAAAATACAATTTTGGTGGGTTTGTTGTAAGAAGTACTTCCCCTACCACTTTTCAATGGATTTTGGGTGAAGGATACCTATAAGAAAATGGACATAATAGTCAATGCAAATTTTGGGTTGTGTTTTTTAAATATAAATATGAAGTTGTTGTTAGTAGCCAATCCTATCCAAAAAATGACTTTTTAAATGATGCTAAGAGGCATATTTATACTTGTTTTGTGCCAAATTTGCATCATTTTTTTATGTAAATTAGGTGCAAAACTAACTCCATATTTATACTTTGGCGTTAGACCCGTCTAGCGCCAAATTTAGGGAGTTAAAGTCATTTTTTGGACATGGAAACCTACTTTGCGTTAATGAGATGCAAAGTAGGCATTCCCATGCAAAAAATGATTCTATGGACTTACCGCCATATTTATCCCCCCATGCTAAAATCACACACGGGAGGGAGGAGGGGAAAAAAATGGTGCAAAGCTTGATTTGCACCATTTTTTAACGCCCGGGTCAGGGCAGGAGTTAGGGGACCCGTGGGCCTATTTCCATTGTGGAAAACCATAAAATGAGCCCACAGGTGCCCTCTCCAGGCCCCAGGGACACCCCCACCCACACCACAGGGGGGACCCCATCCCAGGTAAATATAGGTAAGTACAGGCAAGTTTTTCTTTTTTAAAGTGCCATTGGGGCCCTGAAACGGGCCCCCCTACATGGCACTGGGTGCAATGGCCATGTCCAGGGGACCCTGGTCCCATGTGCTGCCCAATGGGGTGGTGGGCATGACTTCTGCCTTTTCTAAGACAGGACTCATGTGGCATGGATGGTTTTGTGTCAGAAAATTACTCTTGGCAGGGTAGAGTCATTTTTTTTTACTCTAACCTGCCTAACGTCATTTTTTGGTTCAAAACCCCCTTCTTCCATACCGCCAGCCACACCCGACTAACGGAATCTTTTTTTTACGCTAGCCTACCCTTTACACCGGTTTGCACTATTCCATAAATATGGTGCCATGCTGGTGCATTTAAATGGTGCAAGCTGGTGCTAAACTTTATGGTGCAAAACTGCATTAGTGCAGTTTTGCACCAAAAAATACAAATCGGGGCCGAAATTGTTAAGCAAATGGATGACTTGAACTTCGACAACGTTCTAACCTCTGTGCTTTTAAGACTATCAGTCAAATATTTAATTCATACAGTATAAAGAGCCAAGAAGAGCCTACAGGTAAAAAAAAGTATTGTGTAACTGATAGTACTATATAAAAGTAGTGTACGTCCAGGGCAATTATTTATAAAAAAAGGTGCAACGAAAGTCTGAGCTAGGCTATTCTTATTGGAGTAGAACCAAAGTAGATATGCTTATGGTTTATCCCTGTCTGATGAAGAAAAATGATCAGCACCAAAGATTAGTTACTCATTACTTTTTTAATCTTGTATTGTAACACCATAAGTGCAATATGTATGGCCAGATGTGCCTGTCTTTGAACTCATGCTGCGCCTCATTGATGAATCCAAATGAGAGGACAGAAGACTAAGGGGGTTATTCTAACTTTGGAGGAGGTGTTAATCCGTCCCAAAAGTGACGGAAAAGTGACGGATTTACCACCAGCCGTATTACGAGTCCATTATATCCTATGGAACTCGTAATACGGCTGGTGGTATATCCGTCACTTTACCGTCACTTTTGGGACGGATTAACACTCCTCCAAAGTTAGAATAACCCCCATAAACAGAAAAATACATAGTGAGGACCTTCTATTATTCACAACTTCAAAACAGGACCTTTTCTCATTTACCCCTTCAAATCACCTTGCATCTTACTAAAAAACCTAATCTCTCAAATCCTCCATCCCAGATGTTTTCCTTCCTCCTTCCTTCCCATCCTCCCATGGAACCCTAAAATTCAATGCAAGTTGTGTTCTTGGATACTGAAACCGAGCCCAGCACATCATTTCAATTCCACCTTCACTTACCAGACTTCAACCCCCTCGAGCAGGTGTCAGATCTGTGATACTTACATCAAGCACACACCATTATTGTTCCATAGAACCCCATCCATCTAAACAATTTCAGAAAAAGGCCAAGCACCATGTAATAAATGAGTAGTGTGGCTCTTCCTAGTCAACCCATCCACAGGAAGCTTTGTCCCACTCTATTTAATAACAAGGAGTTCCACGGCCCATTCATTATTAGAAAATTATTAGCATGAACCTGTTCTCAACCTAGTTAGCCAATTTAGATGCCCTTACTGATGAAGTGAGATCACTTATGTAAGAAACGGGATTATGGATTGAGAAAGATGTGAGTCCTTCACAAGTAATTCGTACAATATACCCTATTGTCGAATGAAACTCCCTGACGATAGCAAGCATTAGCAGTCCGATGCCTATTCATAGGCAGTTCATCAGTGACCAACCAGACACACATCTGAGCGTTACTTCATGTTATTGAAGCAAATCAGTCCCAGACCTACTCTGGGTGATGTCTGTGTAAAGCAACAAAACGCACAATTAGGCAGATTGAAATAAATCCATGGAACATAGCAGGATGGTACCCTCTTATGAATCAAAATGAAGCTATTTCATTTATTGTAGGCTATGGCATCATTTGTCTGAAGGAGATGTGGAAAACTAGCACACTAACTCTTTTGTGATTGGAACTTTTCCAAAACCTTTCCAAGAAGACTGGCATCCAGAGGAGGACCATCTGAAGCTTTGGCAAATAGTTGGAAGTAGCACCTGAAACAATGGACATAGGTGTTTGCTGGCTGTTGGCAAGCAGGATACAATTTCAGCAAAAAGTGTGCAGTTTGTATACTTAATAATCGTAAAGCCAATTATTTGGATCTAAGGATTGTCCATTTTGGAAAAGTTGAGTTCAAAACTTATTCTAGCAAATTCAAGACCAGGTTACTATTTTTTAGAAAGAAGATTACTTTGGTAACGAGCCTAAAATCTTGCTAAATACCCTGAATCTGATAGAACCTAATGGCTGCACACCTGATGGTATTCACTCTAAAACAAAATCAAGGTGTGCTGTCATGAACTAGACAATTACCTCTAACAAACTAGTCAATCAACTGTCCAGCTTCACATTCCACCTTCGGAAAGAGAGTGATTACTCTAATCAAACAATGTCCCTAACCAGAACCACGTATAGGATCCCCATCTCAAACCTAATCCAAGCTTTTCAGGGAATTTAAAAAGTGGTACAAATCAAGTTGTCTTTGAGAAAAGGAAAGAAAATGTATATTGGTTGCAAGATCAAGCACCTCCATCTAATAACGAAAGAAGGACATCAATGAAGGGTCGAGCCATTATTATGGGATAACCTAAGCAAAAAAATAAAGACAGAACTGCTAATAATAGGCCCCTACACTTCATCACCAGAACTCAAACCAAAAAGAATGAATGCCTAGTATTCCTTGGAGATCCATACCAAGAAGTGGGAACTTTAAACTATTTAAAAAAATCAAATGGTATTCCTGCAGCTTTCAAGGAATTGAGAAACATATTAAATAAAATCATTTGGGAAGCTATGGGAGCTCACAAAGAAAGTCAATTAATAGTCCTAAATAAGGTCTGTTCCTCCAGGAACACTAGGCTTTTTGGTCACATGTAAATAAAATCTTCACTATCAATTCTTCTGCAATTATCAACAATGTTACAGCTGATAATTGGAACAAATATGTTTATTCATTTTATTTTCAAGGACAATTGAACATACAACGGACAAACAGGATTTAATGAAAAACATTGAACAGAGTCATCAATCCCTGCTCTAAATAGCTATTTAGTGCTGACTATTTTGCAATCAGGCAATAAATGAAAGGCCAAGCTGGATAGAAACAAATGGACGACCACTGGTCACATTTCAAAAACTATTACCATTAGCAAAATGAGGTCAGCCCCTAGGCTGAAAGGGATGTTACTGCAATTTTTAAAAACAGATCCCAAGTGCTGAATTAATAGAAGTTGTATTTACTTAATATTTATTTAATATTTCTTTGTACCATAGGTCTTCACATGCAGGAATTCATTTATCCCCTTTTCAGATAAAAAGGTGATAAACAAGTCCCATCCAACATTAGACTAATTACATTGTTGGACATTGATTCCAATTATTGTGCATCTTTGCACTTAGAAGATTTGAAAACACAGGCTCAAGCTAAAAAGATAATACCTTGGATCCACATTGGTTTCCAAACAAATTGTAGTACACTTGACAACATCACAGTGTTTTGTTGCAAATAAGTTCCACTACACACTAGATGCATTGACAGAGATAAGATTTATTTGGAGCTGCAGTTTTACAGTGGTCACTCCCTTGCTGAGCAGGTGCAACTGACCAGACTGTAACGCTCCCTCGTCAACTGATAACATGGAGCCCTATGCAGGAGCTCAACTACAAGAAAATCAAAATTCCATCCTTTGGCTCCAAAAAAAGGAAAGGCAACCTTCTGGAAGATAGAAGGGCAACTATAAAACTGTGTAGATAAACATATATACCTGGCAGTCTAATTTTTTAAAAGGACAACCATTAAGAACAACTAAAGGTTTAAGAAATGAGACAACACCACTGATTTAGCATTTTGAAACTATTACATATGTTAGATGGTCCACTAACTTCATCATTTTTAAATGTGATAAAATTAAAGAATTTGCCATCCTTAACGTAAAGAGCAGATGCATTTCCAGAAACAAAACCTATTGCATGTTTAAACTTGGAGCAAAGCAAAGTTTTGTTTTGTTTTTGCCTCTATCAGTACTCCCTGAATCCACTAATCTGGCACAAACCCATTTCCAGTTTTGGTCTAATTAATTAAAAGATGAACACCAATGGTGCCAAATAGCTTTACTGCAATTCTATATACTGAATTTGAGTCTCTAATTCAACAAAGGAAAACACCATTGCACAAGAGATTAGCAAACCTTTTAAAGGAGCTGGATATGGCTAACCCTTCGGATCAAAACATTTCATGTTCCAGCCTCAAAGTTAGGTTAAAAAAGCACATATCAATCAAATTCTGTGCTGGAGATTTAAGAAACTATATTACACTGGTTCATTCATTTCTGGTCAAAGTAATCAATCAATCACTATTTGCAAATCACAGCACTATCAGACCTGGGGATAGCTGGGCACTGGGGTGCAAGGTCTCATTCGAAAATCCAGGTCTTGAGTTTCTTTCTGCAAGGGAGGGTGCTGTTTAGAGGTGGATGGAGCAGGTCATTCCAGGTAGTAGCTGCGATGTAGGAGAACAAACGGCCACTGCTGTGGCTGTGACGGATTTGGGATGTGCGTGCAGGGGATAGCAGGGAGGAGCATAGGTGTCTGGAGAGTTGGTGAAAGTTTAGTTTGTGGTTTGATGTAGGCCAGTCATTGATCATGTAAGGCTTTGTAGGAGTGTGTAAGGATTTTAAACTGACATCTCATATGGATAGGGAGCTAGTGGAGATCAAACTGCAGGATTATGAATGGTCTGGAGCCTTTTGAGGAGTTGGGTTGATTAGAATGTGTTGTCGTAGTCTAGGTGGCTGGTAATGAGGGCCTGGTTTCTATATTCTCTGGTGTTAACTGAGTCCATCTGAAGATTCTGCAGAGCAAGCGGAGGCTGTGGAAACATGAGGAGGCGAAGGAGGTGACTACATTGATTTGTTGCTTCATGGTCAGTTCACTGTTGAGGATGATGCCGAGGTTACGTGTGTGGTCTGTTGATGTGGGAGTGGGCCTGTCTTCTGCTGACCACCAAAGATCAGTACTTCTGTTTTGTCATAGTTGAGTTTGATCTAGTTTGCTCTCATCCAGTTTACTACATTGGTCATGGTGCTGCAGAAGTTTATTCTGATGGTGGAGAGGTATTCTGTGAGTGTGAGGATGAGCTGTGTATAGTCTGCATAGGATATGATCTCAAGACTGTGGGATCTGACAATGTCAGCGAGGAGGAGTCATGTAGGTGTTGAAAAGTGTAGAGCTGAGGGATTATTATTGGAGTAAGCTGCATATGATGTTCTTGGGTTTGGAGGTGAAGGGAGATAGTCTGATGCTTTGAGTATGTCTTTTCAGGAAAGAGGTTATCCATTTGAGGGTGCTTTCTTGTATTCTAACTTTGTGGAGTCTGATGATGAGAGTGTGGTGGGAAACAGTGTTGAATGCAGCTGAGAGGTCATGGAGGATCATGGCAGCATTCTCCCATGGTTGAGGAGTGTTCTGATGTCATCTGTAGCTGTGATGGTGATCTAAGTAATGCGAATGCCATTGAATCCTGGTTGGGAGATGTCAAACAGAATGTTCTGTCCCAGGTATTTAGTGAGCTGTTGATAGATGGTCTTCTTAAGTACTTTGGTGGGGTTAGGGAAGCAGAGAGATCAGTCAATAATTTTTGAGTTTGGTGGGGTCGGCAGATGGTTTCATTAGGAGGGGTCTGATTTCTGCTTGTTTCCATATGTCTAGGAAGACTGCTGTGTTAATGGAGGTATTAAGAATGCTAGTGAGTTCTGAGTTGATGTGTTAAGTAACATGGATGAACAGGTGGTGGGGGCATGGGTCGGTGGGTGCTCCAGATAGGATGGATCACATGGTGGCCAAAGTGGATTGTGTAGTGAGCGGTGTCCATGTGGTGATCATCTGGCTGGTGTGTGCTGGTTGGGCGAGGCTGTTGAGGTAGAAGACTGTGGGTTGGGGTCGAAGTAGTTAATGGTGGCGATCTTGCAGTGAAAGTAGTCTGAGAGGATGTTGCAGAGTTCTTGGGAAGAGGGAATTGTGTTCTCTGAGGCTGCCGGGTCGGAGTATTCTTTCACTACAATGAATATTTATTTTGTGTGGTTAGCTTCTCTGTCAAAGTGGGCTGTTATGGCTGCTCTCTTGGCTTCTTTGATATGCCAGTGGTAATCATTGAGGGTTACTTTGTGGGTAGCTCTGTCAGTGGGGTTTCTTAGTGGATCGCCATTCTTTCTCAAGCCAATAGTGGCTGCGCTTGGAGGTTCTGAGCTCTGGTGTGTACCAGCTGGCTTGTCCTGAGGTTTTGTTGGTTCTGGCTGGCCTCAGTGGGGCCACTCATTCATTTTTTGCCTTCTTTCTACAGTTTTGTTCAGATCATACTACCACCCTTGCACTTTAGCTCTTGCCCTTCCACTTAATATAGCTACTGTGTGAATTGCACGTTTTACTATAGTTTTACTATATTGATTTTAAATAATCAAATAATAAATAGATTTTAATTTTTGCAAGATTAAAGAGCCCCCTTGGATAGGCTTGTGACCTTGCAAGTCTAAAAAATATTTATCTATGGAAAAAAAGGAGAAATTGTCCACAAAATAGGGTGAATCTAAGTCTCTTTAATGGAGACTACAGGCCCTATTCAAACAAGTATATTATATCCTATAGAATTTGTGACAAGTGCCAAATGATATAAGTGAATTATATCTTATGGCATTTGTAATAATGTGTATAGGACATCCATCACATTTTTGATGGAGTAACTGTCCTCCAAACTATAAATCAGGCTCTAAGACTGTCAAAAGGAAAAAGATATTCAAGGTCAGATCAGTCATCTAGAGCACAACATGTATCAACTTTAGGCCCACATAAAGAAATCTTTCAACCATCAAAAGATATTAAATCTAGTCTTTTTTCAGTCCAGCCCACTCCCTTTTCTGAGGTCTTCAGTATATGTAATAAACTTTTAAGAGAAATCTAAAAGGTATTTAACAATTCATTTTTAATAGTCATACAAGTAAATAGGGGTGCATCAAAGTGTGTGCCATGTCATTTTTTAGACCTTTGTAGCTATGAGATGTAATCTAGCAGAACAGTTGGCTGATTTCAATATAGAATAACATATGTTACTTGAATTGTTAGGTGGACTTTATGGCATCTAGTTATACCAATGTCTGAGCTTTCTTAAATATGGATTTACTATTGGCACAAGTTTTATCAAATGAATCACAGGTTTTCTAGTTATTTAAACAACAAAAGACAGTCAATCCTCCTTATCAGAATCCTAAGTTAGTGGTTGCGATGTCACCTCATTTTTGGGCATCTGTTTATATGGTTTTGTTCCACCATATTGGGCAAACTGCAGGCAACATGGCTAGGCCCTATGCTCACCTCAATGTTTAAGAAGAGTGCTAGAAGTTAATCTGTTGCATATTAGCATATTTAGTTACTGGATACTTCTTCTGAAGTATTTTCAAAACTGGTGTTAATATGTCTGGGACAATGGTATAGCATTTGCGACTAATACCTGTGGAACAGTTAGAGTTTTGCCTATGTTTTGAGTACTGTACATCAGGTATTCTCCTTGGAACAAGAACTGGTGGCCTCAGGTAACTAATCGGAGGGCAAGATGGACTCCTTCATGGCAGAACCAAGTGCCTTCAATGGCAACTCATTGCTGTGTTGCAGATCCAGCATGCCCTTGCCAGGGTATATCATGCAGTCTTAGTAGCATTCACTAATGATCTTGGGAAGACGGGTAATACATCTTCACCCCCTGATGATTGTTTACCAGTGCTGTCTACATCATTCACCAGACTTCTATTGCAAGCCCCATTAGAAAAACACAGGCATTGGGAAGTGGATTATTGGTAAGGGCACATAAGTACCTACAGTTAGAAATAGGCAAGAGTCTCACATAAGGTCCAATCAAGGTCTCAAGAACTTAATCCTTGCTCAACC
Organism: Pleurodeles waltl; assembly: GCF_031143425.1. Classification (NCBI taxonomy): domain Eukaryota; kingdom Metazoa; phylum Chordata; class Amphibia; order Caudata; family Salamandridae; genus Pleurodeles; species Pleurodeles waltl. The sequence continues at coordinate 470,228,914 of NC_090436.1, forward strand.
AGTGATTGCTTGGCCCACGAGCCATGAAGCTTAACTTAGGAGAAAAGTGTGTGAGGCACAGTAAATAAGTAAAACACAACATACAAGAACATTCTAACACCAATTTAGAGAAATTGGAAATATTTCTATCTTTAAAAAGACACCAAAACAACAAAAATCCAATGAAGGGGATCGGAGATATGATTTTTTAAAAGATTAAATGTAAAAATGTGCTCTCCACTGCCTAAAAGCAAAAAGCACCAACGATGGATATCTGGTAGTGCTTGACCGCGGCAAAGTCAAAGTTTGAGGCCTACTGCGACAGAGCCTAAGTCCGATACACTGAGTGGGAGGCCTCAGTCAAAATGTTATCTCCTGATGGAGTAACCCCCCACCAAAACTCCAAATTAGGCTCTTAGTCTTGGAGCTTTTTCTCTCATCCTCGAGTGAGGCTTCTCACCTCATCGGCTTCTCATGCGACAGGCTTGACTCAGCCGAAGGTCCTGGCCAACTCCTGGAAGTCTTGTAGATGGGGAAAAGCTGTGGAGCATTAGTGGGACGAACCTGAAACTCAAACGGGTCACAGTTCGACGTCGCTGGCTTGACTCTCATTGATGGGTCAGTCACCTTATGGAGCTTTTGTACAAAGTTGTTCCAACCTTCTCCAAACCTCTGGATCTTCATCCAAAAGTATTTTTTCGGGTATTGCAGTGTCCACAAACATGGCCCAAGGTTCCAGCAGCTGTGTAATGCACCTTTGGAGTTGTGGCTACAATTCTCAGAATGCACCTGATCAAAATCTTCAAAAGGCCACTGGACGCTGGTCAGCTGGGCTTTTCTTGCAGGGACTCTTGGTAGCTCCTTTGTACCTCTTGCTTATAGGCAAACCACTCCTGGATCCTTAGAAGCAAGGCACAGTCACTTTGCGGTAATCCCAGAGTGTGCAGCTGGAACAGTCCTTGTGGGTGCAGTCCTGCAAGTGCAGACAATGAGTACAGCAGAAAATTCCTCCTTCTTGTGATTTTCTTCTAGCAGAGATCTGAGTTTCAGGGCAGCTCTTCCATATTTATCATGCTCCTCGATTGGCAAGCAGTGGGAAACCCCCGACCAATGGGGTGTAGGGTGCCACCCTCTGGGCTGCCCATTTCCTGCGAGGTGTGGGAAAATTCTATCCCAGAAAGTACTAGTTCACAAACATCCAAAGTGGAGAAAATCTTTCCTGGGTAATTAGGTCTAACACACCACACCCAGCCCTCTGGTAATTCAATTACAAGGGCTCCAATCTGGCCGGGAGTTCAGGAAATGGGAGAGGTCTGGTTTGTGTCACAAGTGTCCTTCCCTCCTTTAAAGACCAGTTGAGCCACCCTAGCCCCTTACTGCTTAGTCATCTGCTGTTATAGATCTCCACCTACCAGATGCTTTCTTTGTTTCAGAGTAGGCCACTTCACACCTCATTAAGGTAGCTTGGTTCAGCCTGCCAGAGGCTAAACAATCAGGAAAGGCTACTACAGGGCTGATTTAAGTAACTCTTTTAAAACTCTTTCCCTGCAACAGTTATACTAAACCTAACATTGGAAGGTTGTTGGATTTAATCTAATAATGTGATATCTTACTGTTAGAAACAGGGTCTCTGGTTGTCAGTCAGTTTGTACTCTGTTCAAGCATGGACCCTCTCTCTAGTCAGGCAATGGAGAAACACACTTAGATAACCCCTACTTACCCTCTTGGTAGCTTGGCACAAGCAGTCAGGCTTATCTCAGAAGCAATGTGTAACATATTTGTACCAAAACACACAGTAATACAATGAAAACACTACAAAATGGACACCACACCAGTTTAGGAAAATAGGAAATAGTTATCTAAATCTAAAGACCAAAATGACAAAAATCCAACATACCAAAGGCAAGATATGAATTTTCAAAAGAATAATTCTTACTACATAGAAGGCAATGGAAATGTTGATTTTACACAACGTACCTGGTTTGTGTCAAAAATAAAGCCGCATGGACGAGCCTGCTTTGGAAAAGTCAGCGATGCGTCGATTCCTTACTCACAAGTGAGGCCGTGCATCATTTCTTCCCCGGTCGAGTAAGCGGTGCATCATTTTTCTCCCTCGCAAGAAAGCAATACATTGATTTCCAGACAGGGCACCTCAGATCCGCATCTATTCACAATGACTTTGACGCCCAGAGACGACGAGTGAGAAATAAGGCTGCATGGTGTTAAAAAACCGTGTTGCATGGGGTTTGCATCATTATCAGCAGCTGCAAGTGGGTGTTGCATTGTTTCTCCAGCTGCAATGCATCGGTCTCCCAGCCACGTTGCAGGTGGAGCGTCGATTTTAGCTGTGAAGTGTGTGGCGCGTTGTTTATCAGCCATGTTGCAGATGGTGTGTTGAAAATTTCCCCGCACGGCATTCTGTGTGTGGATTTCAGCTCTTATTCTGCCTTTCAAGGGCCCAGGAACTGGATAGAGAGCACTTGGGACGGCAGGAGCCTCCTCAGCAGAGAGTCCAGGAGTTGGCATAGGAAGTCTTTGATGGCCCTGAGACTTCAAAACAAGAGGCAAACTCAGTTCAAGCCCTTGGAGATTCTTCTTTAAGCAGGAGTGTACAACAAAGTTCAGTCTTTGTCCCCTTTCACAGGCAGAGGCAGCAACTACAGGATAGCCCAACAAAGCACAGTCAGAGGCAGGGGCAGCACTTCTCCTCAGCTCTTCTCTTTGTCAGAAATTCCTCTTGGTTCGAGAAGTGATCTAAAAGTCTGGGGTTTTGGGTCCATTACTTATAACCCTTTCTGCCTTTGAAGTAGGCAAACTTCAAAAGAAAGTATCTGTTGTTCACAAGACCCTACATTGCCCAGGCCTGACCCCAGACACACACCAGGGGGTTGGGTACTGCATTGTATGAGTGCAAGCATAGCCCATTCAGGTGTAAGTGATCACTCCTCCCTCCACTCTAGCCCAAATGGCCCATCAGGATATGAAGGCTGCTCTCCAGCACCCTTTGTGTAACTGTCTAGAGGATATTTATAAACAGCCCAAGTGTCAGTCTGACCCAGACAGGGAATACACAACCAGGCAGAGTCACAGAATGGTTTAAGCAAGAAAATGCCCACTTTCTAAAAGTGGCATTTTCAAACTGACAATGTAAAAAACAACTTTACCAAAAGGTGTATTTTTAAATTGTGAGTTCAGAGACCTCAAACTCCTACCTCTACCTGCTCCCAAAAGGGAAACTGCACTAAAAAGTCAGTTAAAGGCAGACCCCATGTTCACCTATGAGAAAGATAGGCCTTGGAACAGTGAAAAACAAAGTTGGCATAATTTCACTGTCATGACTTGTAAAACACATCAGTACATGTCCCACCTTTAACATACACTGCACCTTGCCCATGGGCCTACCTAGGGCCTACCTTAGGGGTGCCTTACATGTATAAAAAGGGAGGTTTTAGGCCTGACAAGTGGGTACACTTGCCATGTCAAAATGGCAGGTTAAAACTTAACACACATACACTGCAGTGGCAGGCCTGAGTCATAATTACAGGGCTACTCATATGGGTCGCACAACCCATGCTGCAGGCCCACTAATAGCATTTGATTTACATGCCCTGGGCACCTCTAATGCACTTTACTAGGGACTTCCTGGTAAATCAAATGTGCCAATCATGGAAAAGCCAATTACATACACATTTTACACAGGGAGCACGTACACTTTAGCACTGGTCCGCAGTGGTAAAGTGGCCAGAGTACCAAAAACAGCAAAAAAAACAGTGCAGCGCACAGTCAAAACATGGGACGCAAAGGCTCAAAATACAGGGGAGACCACGCCAAGGATGCCAGGTCTAACATTTCCCTACGTAACCAGCTGAGGTAGGGCCCAAAAACCACAGCTACCCACTTTCCAAAAAAGGAGCCAGATTTGCGTGGAAAAATGTGATGTATCCATGTTTTGGGCTGTTTCCTGTAGTGGGCAATAGGCCGACCCACACAAGTGAGGTAACATTTTTACTGGGAGGCTTAGAGGAACACAAAATAATAGTGTTATCACCATTTGTATTTTTCTGCATTTGCACCTTCCAAATGTAGGACAATGTGTACGAAACAAGTAACTTTGAGAAATACCCTCTAATTCATAAGCTAGTATGAGTACCCATAAACCCATAAGCCGAGAGTTGTGCAAATAACCCCTGCTTCTAAACTCCATATCGTGTACCCATTTCAGAAATACATTCTCTGATACCTTCATTTCACTATTTATATTTTATCATATGAATCGTCTGTACCAGATGCACAATGAAAAACCATTGCAAGGTGCAGCACAGTTATTTATGGTAACTCGAGTTCTTGAAAAACCCACAAACCCGATAGATCACCACAACCAAAAGTGTATTTTGTGAATTGGCCATCGTGATGAGAAGTTACAAATGAAAATGTTGTCACACTTGCTCATTTTTTCCTACTAGTTTTCATTTTTTTTATTTAAAAACTTTGTCTCTTTATGAAAACCTTGAAGAATGTACACAAATGGCCCCTTGCTGACAGAATTGTGTCTAGTTTTCAGAAATGTACAGCTATCTGGGCTCCTCCATGGGTTTTACACCTGTTCCATCACATACTGGAAGGAGATTGAAAGCACAAAAAATAGGGAACATGGGCCATCTCCCAGTAAAATGACAAAATTGTGTTAGAAAAGTTGGGTCATATTTACACAGAAGTGGCACAGCGTGGCGCTGGGCCAAAATTGGCAGCACCACGCTGCATCACTTCTGAAATGCAGGAATGCCCCGTATTTACACAAATATGGTGCACCCCTGTGTTTCTCCTAAAGTTCAAGGGTGTCTGCGTTGAAGGGAATGATTGTTTATGGGCAGAAAGGTGTCCCTTACTGCACATAACCAAAAACAATCTAGAGTGGCAATTTGTCACTACTATGTGTGCTGCATTTGTCATTATCATCAAATCATCGTTGTTCAATGATTGTTTATGTGCAGGAAGGAACACCTTCCTGCACATAAACAATCGTTCAAAGCCATTTGCTCTTCCTATGTGTGCTGCAAAATGCAGCACACATAGATAAAGAAAAGACAAGGAGAAATATAAGTATTTCTCTTCATTGTGCCATGCTAATGCCACCCCTGGCGTGGCATTAGTTTTTGGCGCTGCCACAGGTTTAAGAATTCTTGTAAATCTGAGGCAGCTTCAAAAGCAATGGTTGTTGTGGTGGAACGCCCACAGTAACACCCATTGCACGCCCTCTGCCACAGAAAACTGTGTCAGAGTGGCCCATATTTACAAAAGTGGCTTAGTGCCACCTTCTAAATATGGCATAGTGCACAGCACCACAGGAGCATCAAAATAAGTGACACTCCAGTGGCTGTAGGGGCATGTAAATATGCCCCTTGGTTTCCAGAATCATGACTGCCTGTTCTTGAAAGCTGGAAAGATGGTGATTTTAGCACTGCAAACCTTTTTTAGACCCCCCCCCCAAAAAAAAACCAACATTTAGCTATATTTTGGCTAATTTGTCTGCCTCTTCCAGGGGAACCTACAAACTCTGGGTACCTTTAGAATCCCTATGGTGTTTCAAAAAAAGGCCACAAATTTGGAGTGGATAGGTTATGTAGACAGAAAGTTTGGCGGTCTAAGAGCGCACTACCCCAAACTGCCTAAAAAAGGCTTAGCATGGGGGGAGGCCTAACAACGAAAGGATTAAGCAACACATATTGGGCATGTTTGCAGTTTTCACCACATGAAATCGTTTTAACATTTCAACCTCTTCAGTACAAATATCTATTTTTGAGTATGGTGAATGCCAGAACCTCTTTCAGAGGAACACAAGGCATGCAGGGGATACTGGGCCCAACCATTGTGTTTGAGGCCTTTTACTTCAGATGTCCCTGGGCCTGATCTACTAGGGTTTCCATTCAAATGGGCCAAGTCCCCTTCTGCACTTGACTTTCAGTGCTAGCCGTGGTCAAGAAGACAAGGCTCCCACTCTAGGGGATGTAGATACAGATCAGCGAACACCACTTATAACTCAAAGTGCAGACAGTATGACCAATACATAAATATCCAGCCAAATACTTGCTTTTATAACAAAAAAGTAGTGTGTTTTTTCTATCTCTACACATGCAAAGGACAATCAGAAGCACAGCACAATCAACTCTGAGATTAGGGCTCTAGAAGCTGCAGGAAAATCACTGTCCCACAATTTTTGGATACAGGGTTAGGGTTATTCCCCATTCACGGGTGGCTGCATCAGGGAATGCAAACTATTAGGATGTACTTAAGAGTTACCTTTTGCCACAGCATCTTCAGCAGTGGATTTCCAGGGCCTCAAAGGCCTGATTTCAGTATTACTCACCCTGGCAGTGTGCAGTGTTTTGCAGGGCTTCAAATACCTAGTCTTGGGTCTCCCAAGTCTGGATCTTGCACAGTGATGTCGGTCCCTCACGATGGATGCAGAGGTACCCAGCAGCACAGGCTCTTTCGGTTGTGCAGTGATGCTGGTCAGTTTCCAATGATTGGAGCTGTTTCCTCTAGGCAGACACAATAGTAAGTTGTTCTTCCCCTAACAAAAAAAGAATGGGGAGTTCTCTGGCTTCCAAATGGCACTCCAGCGAGAATGTGACGTCCTCAGTAGTGTCCTATGATCCTCGGGGAAGCAGTAAGGTGCAGTTGGTGGCCACCGCAGTAATCCTCTTTGGAACTGATGCAACTCCTCTGTTGTATTAGCAAACCCTAGCAAAACTGATGCATCTCTTCTGCTACATGGATTGACCCAGTCACAAAGACCCATATCACGTTGCAGCCCATCCAAGCCCCTGCTGTATGATGCACCCTGAGTGCAGGCCTGTACATCCGTCATCAATGGCTGTCTTGATGATAACACTGGACTCTGTATTGCAGCCTCACAGTTCCTAAGAAACAATGCATTGCACTGGGTGATTGCTGCATCCCAGATCCCAGACTTTGCATTGCGAGCCCCATCATCAGGTTCCTTGATGGCAATGAGAGCATTCATTTTGCAGCATCAGCTGCACATTGCATCTTTGAACAAAGATTCTTTCAATTCTCCGCAAACCAGGATTTAAGGTTCTCTGTTCAGTGGGCCTCACATGGTTTCTGTAGCCAGTCAACACTACTTTACAATTGAATTGAACTTATGACTTTGTCCCAGTCCGGGGCAAACAGTCATCCACATTTTTTGCTTTGTGCTTTTTGGCACTATTTTCACTAAAATCTTTAAAATTAAATTTGCCTGGTTCTATGAATTAGATTTTTCTTGTTTTAGTCTTGTTTTATTTTTTAAAGATGGTTCCATTTTTGCAACTTGGTGTGGGATCTGTTTGTGTGGTGCTTTCACTTTATCACTGTTTTAAGTGTTGCATAAAAACTTTATACATTGCCTCTAAGTGAAGCCTGACTGCTCTGTGCAAAGCTACCAGGTGGTTTAGCATAGGGTAATTTTGGGTTGACCTGTGTCTCTCTCTGACAAGGATTGAGGTTGCTGCTTGACTAGAACTCATACCTCACTCAACCAACAACCCAGTTCCTTACAGTGTGCTTATTTCAGAACACATGAACTGCCAGCACAAACATTCACTATATCTGCACTACACAATTCTTCACCCTTCATGCATTGTACTTCCCACAAGAAAATGTACATCCAGCACTTGTGGTCCCTGTGAACACACTGTACATCACTACATCTCTCATCTAAGGTTTGCCTCTCAGGCATACATACACCCCACATATGTACTACCCACACATGTATTAAACAGTCCTGAACAATCATTGTACTGTGCTCTTCTCAGGCACAGGTACAACCAACACAGAGTCATTGCTCTTGCTCTACGCAGCACTCTACATATAACTGATTGTGAGAAAGTAGCCTTTTTCTAGCATGGTTACCTCGACTTTTGGCCTTTTTGTGAGTGTGTTAGTGTTTTTTACTCTGTCACTGGGATCCTGCTAGCCAGGACCCCAGTGCTCATAGTTTATAGCCTAATGTGTGTGTTGTCAGTAGTGCTGAACTGTGTCACTGAGGCTCTGCCAACCAGGACCTCAGTGCTTATGCTCTCTCTGCTTTTAAATTTGTCACAATAGGCTAGTGACTTCATTTACCTATTTCAATTGGCACACTGGGCCCCCGTATAAGTCCCTAGTATATGGTACCTAGGTACCCAGGGCATTGGGGTTCCAGGAGATCCTTATGGGCTGCAGCATTTCTTTTGCCAACCTTAAGGAGCTCAGACAAACCTTTTCACAGGACTGCCACCGCAGCCTGTGTGAAATAGTGCACACATTATTTCACAGACATTTTCACTGCACTTAAGTAACGTATAAGTCACCTATATGTCTAACCTTCATTTACTGAATGCTAGGTGCAAAGTTACTAAGTGTGAGAGCACCCTTACACTAGCAAAGGTGCCCCCACACAGTCCAGGGCCAATTCCCTGGACTTTGTGAATGCGGGGACGCCATTACATGCGTGTACTACATATAGGTCAATACCTATATGTAGCTTCACCATGGTAACTCCGAATAAGGCCATGTAAGGTGTCTAAGATCATGGAATTGTCCCCCCATTCCAAATCTGGTATTTGGGATCCAATTCCATGCATCCTCCTGGGGGCTCCACCACAGACCCCCTGTACTGCCAAACCAGCTCTCTGAGGCTTGCACTGCAGCTACAGCTGCTGCCACCTCACAGACAGGGTTCTGCCCTCCTGGGGTCTGAGCAGCTCAGTCTCAAGAAGGCAGAACAAAGCATTTTCTTTGGGAGCAGGGTGGTACACCCTCTCCCTTTGGAAATAGGTGTTACAGCCTGGGGAGGGGTAGCCTCCCCCAGCCTCTGGAAAAGGTTTGAAGAACATAGATGGTGCCCTCCTTGCATAAGCCAGTCTACACCATTCAGGGACCCCCAGTCCCTGCTCTGGCACGAAATTGGACAAAGGAAAGGGGTGTAACCACTCCCCTGTCCATCACCACCCCAGGGGTGGTGCCCAGAGCTCCTCTAGTGTGTCCCAGACCTCAGCCATCTTGTTTTCTAAGGTGTGGGGACAGTCTGGAGGCCTTTGAGTGGCCAGTGCCAGCAGGTGACGTCAGAGACCCCTCCTGATAAGTCCACACGTGATAAGGTAGCCAATCCCTCTTTCAGGGCTACTTAGGGTCTCTCCTGTGGGTTTCTCTTCAGATTCTGCTTGCAAGTTTCCAGCAGGAATCCTCTGCAAGTACTACTTCATCCTTTGACCTCGGATCGACCGCAGACTGCTCCAGGAACTGCTGTAACAGCAACAAAGTATCCAGAAGAGCTACTTTTCCCCTGCAACTTCAGATCCAGACAGTAACTGCAACAGTTTCCATGGTGTGCACATTCACTATGTCTTCACCCTGCACCAGTAGGACCAAAGAAATCTCCTGTGGAGTGACGGAGTCACTTTCCTGCTCTTGCAGGCACCTTCTAAGTTGACGCCCGGTTCTTTTGGACTTCTCTCCTGGTGACAAGCTTGCTCCTCGGAACACAAGTGGTGGACCCCTTCGACACAGACTGTCCTAAGGTCCTGCTGTCCCAATTTGGAGGAGGTAAGAGCTTGCTTCCCCGAGTCCGACAGTACCCGTGCACCACGTCTTCTTCACCTCCTGAGGCCTTTGTGCACTATTTGCAAAATTCCTTTGTGCACAGCCTGGCCCAGTTCCCCAGCACTCTATCCTGCGATGCTCAACTCACTGAGTTGACCTCCGATGGCTTGGGACCTTCCATTATAGTGCTGCACCAACCGCATTTTGCACCTCCTCTGTTCCCATGTTCTTGGACTCCCGTGGGTAGACTGAGGGCTCTATGAAGTCCTGAGAGCCCCCTCTTCCTCCTTATCCAGTGTTGAGGCCCCTAGGTCCCTTCTGGGTCCAGAGAGCACCACTTTGACGCAAAACACAACTTTGCTGGAACCAAGGCTTGTTTAACAAATCCAGCGGCAAAGCCCGCCTGCACATCCATTGCATCATGCAGGAACCCGCTGACATCTTCATTGAGTGCATTTCTGCAGTCTGCGTCCAACCGGGGACTCTTATTTTTCACCCTCTTCTGGGTTGGCAGGGCCTCCTGTCCTTCCTGAAACTTCTTCCGACTTCTGGACTTGGTCTCCTTCCTTTGCAGGTCGTCAGGTCCAAGAAACCACCATTTGTTGTTTGTAGTCTTGTGTGGTTCTTGCAAAAACTCTAATCACGACTTGTGACTTGTAGTGTGTCCTAAGGAAACTTGCAGTACTTTACTCCTACTTTCCTGGGCTCTGAGGGTGTATTTTACTTAGCTTTGCTATATTCTTACTCTCCCAGTGATTCTCTACACACTACACATGTGCTTCTTTGCACTTAGAAGATTTGAAAACACAGGCTCAAGCTAAAAAGATAATACCTTGGATCCACATTGGTTTCCAAACAAATTGTAGTACACTTGACAACATCACAGTGTTTTGTTGCAAATAAGTTCCACTACACACTAGATGCATTGACAGAGATAAGATTTATTTGGAGCTGCAGTTTTACAGTAGTCACTCCCTTGCTGAGCAGGTGCAACTGACCAGACTGTAACGCTCCCTCGTCAACTGATAACATGGAGCCCTATGCAGGAGCTCAACTACAAGAAAATCAAAATTCTATCCTTTGGCTCCAAAAAAAGGAAAGGCAACCTTCTGGAAGATAGAAGGGCAACTATAAAACTGTGTAGATCAACATATATACCTGGCAGTCTAATTTTTTAAAAGGACAACCATTAAGAACAACTAAAGGTTTAAGAAATGAGACAACACCACTGATTTAGCATTTTGAAACTATTACATATGTTAGATGGTCCACTAACTTCATCATTTTTAAATGTGATAAAATTAAAGAATTTGCCATCCTTAACGTAAAGAGCAGATGCATTTCCAGAAACAAAACCTATTGCATGTTTAAACTTGGAGCAAAGCAAAGTTTTGTTTTGTTTTTGCCTCTATCAGTCCTCCCTGAATCCACTAATCTGGCACAAACCCATTTCTAGTTTTGGTCTAATTAATTAAAAGATGAACACCAATGGTGCCAAACAGCTTTACTGCAATTCTATATACTGAATTTGAGTCTCTAATTCAACAAAGGAAAACACCATTGCACAAGAGATTAGCAAACCTTTTAAAGGAGCTGGATATGGCTAACCCTTCGGATCAAAACATTTCATGTTCCAGCCTCAAAGTTAGGTTAAAAAAGCACATATCAATCAAATTCTGTGCTGGAGATTTAAGAAACTATATTACACTGGATCATTCATTTCTGGTCAAAGTAATCAATCAATCACTATTTGCAAATCACAGCACTATCAGACCTGGGGATAGCTGGGCACTGGGGTGCAAGGTCTCATTCGAAAATCCAGGTCTTGAGTTTCTTTCTGCAAGGGAGGGTGCTGTTCAGAGGTGGATGGAGCAGGTCATTCCAGGTAGTAGCTGCGATGTAGGAGAACAAACGGCCACTGCTGTGGCTGTGACGGATTTGGGATGTGAGTGCAGGGGATAGCAGGGAGGAGCATAGGTGTCTGGAGAGTTGGTGAAAGTTTAGTTTGTGGTTTGATGTAGGCCAGTCATTGATCATGTAAGGCTTTGTAGGAGTGTGTAAGGATTTTAAACTGACATCTCATATGGATAGGGAGCTAGTGGAGATCAAACTGCAGGATTCTGAATGGTCTGGAGCCTTTTGAGGAGTTGGGTTGATTAGAATGTGTTGTCATAGTCTAGGTGGCTGGTGATGAGGGCCTGGTTTATACATTCTCTGGTGTTGACTGAGTCCATCTGAAGATTCTGCAGAGCAAGCGGAGGCTGTGGAAACATGAGGAGGCGAAGGAGGTGACTACATTGATTTGTTGCTTCATGGTCAGTTCACTGTTGAGGATGATGCCGAGGTTACGTGTGTGGTCTGTTGATGTGGGAGTGGGCCTGTCTTCTGCTGACCACCTTAGATCAGTACTTCTGTTTTGTCATAGTTGAGTTTGATCTAGTTTGCTCTCATCCAGTTTACTACATTGGTCATGGTGCTGTAGAAGTTTATTCTGATGGTGGAGAGGTATTCTGTGAGTGTGAGGATGAGCTGTGTATAGTCTGCATAGGATATGATCTCAAGACTGTGGGATCTGACAATGTCAGCGAGGAGGAGTCATGTAGGTGTTGAAAAGTGTAGAGCTGAGGGATTATTATTGGAGTAAGCTGCATATGATGTTCTTGGGTTTGGAGGTGAAGGGAGGTAGTCTGATGCTTTGAGTATGTCTTTTCAGGAAAGAGGTGATCCATTTGAGGGTGCTTTCTTGTATTCTAACTTTGTGGAGTCTGATGATGAGAGTGTGGTGGGAAACAGTGTTGAATGCAGCTGAGAGGTCATGGAGGATCATGGCAGCATTCTCCCATGGTTGAGGAGTGTTCTGATGTCATCTGTAGCTGTGATGGTGATCTAAGTAATGCGAATGCCATTGAATCCTGGTTGGGAGATGTCAAGCAGGATGTTCTGTCCCAGGTATTCAGTGAGCTGTTGATAGATGGTCTTCTTAAGTACTTTGGTGGGGTTAGGGAAGCAGAGAGATCAGTCAATAATTTTTGAGTTTGGTGGGGTCGGCAGATGGTTTCATTAGGAGGGGTCTGATTTCTGCTTGTTTCCATATGTCTAGGAAGACTGCTGTGTTAATGGAGGTATTAAGGATGCTAGTGAGTTCTGAGTTGATGTGTTAAGTAACATGGATGAACAGGTGGTGGGGGCATGGGTCGGTGGGTGCTCCAGATAGGATGGACCACATGGTGGCCAAAGTGGATTGTGTAGTGAGCGGTGTCCATGTGGTGATCATCTGGCTGGTGTGTGCTGGTTGGGCGAGGCTGTTGAGGTAGAAGACTGTGGGTTGGGGTCGAAGTAGTTAATGGTGGCGATCTTGCAGTGAAAGTAGTCTGAGAGGATGTTGCAGAGTTCTTGGGAAGAGGGAATTGTGTTCTCTGAGGCTGCCGGGTTGGAGTATTCTTTCACTACTATGAATATTTATTTTGTGTGGTTAGATTCTCTGTCAAAGTGTGCTGTTATGGCTGCTCTCTTGACTTCTTTGATCTGCCAGTGGTAATCATTGAGGGTTACTTGGTGGGTAGCTCTGTCAGTGGGGTTTCTTAGTGGATCGCCATTCTTTCTCAAGCCAATAGTGGCTGCGCTTGGAGGTTCTGAGCTCTGGTGTGTACCAGCTGGCTTGTCCTGAGGTTTTGTTGGTTCTGGCTGGCCTCAGTGGAGCCACTCATTCATTTTTTGCCTTCTTTCTACAGTTTTGTTCAGATCATGCTACCACCCTTGCACTTTAGCTCTTGCCCTTCCACTTAATATAGCTACTGTGTGAATTGCACGTTTTACTATAGTTTTACTATAATGATTTTAAATAATCAAATAATAAATAGATTTTAATTTTTGCAAGATTAAAGAGCCCCCTTGGATAGGCTTGTGACCTTGCAAGTCTAAAAAATATTTATCTATGGAAAAAAAGGAGAAATTGTCCACAAAATGGGGTGAATCTAAGTCTCTTTAATGGAGACTACAGGCCCTATTCAAACAAGTATATTATATCCTATAGAATTTGTGACAAGTGCCAAATGATATAAGTGAATTATATCTTATGGCATTTGTAATAATGTGTATAGGACATCCGTCACATTTTTGATGGAGTAACTGTCCTCCAAACTATAAATCAGGCTCTAAGACTGTCAAAAGGAAAAAGATATTCAAGGTCAGATCAGTAATCTAGAGCACAACATGTATCAACTTTAGGCCCACATAAAGAAATCTTTCAACCATCAAAAGATATTAAATCTAGTCTTTTTTCAGTCCAGCCCACTCCCTTTTCTGAGGTCTTCAGTATATGTAATAAACTTTTAAGAGAAATCTAAAAGGTATTTAACAATTCATTTTTAATAGTCATACAAGTAAATAGGGGTGCATCAAAGTGTGTGCCATGTCATTTTTTAGACCTTTGTAGCTATGAGATGTAATCTAGCAGAACAGTTGGCTGATTTCAATATAGAATAACATATGTTACTTGAATTGTTAGGTGGACTTTATGGCATCTAGTTATACCAATGTCTGAGCTTTCTTAAATATGGATTTACTATTGGCACAAGTTTTATCAAATGAATCACAGGTTTTCTAGTTATTTAAACAACAAAAGACAGTCAATCCTCCTTATCAGAATCCTAAGTTAGTGGTTGCGATGTCACCTCATTTTTGGGCATCTGTTTCTATGGTTTTGTTCCACCATATTGGGCAAACTGCAGGCAACATGGCTAGGCCCTATGCTCACCTCAATGTTTAAGAAGAGTGCTAGAAGTTAATCTGTTGCATATTAGCATATTTAGTTACTGGATACTTCTTCTGAAGTATTTTCAAAACTGGTGTTAATATGTCTGGGACAATGGTATAGCATTTGGGACTAATACCTTTGGAACAGTTAGAGTTTTGCCTATGTTTTGAGTACTGTACATCAGGTATTCTCCTTGGAACAAGAACTGGTGGCCTCAGGTAACTAATCGGAGGGCAAGATGGACTCCTTCATGGCAGAACCTAGTGCCTTCAATGGCAACTCATTGCTGTGTTGCAGATCCAGCATGCCCTTGCCAGGGTATATCATGCAGTCTTAGTAGCATTCACTAATGATCTTGGGAAGACGGGTAATACATCTTCACCCCCTGATGATTGTTTACCAGTGCTGTCTACATCACTCACCAGACTTCTATTGCAAGCCCCATTAGAAGAACACAGGCATTGGGAAGTGGATTATTGGTAAGGGCACATAAGTACCTACAGTTAGAAATAGGCAAGAGTCTCACATAAGGTCCAATCAAGGTCTCAAGAACTTAATCCTTGCTCAACCAGTGATTGCTTGGCCCACGAGCCATGAAGCTTAACTTAGGAGAAAAGTGTGTGAGGCACAGTAAATAAGTAAAACACAACATACAAGAACATTCTAACACCTATTTAGAGAAATTGGAAATATTTATATCTTTAAAAAGACACCAAAACAACAAAAATGCAATGAATGGGATCGGAGATATGATTTTTTTAAAGATTAAATGTAAAAATGTGCTCTCCAGTGCCTAAAAGCAAAAAGCACCAACAATGGATATCTGGTAGTGCTTGACCGGGGCAAAGTCAAAGTTTGAGGCCTACTGCGACAGAGCCTAAGTCCGATACACTGAGTGGGAGGCCTCAGTCAAAATGTTATCTCCTGATGGAGTAACCCCCCACCAAAACTCCAAATTAGGCTCTTAGTCTTGGAGCTTTTTCTCTCATCCTCGAGTGAGGCTTCTCACCAGATCGGCTTCTCATGCGACAAGCTTGACTCAGCCGAAGGTCCTGGCCAATTCCTGGAAGTCTTGTAGATGGGGAAAAGCTGTGGAGCATTAGTGGGACGAACCTGAAACTCAAACGGGTCACAGTTCGACGTCGCTGGCTTGACTCTCATTGATGGGTCAGTCACCTTATGGAGCTTTTGTACAAAGTTGTTCCAACCTTCTCCAAACCTCTGGATCTTCATCCAAAAGTCTTTTTTTGGGTATTGCAGTGTCCACAAACATGGCGCAAGGTTCCAGCAGCTGTGTAATGCACCTTTGGAGTTGTGGCTACAATTCTCAGAATGCACCTGATCAAAATCTTCAAAAGGCCACTGGACGCTGGTCAGCTGGGCTTTTCTTGCAGGGACTCTTGGTAGCTCCTTTGTACCTCTTGCTTATAGGCAAACCACTCCTGGATCCTTAGAAGCAAGGCACAGTCACTTTGCGGTAATCCCAGAGTGTGCAGCTGGTACAGTCCTTGTGGGTGCAGTCCTGCAAGTGCAGACAATGAGTACAGCAGAAAATTCCTCCTTCTTATGATTTTCTTCTAGCAGGGATCTGAGTTTCAGGGCAGCTCTTCCATATTTATCATGCTCCTCGATTGGCAAGCAGTGGGAAACCCCCGACCAATGGGGTGTAGGGTGCCACCCTCTGGGCTGCCCACTTCCTGCAAGGTGTGGGAAAATTCTATCCCAGAAAGTACTAGTTCACAAACATCCAAAGTGGAGAAAATCTTTCCTGGGTGATTAGGTCTAACACACCACACCCAGCCCTCTGGTAATTCAATTACAAGGGCTCCCATCTGTCCGGGAGTTCAGGAAATGGGAGAGGTCTGGTTTGTGTCACAAGTGTCCTTCCCTCCTTTAAAGACCAGTTGAGCCACCCTAGCCCCTTACTGCTTTGTCATCTGCTGTTATAGATCTCCACCTACCAGATGCTTTCTTTGTTTCAGAGTAGGCCACTTCACACCTCATTAAGGTAGCTTGGTTCAGCCTGCCAGAGGCTAAACAATCAGGAAAGGCTACTACAGGGCTGATTTAAGTAACTCTTTTAAAACTCTTTCCCTGCAACAGTTATACTAAACCTAACATTGGAAGGTTGTTGGATTTAATCTAATAATGTGATATCTTACTGTTAGAAACAGGGTCTCTGGTTGGCAGTCAGTTTGTACTCTGTTCAAGCAGGGACCCTCTCTCTAGTCAGGCAATGGAGAAACACACTTAGATAACCCCTGCTTACCCTCTTGGTAGCTTGGCACAAGCAGTCAGGCTTATCTCAGAAGCAATGTGTAACATATTTGTACCAAAACACACAGTAATACAATGAAAACACTACAAAATGGACACCACACCAGTTTAGGAAAATAGGAAATATTTATCTGAATCTAAAGACCAAAATGACAAAAATCCAACATACCAAAGGCAAGATATGAATTTTCAAAAGAATAATTCTTACTCCATAGAAGGCAATGGAAATGTTGATTTTACACAACGTACCTGGTTTGTGTCAAAAATAAAGCCGCATGGACGAGCCTGCTTTGGAAAAGTCAGCGATGCGTCGATTCCTTACTCACAAGTGAGGCCGTGCATCATTTCTTCCCCGGTCGAGTAAGCGGTGCATAATTTTTCTCCCTCGCAAGAAAGCAATACATTGATTTCCAGACAGGGCACCTCAGATCCGCATCTATTCACAATGACTTTGACGCCCAGAGACGACGCGTGAGAAATAAGGCTGCATGGTGTTAGAAAACCGTGTTGCATGGGGTTTGCATCATTATCAGCAGCTGCAAGTGGGGGTTGCATTGTTTCTCCAGCTGCAATGCATCGGTCTCCCAGCCACGTTGCAGGTGGAGCGTCGATTTTAGCTGTGAAGTGTGTGACGCGTTGTTTATCAGCCATGTTGCAGATGGTGTGTTGAAAATTTCCCCGCACGGCATTCTGTGTGTGGATTTCAGCTCTTATTGTGCCTTTCAAGGGCCTAGGAACTGGATAGAGAGCACTTGGGACGGCAGGAGCCTCCTCAGCAGAGAGTCCACGAGTTGGCATAGGAAGTCTTTGATGGCCCTGAGACTTCAAAAAAAGAGGCAAACTCAGTTCAAGCCCTTGGAGATTCTTCTTTAAGCAGGAGTGTACAACAAAGTTCAGTCTTTGTCCCCTTTCACAGGCAGAGGCAGCAACTACAGGATAGCCCAACAAAGCACAGTCACGGGCAGCACTTCTCCTCAGCTCTTCTCCTTGTCAGAAATTCCTCTTGGTTCGAGAAGTGATCTCAAAGTCTGGGGTTTTGGGTCCATTACTTATAACCATTTCTGGCTTTGAAGTAGGCAAACTTCAAAAGAAAGTATCTGTTGTTCACAGGACTCTACATTGCCCAGGCCTGACCCCAGACACACACCAGGGGGTTGGGTACTGCATTGTATGAGTGCAAGCATAGCCCATTCAGGTGTAAGTGATCACTCCTCCCTCCACTCTAGCCCAAATGGCCCATCAGGATATGAAGGCTGCTCTCCAGCACCCTTTGTGTAACTGTCTAGAGGATATTTATAAACAGCCCAAGTGTCAGTCTGACCCAGACAGGGAATACACAACCAGGCAGAGTCACAGAATGGTTTAAGCAAGAAAATGCCCACTTTCTAAAAGTGGCATTTTCAAACTGACAATGTAAAAAACAACTTTACCAAAAGGTGTATTTTTAAATTGTGAGTTCAGAGACCTCAAACTCCTACCTCTACCTGCTCCCAAAAGGGAAACTGCACTAAAAAGTCAGTTAAAGGCAGACCCCATGTTCACCTATGAGAAAGATAGGCCTTGGAACAGTGAAAAACAAAGTTGGCATAATTTCACTGTCAGGACTTGTAAAACACATCAGTACATGTCCCACCTTTAACATACACTGCACCTTGCCCATGGGGCTACCTAGGGCCTTACATGTATAAAAAGGGAGGTTTTAGACCTGACA
Source organism: Pleurodeles waltl (assembly GCF_031143425.1). NCBI lineage: Eukaryota > Metazoa > Chordata > Amphibia > Caudata > Salamandridae > Pleurodeles > Pleurodeles waltl. The sequence goes on from NC_090436.1 coordinate 470,247,222, forward strand.
AGTGGGTACACTTGCCATGTCAAAATGGCAGGTTAAAACTTAACACACATACACTGCAGTGGCAGGCCTGAGTCATAATTACAGGTCTACTCATACGGGTCGCACAACCCGTGCTGCAGGCCCACTAATAGCATTTGATTTACATGCCCTGGGCACCTCTAATGCACTTTACTAGGGACTTCCTGGTAAATCAAATGTGCCAATCATGGAAAAGCCAATTACATACACATTTTACACAGGGAGCACGTACACGTTAGCACTGGTCCGCAGTGGTAAAGTGGCCAGAGTAACAAAAACAGTAAAAAAAACAGTGCAGCGCACAGTCAAAACATGGGACGCAAAGGCACAAAATACAGGGGAGACCACGCCAAGGATGCCAGGTCTAACATTTCCCTACGTACCAGCTGAGGTAGGGCCCAAAAACCACAGCTACCCACTTTGCAAAAAAGGAGCCAGTTTTGCGTGGTAAAATGTGATGTATCCATGTTTTGGGCTGTTTCCTGTAGTGGGCAATAGGCCGACCCACACAAGTGAGATAACATTTTTACTGGGAGGCTTAGAGGAACACAAAATAATAGTGTTATTACCATTTGTATTTTTCTGCATTTGCACCTTCCAAATGTAGGACAATGTGTACGAAAGAAGTAACTTTGAGAAATACCCTCTAATTCATAAGCTGGTATGAGTACCCATAAACCCATAAGCCGAGAGTTGTGCAAATAACCCCTGCTTCTAAACTCCATATCGTGTACCCATTTCAGAAATACATTCTTTGATACCTTCATTTCACTATTTATATTTTATCATATGAATCGTCTGTACCAGATGCACAATGAAAAACCATTGCAAGGTGCAGCACAGTTATTTATGGTAACTCGAGTTCTTGAAAAACCCACAAACCCGATAGATCACCACAACCAAAAGTGTATTTTGTGAATTGGCCATCGTGATGAGAAGTTACAAATGAAAATGTTGTCACACTTGCTCGTTTTTTCCTACTAGTTTTCATTTTTTTTATTTAAAAACTTTGTCTCTTTATGAAAACCTTGAAGAATGTACACAAATGGCCCCTTGCTGAATTCAGAATTGTGTCTAGTTTTCAGAAATGTACAGCTATCTGGGCTCCTCCATGGGTTTTCCACCTGTTCCATCACATACTGGAAGGAGATTGAAAGCACAAAAAATAGGGAACATGGGCCATCTCCCAGTAAAATGACAAAATTGTGTTAGAAAAGTTGGGTCATATTTACACAGAAGTGGCGCAGCGTGGCGCTGAGCCAAAATTGGCAGCACCACGCTGCATCACTTCTGAAATGCAGGAATGCCCCGTATTTACACAAATATGGTGCACCCCTGTGTTTCTCCTAACGTTCAAGGGTGTCTGCGTTGAAGGGAATGATTGTTTATGGGCAGAAAGGTGTCCCTTACTGCACATAACCAAAACAATCTACAGTGGCAATTTGTCACTACTATGTGTGCTGCATTTGTCATTATCATCAAATCATCGTTGTCCAATGATTGTTTATGTGCAGGAAGGAACACCTTCCTGCACATAAACAATCATTCAAAGCCATTTGCTCTTCCTATGTGTGCTGCAAAATGCAGCACACATAGATAAAGAAAAGACAAGGAGAAATACAAGAATTTCTCTTCATTGTGCCATGCTAATGCCACCCCTGGCGTGGCGTTAGTTTTTAGCGCTGCCACAGGTTTAAAAATTCTAGTAAATCTGAGGCAGCTTCAAAAGCAATGGTTGTTGTGGTGGAACGCCCACAGTAACACCCATTGCACGCCCACTGCCACAGAAAACTGTGTCAGAGTGGCCCATATTTACAAAAGTGGCTTAGTGCCACCTTCTAAATATGGCATAGTGCACAGCACCACAGGAGCATCAAAATAAGTGACACTCCAGTGTCTGTAGGGGCATGTAAATATGCCCCTTGGTTTCCAGAATCATGACTGCCTGTTCTTGAAAGCTGGAAAGATGGTGATTTTAGCACTGCAAACCTTTTGTTGATGTAATTTGCAGGAAACACTTGTTTAGACCCCCCCCCCCAAAAAAACCCAACATTTAGCTATATTTTGGCTAATTTGTCTGCCTCTTCCAGGGGAACCTACAAACTCTGGGTACCTTTAGAATCCCTATGGTGTTTCAAAAAAAGGACACAAATTTGGAGTGGATAGGTTATGTAGACAGAAAGTGTGGCGGTCTAAGAGCGCACTACCCCAAACTGCCTAAAAAAGGCTTAGCATGGGGGGAGGCCTAACAACGAAAGGATTAAGCAACACATATTGGGCATGTTTGCAGTTTTCACCACATGAAATCGTTTTAACATTTCAACCTCTTCAGTACAAATATCTATTTTTGAGTATGGTGAATGCCAGAACCTCTTTCAGAGGAACACAAGGCATGCAGGGGATACTGGGCCCAACCATTGTGTTTGAGTCCTTTTACTTCAGATGTCCCGGGGCCTGATCTACTAGGGTTCCCATTCAAATGGGCCAAGTCCCCTTCTGCACTTGACTTTCAGTGGTAGCCGTGGTCAAGAAGACAAGACTCCCACTCCAGGGGATGTAGATACAGATCAGCGAACACCACTTATAACTCAAAGTGCAGACAGTATGACCAATACATAAATATCCAGCCAAATACTTGCTTTTATAACAAAAAGTAGTGTGTTTTTTCTATCTCTACACATGCAAAGGACAATCAGAAGCACAGCACAATCAACTCTGAGATTAGGGCTCTAGAAGTTGCAGGAAAATCACTGTCCCACAATTTTTGGATACAGGGTTAGGGTTATTTCCCATTCACGGGTGGCTGCATCAGGGAATGCAAACTATTAGGATGTACTTAAGAGTTACCTTTTGCCACAGCATCTTCAGCAGTGGATTTCCAGGGCCTCAAAGGCCTGATTTCAGTATTACTCACTCTGGCAGTGTGCAGTGTTTAGCAGGGCTTCAAATACCTAGTCTTGGGTTTCCCAAGTCTGGATCTTGCACAGTGATGTCGGTCCCTCACGATGGATGCAGAGGTACCCAGCAGCACAGGCTCTTTCGGTTGTGCAGTGATGCTGGTCAGTTTCCAATGATTGGAGCTGCTTCCTCTAGGCAGACACAATAGTAAGTTGTTCTTCCCCTAACTAAAAAAGAATGGGGAGTTCTCTGGCTTCCAAATGGCACTCCAGCGAAGAATGTGACGTCCTCAGTAGTGTCCTATGATCCTCGGGGAAGCAGTAAGGTGCAGTTGGTGGCCACCGCAGTAATCCTCTTTGGAACTGATGCAACTCCTCTGTTGTATTAGCAAACCCTAGCAAAACTGATGCATCACTTCTGCTGCATGGATTGACCCAGTCACAAAGACCCATATCACGTTGCAGCCCATCCAAACCCCTGCTGTATGATGCACCCTGAGTGCAGGCCTGTACATCCGTCATCAATGGCTGTCTTGATGATAACACTGGACTCTGTATTGCAGCCTCACAGTTCCTAAGAAACAATGCATTGCACTGGGTGATTGCTGCATCCCAGATCCCAGACTTTGCATTGCGAGCCCCATCATCAGGTTCCTTGATGGCAATGAGAGCATTCATTTTGCAGCATCAGCTGCACATTGCATCTTTGAACACAGATCCTTTCAATTCTCCGCAAACCAGGATTTAAGGTTCTCTGTTCAGTGGGCCTCACATGGTTTCTGTAGCCAGTCAACACTACTTTACAATTGAATTGAACTTATGACTTTGTCCCAGTCCGAGGCAAACAGTCATCCACATTTTTCACTTTGTGCTTTTTGGCACTATTTTCACTACAATCTTTAAAATTAAATTTCCCTGGTTCTATGAATTAGATTTTTGTTGTTTTAGTCTTGTTTTATTTTTTAAAGATGGTTCCATTTTTGCAACTTGGTGTGGGATCTGTTTGTGTGGTGCTTTCACTTTATCACTGTTTTAAGTGTTGCATAAAAACTTTATACATTGCCTCTAAGTGAAGCCTGACTGCTCTGTGCAAAGCTACCAGGTGGTTTAGCATAGGGTAATTTTGGGTTGACCTGTGTCTCTCTCTGACAAGGATTGAGGTTGCTGCTTGACTAGAACTCATACCTCACTCAACCAACAACCCAGTTCCTTACAGTGTGCTTATTTCAGAACACATGAACTGCCAGCACAAACATTCACTATATCTGCACTACACAATTCTTCACCCTTCATGCATTGTACTTCCCACAAGAAAATGTACATCCAGCACTTGTGGTCCCTGTGAACACACTGTACATCACTACATCTCTCATCTAAGGTTTGCCTCTCAGGCATACATACACCCCACATATGTACTACCCACACATGTATTAAACAGTCCTGAACAATCATTGTACTGTGCTCTTCTCAGGCACAGGTACAACCAACACAGAGTCATTGCTCTTGCTCTACGCAGCACTCTACATATAACTGATTGTGAGAAAGTAGCCTCTTTCTAGCATGGTTACCTCGACTTTTGGCCTTTTTGTGAGTGTGTTAGTGTTTTTTACTCTGTCACTGGGATCCTGCTAGCCAGGACCCCAGTGCTCATAGTTTGTAGCCTAATGTGTGTGTTGTCAGTAGTGCTGAACTGTGTCACTGAGGCTCTGCCAACCAGGACCTCAGTGCTTATGCTCTCTCTGCTTTTAAATTTGTCACAATAGGCTAGTGACTTCATTTACCTATTTCAATTGGCACACTGGGCCCCCGTATAAGTCCCTAGTATATGGTACCTAGGTACCCATGGCATTGGGGTTCCAGGAGATCCTTATGGGCTGCAGCATTTCTTTTGCCAACCTTAAGGAGCTCAGACAAACCTTTTCACAGGACTGCCACCGCAGCCTGTGTGAAATAGTGCACACATTATTTCACAGACATTTTCACTGCACTTAAGTAACTTATAAGTCACCTATATGTCTAACCTTCATTTACTGAATTCTAGGTGCAAAGTTACTAAGTGTGAGAGCACCCTTACACTAGCAAAGGTGCCCCCACACAGTCCAGGGCCAATTCCCTGGACTTTGTGAATGCGGGGACACCATTACATGTGTATACTACATATAGGTCAATACCTATATGTAGCTTCACCATGGTAACTCCGAATAAGGCCATGTAAGGTGTCTAAGATCATGGAATTGTCCCCCCATTCCAAATCTGATATTTGGGATCCAATTCCATGCATCCTCCTGGGGGCTCCACCACAGACCCCCTGTACTGCCAAACCAGCTCTCTGAGGCTTGCTCTGCAGCTACAGCTGCTGCCACATCACAGACAGGGTTCTGCCCTCCTGGGGTCTGAGCAGCTCAGTCTCAAGAAGGCAGAACAAAGCATTTTCTTTGGGAGCAGGGTGGTACACCCTCTCCCTTTGGAAATAGGTGTTACAGCCTGGGGAGGGGTAGCCTCCCCCAGCCTCTGGAAAAGGTTTGAAGAACATAGATGGTGCCCTCCTTGCATAAGCCAGTCTACACCATTCAGGGACCCCCCGTCCCTGCTCTGGCACGAAATTGGACAAAGGAAAGGGGTGTGACCACTCCCCTGTCCATCACCACCCCAGGGGTGGTGCCCAGAGCTCCTCTAGTGTGTCCCAGACCTCAACCATCTTGTTTTCTAAGGTGTGGGGACACTCTGGAGGCCTTTGAGTGGCCAGTGCCAGCAGGTGACGTCAGAGACCCCTCCTGATAAGTCCACACCTGATAAGGTAGCCAATCCCCCTTTCAGGGCTACTTAGGGTCTCTCCTGTGGGTTTCTCTTCAGATTCTGCTTGCAAGTTTCCAGCAGGAATCCTCTGCAAGTACTACTTCATCCTCTGACCTCGGATCGACCGCAGACTGCTCCAGGAACTGCTGTAACAGCAACAAAGTATCCAGAAGAGCTACTTTTCCCCTGCAACTTCAGATCCAGCCAGTAACTGCAACAGTTTCCACAGTGTGCACATTCACTATGTCTTCACCCTACACCAGTAGGACCAAAGAAATCTCCCGTGGAGTGACGGAGTCACTTTCCTGCTCTTGCAGGCACCTTCTAAGTTGACGCCCGGTTCTTTTGGACTTCTCTCCTGGTGACAAGCTTGCTCCTCGGAACACAAGTGGTGGACCCCTTCGACACAGACTGTCCTAAGGTCCTGCTGTCCCAATTTGGAGGAGGTAAGAGCTTGCCTTCCCCGAGTCCGACAGTACCCGTGCACCACGTCTTCTTCACCTCCTTAGGCCTTTGTGCACTATTTGCAAAATTCCTTTGTGCACAGCCTGGCCCAGTTCCCCAGCACTCTATCCTGCAATGCTCAACTCACTGAGTTGACCTCTGATGGCTTGGGACCTTCCATTGTAGTACTGCACCAACCGCATTTTGCACCTCCTCTGTTCCCATGTTCTTGGACTCCCGTGGGTAGACTGAGGGCTCTATGAAATCCTGAGAGCCCCCTCTTCCTCCTTATCCAGTGTTGAGGCCCCTAGGTCCCTTCTGGGTCCAGAGAGCACCACTTTGACGCAAAACACAACTTTGCTGGAACCAAGGCTTGTTGGACAAATCCAGCACCAAAGCCCGCCTGCACATCCATTGCATCATGCAGGAACCCGCTGACATCTTCACTGAGTGCATTTCTGCAGTCTGCGTCCAACCGGGGACTCTTATTTTTCACCCTCTTCTGGGTTGGCAGGGCCTCCTGTCCTTCCTGAAACTTCTTCCGACTTCTGGACTTGGTCTCCTTCCTTTGCAGGTCGTCAGGTCCAAGAAACCACCATTTGTTGTTTGTAGTCTTGTGTGGTTCTTGCAAAAACTCTAATCACGACTTGTGACTTGTAGTGTGTCCTAAGGAAACTTGCAGTACTATACTCCCACTTTCCTGGGCTCTGAGGGTGTATTTTACTTAGCTTTGCTCTATTCTTACTCTCCCAGTGATTCTCTACACACTACACTTGTCTAGGGGGGAATTTGTGATTCCCATTCCACTTTCTTAGTATATGGTTTGTGTTGCCCCGTTGCATTCTATAGCATTTCCTATTGTTTACACTATCCTATGTCTAATTACTTACCTTATTTTGGTGCCTAGTGTATATATTGTGTATAATACTTACCTCAAGAAGGAGTATTCCATCTAAGATATTTTTGGCCTTGTGTCACCCAAATAAACTACCTTGATTTTTGGTAACACTGAGTATTGTCTTTACTTGTGTACAAGTACTGTGCAACTATAAGTGGTACTGCAGGAGCTTTGCATGTCTCCTAGTTCAGCCTAAGCTGCTCTGCTATAGCTACCTCTATCAGCCTAAGCTGCTAGACAGCACTACTACATTTCACTAATAAGTGATAACTGGACCTGGTGTAAGTACTCAAGGTACCCACCATAAACCAGGCCAGCCTCCTACACTGATATATTGGCTGAGGGTGAGATAAGTACACAGCAGCAGAACTTTTCAAAAGGTGAGTGGGCCTGTAGGCGTCACTCCAGTGACATGGGTAAAGAGGTCATGTGCACTACTACTGATCATTAGACAGTATGTTGACACCACATCACGCATGCTGCTTAACTCCTGGTGAAGGCATTAACCTTCCATCACTATGAGAGTATAGCTTTAAGTGCCCCTCCCTGTCCAACAAGACTGCAAACTGAGACAGAAGCCTATGTCATGGCACACATGCATGATCCATGTTCACCTATGACAAAAAAAATTGCATTAGGGATCCAGACAACAGGACAGTTCGGCACTTAGGGTAGGGGAACACACCTTTTACCATGTAGAAGATTTTAACGTCCCAACAGTGAAGATCAATGACCATGGATTAATTCATAATACACACTTCTATTGCATTGTGGGAAGTATATATGGGAAAAACGTGCCATCTGCCTCATCAAAGAAAAGAATCAAATCCAATTGCCTAAGAGAACAGCAATGTTGTAGCTACTGTGTAATCGTACTGCAATTCATATTCTTTTCTATGAATCATCTAGTTAGTGCTACAGGAGAAGCCACAGCAGGACCTAACCTGGAGGCCCGCTCCTGGAAGGTCCCAGCTGCTTGACTGCTACTCCAGAAACTGGAGGCAATTATGGTGGAGTACTGCCAGCTGGTGGTACTCCAGGAGGAGGAGAAGGAGGCAGTCACTGCTGCATTGGCCCACCTGCCAGAGGCACACTGGGAATGCTATCACTGTCACCACAGGCAGACGAGGTCCCCAGCAACCCAAGACAAGCCACCCATCCACCACCATTGACTCTGCCTTCCTTGATAAGGTCATGCAGGGCCTGGACAAAATAAGGCAAGTCCATCAGGAACTGTTGCAGGCCTCTTTTTTTTTACGAGGGTTGAGACTTGTTTTGGGAGGAGAGGATGGGATGGACAGTTGGGGATAAGGGCGTTTAAGGTATGTTGTCTTTGGTTGAGGGGGTGGGCCTGTTGTGAGAGGAGATGATGGGACTTTATCAATTTCTTTTTTGTTAAATTAAATCTATTATTTTTTATTCATCTGAAGTGTATGTCTTTGCATTAATAAGAGAAGCCTCACACACATTTAAAGAGGAAGCACTACCAACAAGGATGACAGAGTCTGTTCTTCTGCACAACCAATTGTCCCACTGTGTCCATCACCTTCATCTTTTCACATTCTTAATATTCCCCCACCCAATCTCTTCCTCCCGTTGTTGTTAACTACCTACACTACTTACCTTACAGCATCCCATTCAGAACTCCCTCTTGCAAACAGTGTTGTAAAACAGAATATGAATGACCTATCCATACACAACTTTCCTACCCTTGCATGATCAGGCTGATCAGCACCCACTCTCCCAGTATCAGTAATAGCTATTACTGCCCTTGCCCTACCCTCTGTAACTACTAAGGGCCACTAATGGGGTCAGTCAACAAAAACAACAATCCCTCCTCGATGAGAGCTTTTTTTCTTATCTGAGTAGATAAAGCAATGTCTGCAGGCTTTTCCAAAAGGTCTTCGTAAAACTAGCAGCAGTGTACCAACAGCACTAACAGGGATGATGTCAAAGGGATTGTAACAGGCCATCATAAAAGATTCTGGTGAGGTGACCTAGTGCATCATAGCCATCAACAAGACTAAAAGATAACAGAATGAGTATAAAATTCAAGATTGAGACTAGTATGATAAAACAACAATTAACCTTAAGTCTCAAGAGGATGAGTCAGGACGACTCAGTAAAAGATTACTTCAGGAGAATACAAATACATTGGATGTAGATTTGTAAAAGGTGCACACTACCTATCATTGAGCATATATTGCTGTAATTAGGTCTCTGCACTATGATGTCCTTTTTTATGCCTGGATAAAAGGAGAGGGAATGGACAAATGTCAAGTTTTATACTACCACCTAATGTAACAGTTGGTATGGTTTTAACCACATCCACCAACTGTGACATCCGTTGATGGTAGGGATTAATACACCACTCAAATGATCAACAACCTGAGTGAAGAGTTCTAGTTTTTTTTTAATGACTGGATGGGTATGGGATAATTGAGGAAAGGCGGGATAGACTAAACACAACATTCATCAAGGTGATGACCCCATCAGGTCTGTTATGGAAGAAAAATGACAATCCAGTAAGTAAAAGCAATACAGTCCTTCATTCCTCAGACTTTCACGTTATCTAATTTATCTAATTAATTTGTGTTATCCATGGCTTTAAAAATGCAAAATAGGTGGGACCCACACAGCTAAAAACATAGGTGTGGTCAGATATGAAAAGAAAAATTTATTTTGCATCTGCATTCCTCTGCCATTGTCCGTCTTGGGTGCAGGGCAGAGCTAAAAGCTGGAGCACTATGATGCAATCTTCTGTCAGTAAAAATGGCCTGTGGGGTACCAAACTAAAATGGCAATTCTGGAGAGTCAAAGTAAGCATGTTGGTGCTTGAGGATCAGGAGGGCATAGGTTGGTAGAGTCTTTGGTGTGTGCCATTAACTAAGAAGCAAGAAAATAAAATTCTTACCGCCAATCACAAACAACTAATTTCATGTTCCCTGTGATCATGCTAATAACATTGTGCTGTGCGAAGTAAAGCAGATCACAAGTCAATCACTTAAATATGGTTTGCATGTTGAGCCACTACTATGGATTTTTCTAATCAATGCACCTCTCAAGTCCACAGGGATAGGCCCATTTGAGTCCTTTTGTTTCCCATTGAAGCAGATTCTAGGCAATGGCCTTCTGGTTGAATTCATTTCAGCTGACAGAGATAAGCCTGTATTGTTGATAAAAAATAATTTGAATTTCAGAATGAGTTGTTTATGTTTAGGCTTGGTAAATAAAGTGATTGGGCTCCGAAAGAAATCAAGGATGATTGACTTAAGTTGTTAAAAGAAAAATGAAAGCATATACCCCAATATGTGAAAAGCAAGCAATGATGCAGAATGAGTTCACATTATCAAGTGAAATGTACTACATCCTCGCATTCACAACAACATGATTTATCTTTTAATTTGTAATGCACATCAGTGCAAGTAAAGTGCCTGTTCCATGAGTCTGGAAGTCCAGTAAGGGAATGAAAGAAAGGATAGGCATGTGACACATCTTATTATTTAATGTCTTTTTAGGAAACATAGGCTTCCTATTTCAGAAGACTGTCATAATTTGCTATTTTCAAAGTCAACGGTTAAACCAAAGGTTAAATTACTCTTTCTCTTTCCAGCCTGGGCCAAATAACTGCTGTGTCCTCTTTGATTAACTATCTGCGCCATGCACACTGGACCACTCTAGTTCAGTTTATTATTTACAATATGCTGTTTGTGTAAGTATGTCATACACTATTGATATATCTATCTAAATAGCTGGTTTGTTCATGAACGTCAGTACTGTGTGTGATAACTTCAGTACTCGGTGCAAGCAAAGCAACTGAAAACAATCTGTGAAATGTGGGTCATTTAAAGAATCTAGGCAATGTAACACAAGTGAATAAATCACATACTTTTTCCACATCATTATACAGAAAAGGCTAGTTTTTGTCCCTCCAGAGCAATTATGGGAATGGAGACAGGAGATTCAGGGAAAAATACATTAAATAATTGTAGGTGGCCCACCAGATCTCAGGACCCATTGAGACACTATTGGAGAGAGCCACAAAGAAAAAGAAAAAGAAAAAAGTGATTAAAAACAAACAGCACACTCTACCACAATTAGCAGCAACCACAAATAAATATATTAGTAAAAAGAAAAAAATGAACAAAGAGTTTATAGGCCTCTTCTATCGAAGGTCCTTGGAAATGACTTTTAAAAGTGAAGTAAAGAGATTAAAGCACACACTGGCTTTACAAAATGGAGTTCAAAATGGCCACCAAACACACACACTGACTGCCTCCACAAAATGGTGGCTGCTGCTTGGTCTGCAAAGAAGGAGGCAAAGAGAAAAAAGAGAAAATGACCACTGTGACTACACACATAGTGGCTACACAAAATGGCCACTTTCACATGGCCAGCAAAGAAAAGGCATGGAGAACACAGAACACATGCCACCCTGGCAATAATAAATAATAGCTGGTGCTTCAGGGCCCATTGGAACTAGTTCAAGGCAGGCAAAAAAATATAAAAATCGCTGGTGGCCCACCATGGCCCTGGGCTCATGAGGACTCTATGGGAGGAAGGCAAATATTGAAAAACAAAGGCCATATTTAAGAGGGCCTAGCGCCCTCTTGCACCACTGTAGCATTGTTTTTTTTTTTTTGCTAATGTGGCCCAACGAGGCCAAAATCGCTGCTCCAGATTTACTAAGTGGTGCAATGCATGTATTGCACCACTTTGTAACCCCTTGTGCCACCTTATGCTTGTGCCAGGTAAAATGTTTGCAAAGGGGTGTTTCCCCATTAGGGGAACTGAAAAAAATGTTGCAAAGAAATCAAGATTTTTTGCTGCATTTTTAACATGGAGAAAGTTTATATTTTATTTAACCCTGGGTCTCCACCATCAATAAGGGGCAAATATTTCTAATTCCTCTTAAAGAGTAAATCCCACATGGGTCCATTTACTCCAGCCCAAAATCCAGGCCATCAACCAACAAAGATAAATAGCTCAGCCAGCACCCGAGCAAAGCTGTAAAATCTTTAAAATTAGATACCTAAGGGAATCCAGGATGGTGCGACGTGTTTGGCTTTCACCAGGTTGTTTTATCCAGAATGACTTCCAAACCTCAAACTGTGACTAAAGAAACACATATTCCTCACATTTCTGTGATGAAAAGTTCTTGAATCTGCATGGAGCCTTAAACTTCCTTCCACCCATGATTCCCCTAAGACTTCTGATAAAAATGGTCCTTACTTGTGTTGGTAAGCCTAGTGCCTGAGTGCCTGCAATAGGAAATGTCCCAAACGCAATATTGATACATCATGTTTTTCTACTCAACACCGGCCCATTTTTTCCAAAGCACCTAGCTGTGGATTTTGGGCAATAGCTTAGCTAGCCCCCACGGAAATCTAGCGAACCTGTACATTTTTTTATATTAGACACCAACAGGAATCCAGGATGTGGTGAATTGCATGGATCCCATGATGATTTTGTATCTGGAGTGCCCAGCAAATCCAAAACTTTGCCTGAAATCATGTATCGTCCTTACATTTCCATGATGGAAACCACCACCTGTGCTGAAGAAAAAGCTGCCCCACTTGTGTGGCTGGGCCTAGTGGGACAATGGGAGCCCTTGTGTGGAGACTCCTATTACCTTCGGTTGGATCCATTCCTGTAGCTGGAACTAGGCCAACCATACAAATTGCACAGCTCTTTTATTGGCACAAGTGGGGCAATGCTGGTTGGTAGCAGATTTGTAGATTTCTGTGGATTTTGAAAGCTTCCATTACAAAAATATAGGGAAATTGAGTTACTTCAGTTAAAGTTTGAGGTTTGAAGGGCATTGTGGGGAAAAAAACCTCCAGGAGTCACACAAGGCAGACCACCCTGGAATTCCCTATTGGTGGCAGCCAAGCATGGCCCCCAGTCCCGCAGCTGCCTGTGTTGCTGATCTCTCCATGTAGCACTTTAGGGCCCTTTTTTTGTCAAGGTGTCTTGGCCCTCCTACACAAGTAAGGTACCATTTTTATGAGGAGATTTAGGGGATTGCTGTATGGTAGTAACTTGGTAGCTCCCAACAGATTCCAGAAATTTTCCTCACAGATTTGTGAAGAAAATGTGTTTTTATTTAGTTAACGTTTGAAGTTTGCAGGGCATCTTTGATAAAACATTGATGTGGGATGCACGCAAAGCCTACAACTCAGGACTTCCACAGATGTTGAGTTTTCAGAACTTTCTGGGTCTGATAGGTTTTTCCAGGTGGCAGCCTACCCAAACTGAAAAGTGCAATCTTTGCAAGTCGGATGATACTCAAACTTATCCAAACTCTCCTGACCCATTTGTAAAAACAACCCTCAAAAGAATCAAATGTCCTCTTGCTTGCGATTAGGATGGGATACTTTATTCAGCAGGGTGGCAAAGGACTGTTGAGGTTGAGAATTGAGGGTGGGGAAATACCCATCCCATCAATGTATTAAAAATATATATATTGCTGCCATAACATGGGCTATCTACCCCATCTGCCACCATCGGCCACAGAAAGACTGTTGTCCCATTTACTTTGGTTGCCATGCCAATGCTGGCCAGCCCCTACCCCTATATTTATAAACAGTTCCTGACTGCTAGTGGGCTTTCTGCCCCCCCAAGGAGGTCAGATGGGGGCAGTAACAGAAATATTGCTCCTTTATTTCTATGGAGGTTAGAGCTTGGCCATTCCCATTCTGAACAGCCCCCGCCCGTACAATTCTAAAAAAATAATAATTGTAATGCCTGATGTATAGTATGCTTTCTGCCCACAGGGGGCATTGATGCATGTAATTGTCCCCATCTGCCCCAAGGGGACAGAAACACTATGTACCTATATGTATTGGGTCTTGGGGCATGGCCATGCCCACCCTAGGCAGCTCCCAATGTGCAAATAAAGAAAAGTAATCCCTGGTGTCTAGTGGGCTTTCTGTCCCCTCTGGGGGATCAGATGGGATAAATGCTGCCATCTGCCTCCCAAGGGGACAGAAAGAGAGGTTCCGCATTTGTATGGGATAGGGGCAGTGTCATGCTCATGCTAGTCATCCCCATCGCTACAAATATATAGTCAAAAAATCCCTGGTGTTTAGTGGGTTTTCTGCCTCCCCAGGGGGAAGATTGTGGTAATTACCCCATCTGCCACGAGCAGCAGAAGAAAGACAGAAGGTTTCCCTGAGGTGGGGAGCACAGGCCCTTGCCTTAGGGGCTGTTTCCCATGTCCCTGGGCCTAGTGGGTAGATTCCTGCTTGGTTAATGCCCTCCTTCAGCATTTCGAAAGCAGGAATCCACTGGAAAATGATACCATTGGAAAGAGAAGAGTCTCCGATTTTCAGTAATACCTCTTGCATCTGAATCAGTGCTTGTGGGGCTGAGATTGCCCCCTGAATACTGATGCAATGAAAGTGAAATGAGCTGATCGGGTCATTTCACTTTTATTTTCATTGTGATGGCGTCAGTGTAACATGTGTACTGATCATCATTCTAATGAAAACCAGAAAGCAGCCTCTGTGCTGGGGTAGCTTTTCCCTGGCTCCCAACACAGTTTTTAGCTAAAGGAAATCCTTCTGGTGCCCACAGCAAATGGGTTTCCTGCCTTATGTGCAAGGACAGTTTGTATCCGTCCTTGGTACACAAACACCATCATGGAGGACAGCTCCAAGCCATCCTCCACATGCAAGCAATTAAGGCAAATTTTATATGCTCCACAGAACAGCCTTGCATTGACCTGCATCGAATGTTATATCAGAGTTCATACAAAGTTGTGCGATTCACTACTTTGCTCTACTCTGCTCTGGGAGTGTGTTACAAGAGTGGACCATGGGTGCTCCAACCCATGCACCTATTTTATTTTGTGCATTCACAGACTTACTTACAAAAGTAAGTTGTGAATGTGTCCAAATCATAACCCTTCCTAGGTAAGGCATAACATTGACAATTGGCATTTACTTCTGATAGTTACTACCACACTCTACATATGCTGCATTAATGCCACATTAACTTATTTTTGTGCCAAAAAGGCATCCCTTCCAACACAGAATCTATCCTGGCTGTAACGTAAGCACTATTGCAATATGGTGCAAGGGTGCATGGGTTGGCACTTTGCCAAACTCATTGGTGCATTCCTGCACTCTCCCTGTGACACAATACATCACAGCAAGTTGAATTGCAATTTTGTATTGCTTTACTGTGTTTGAGATCTAAAGCTATGTCCTTAACAGAAAGTACATTATTGGTGAGATTCATAACATGGCCAGAAAACACACAGTATGACACATGCAATTAATCACATACGTTGTGGGATGTGTTTAATTGGCAGTAGACTATGAACTATTTGAGTAAATGTAGGCCTTATAGGACAACCATATTTTCTAAACTGCAGATATCATGGCCTACAATAATGACATACTGAGTTTTTGTGAGTCCCTTTGTTGATACTCTGGTTACACACTTTACCTGTTCCATTCCCACAGCAGACCTGCTTTGAAATGGTGAAAGCTCTTACAGTTAGTGCTATGTCATATTACATTTCTGTGCACATAGATGGCTGTATGCAAAGTGACACCTATTTTCAAACTAAGGGGCTCGTTCACAGCTCAATGTTGCCCACCGAAACTACATGGATTAGCCCACATTAATTTTGAGAATACAACACACACACAGGCACACAAAGTGGGTTAGAGGTGTGTAGAGTAGTTTTATTGATACTCCACATATGCACTAATATACATCACATGTTCTCCTTTGTTAATGTTCTACATATTCAGCATGAATCATGGACTCTAGACCAGTATCATGGAATGCCAATTTGGGTAATGATACTGTGAGACAACAACAACAATATTACTGGAATGGCATTAAATAATGTGGTGGTTTACATACTTATGTTGACAGGTTTTAGATTAATGTACTCAGATATCATTGTACATCCCCAGATTATACATCCATGCTTTGTTCAAGCCTTAGATATTTGCTGTTTTAAATTAACCTCACCTCACACATTTATTATTCCAATTATTACATTCAGTTATATACGGCTAATTGTAAGGGTTCTTGAACAAACTTAACATATTTCTGGGTTTCAATGGAGATGAACACAACAACATGACCTCATATGTCTTGTGTTAAAGAGGCGTGTTTTGAATGAACACATGCACCCTTAAGGCAACATGGGGGGTGATTCTGCCGCCCGCCAGAATTCCGCCCCCAAAATACCGCGCCGCGGTCAAAAGACCGCGGCGGGTATTTCAAGTTTTCCCCTGGGCTGGCGGGCGGCCGCCAAAAGGCCGCCCGCCAGCCCAGGGGAAAACGACCTTCCCACGAGGATGCCGGCTCGTAATCGAGCCGGCGGAGTGGGAAGGTGCGACGGGTGCATTTGCACCCGTCGCTTATTTCACTGTCTGCCAAGCAGACAGTGAAATACTTGTAGGGGCCCTCTTACGGGGGCCCCTGCAGTGCCCATGCCAGTGGCATGGGCACTGCAGGGGCCCCCAGGGGCCCCGCGACCCCCCCTACCGCCATCCGGTTCCCGGCCGGCGGACCGCCGGGAACTGGATGGCGGTAGGGGGGGTCGGAATCCCCTCGGCGGCGCAGCTAGCTGCGCCGCCTTGGAGGATTCAACAGGGCAGCGGTACACTGGCGGGAGACCGCCAGTGTTGCCGGTCTGACAGCGGCTTTACCGCCGCGGTCAGAATGCCCTGCGGGGCACCGCCGGCCTGTCGCCGGTGCTCCCGCCGACCCTGGCCCCGGCGGTCTAAGACCGCCGGGGTCAGAATCACCCCCATAGTCTTTGGCAGTTTATTGAATTATGAAAAGAAATTTGAAACCAAATCATCTTTTTTGGTGCACCCTGTCATTGAATGCACAATTTCAGAAATATATTCTTCAATCTTTTTCTCCTCTGGTGTTACTGTGCACTCTGAGTGCCATTGGAGATGTGTTTTTCCACAAGTATTATGCAGAATTGCACATATACTTGATAATGTTGCACACCATTGGAGTCCCGCGAGACTGGTCCAAACATCTGAAATGAGATTTAAAGGTGTATGAAGTTCACTCGACTACATTGTGGATTGTACGTAAAGCTACACTCAATTTCTTCTGTCCCTCAGTTTAAGGTGCAGGACATCAACCATAGCTGTAGGCCATAGCCTTCCTCCCCTGATGGAAGAGATAGGAAAACATACCAGGACACAGGCTGGTCGTGACGGACTCAGTAGCGTCAGTGCCCTTGCCGCACATGGGCCAGCGGTGCTTGTGGCAGCGGTGCCCTGTTCAGTGGTGCTTGTAGCGGCAGTGCCCTGTTCAGCGGTGCTTGAGGTGGCAGTGCCCTGTTCAGCGATGCTTGTAGTGGCGGTGCCCTGTTCAGCGGAGCTTAAGGCGGCGGTGCCCTGTTCAGCGGTGCTTGTAGCGGCGGTGCCCTGTTCAGCGGTGCTTGTAGCGGCGGTGCCCGGTTCAGTGGTGCTTGTATCGGCGGTGCCCTGTTCAGCGGTGCTTGAGGCGGCGGGCTCCTTTGCAGTGACTCAGCTGCTGGTGCTCCTCGCTAGCCCAGCGGCGCTTGTGCTGGCGGTCCTCTCTAACCCAGCGGGGCTTGTGCTGGCGGTCCTCTCTAGCCCAGCGGGGCTTGTGCTGGTGGTCCTCTCTAGCCCAGCGGGGCTTATGCTTGCGGTGGCCTCCTGGGCAGCAGGGATGATGGCCTCCTGGGCAGCGGGGATGATGGCAGTGGCCTCCTGGGCAGTGGGGATGATGGCGGTGGCCTCTTGGGCAGCAGGGCAGTGCTGGCGGTGCCTGGGCAGCGGGGATGATGGCGGTGGCCTCTTGGGCAGCAGGGCAGGTGCTGGCGGTGGCCTCCTTGGCAGCAGGGATGATGGCGGTGGCCTCCGGGGCAGCAGGACAGGTGCTGGGGGTGGCCTCCTGGGCAGCGGGGATGATGGAGATGGCCTCCTGGGCAGCAGGGCAGTTTCTGGCGGTGGCCTCTTGGGCAGCAGGGCAGGTGCTGGTGGTGGCCTCTTGGGCAGCAGGGCAGGTGCTGGCGGTGGCCTCCTGGGCAGCGGGGATGATGGCGGTCTTCTCCGCCCTGCTGCTCTTCCCAGAATTGCCGGGTTTCTTGTGGCCCTTCCCCATCTTGGAAGGTGTCGCAGCTGACTCCCACCGGGACCCCTGGGAGCGGTTTTGGTGGCTGAAGTCTTTCCCCTCTCCCGCCGGGCACTGGCCAACTTTTGATGCTTGACAGGAGGGGGACTGTCCGTGCTGTGGCTCCATGCCACACTGGCTGCCCTGGTGGCCGGTGCACTCCAGATTCTGGTGACTACAGGCACCACTGGTCCCGGAGATGTTGTGGCTGAGGTGCTAGGTTGGGACCTGGAGAGTCCGGCCCTAGGAGACAGACAGGGTGGGGAAGGTGTGGGAAAGAGGTCAAGGATGGACAGGAAAAGTTTTTGGGAGACACTGGGATGGGTAGCTGGAGGGGGTTTGGGAGTAGAGGAAGAGGTTCTGGTTGTAGGAGGAGTTCGTTTGGTGACTTTGGGTGAAGGTGCATGCGCTGAAGGCTGTCGTGAGGTGGATGGCTGTTGGGTGGGTGTGTGCCTGCATTTGTGTATCTTGGGAGGTGGCGTCACAGACACACTGGGAGAGGACACAGGGGACGTGTGAATGGTAGTGGGGGTGGTGACTGCACATGAGCGGGGTGTGGTGGTGTGTGTGCTGGTGATGGCAGTAGTGGCAGCAGATGTAGCGCATGCAGGTGTGAGTGTAGACGAGACTGGGAGGGAGGAGGGAGACGAGGAGGAGGGGGACACAGTGGAGGCAGTGGATGTTGGTCTGTCTGCATGTGTGTGATGTTTGCGTGAGTGCCTGTGGGATGTGTCGTGCTTATGTTTGCCTGACCTTCACTTATGTGTTGACGTGTGTGCATTCTGGTCTGAAGCTGTGCTTGGGATAGGGGATTGGATCTGGGTGGATGAAGTTGGAGGGGGGAGGCTAGAAACGGGGACAATGGCTGCCATCAGTGCTGAGGCCAGAGTCTGAAAAGCTCACTGAAGGACCGCCTGACCAGAATGAATGCCCTCCAGGAATGCATTTGTTTGTTGCAACTGCCTTTCTACACCCTGGATGGCATTCAAAATGGTAGACTGCTCAACAGTGAGGGACCTGAGGAGGTCAGTGGCCTCCTCACTGAGGGCAGCAGGGGTGACTGGGGCAGGGCCTGAGGTGCCTGGGGCGAAGGTGATGCCCACCCTCCTAAGTGAGCGGGCACGGGGCAAAGGCTGAGGGGCTGCTGGGAGGGCGGTGCTGGTAGGGGGGTGGCGGCTGTACCTGTAGATGCGGGGGCACAGATGTTGCCAACACCACAAGGAATCTCCCATCAGAGGACGAGTCCGTGTCGCTGGTGTCAGCCCCTGTCCCCGCCGTGGAGCTCCCCTCGCCCTCCATCCCACTGGTGAACTCCGAGTCCGTAGTGTCGCCCTCCAGGGCCATGTGGGATGCAGCTCCCTCGTGCTCCGGTGCCACTGCTCCTCCACCTGATGATGCTAATGCACACAAGAACAGGAAGACCACAAAAAGGGGGGGACGACAGAAGAAAGACATGTTGAGTGCATGCATTACCGCTACAGTTGGCGGACACGATAGACACAGAAGCCCCCTGCACTACGCCGTGCTCTTGGGCTCCACTGTTCAATCCCTGGGAAATGGCCTACAAGGCTATGGACGAAATCTGCACACATGGATGACACAGGGGCATGACTAGGTGTACTTGGCAATCTACAGAGGTAGGGTGGGGTGCCACATGGCCTCCCTTATGGAGGGACCTTGTATACTAAACTGGCCCTGGCCTAGGGAAACCCACAGCCCACTTCCCCGACCCAGACACCTCCACTGCGCGCAAAATCAGCAGGATGAGATTGTACTCCGCCCCTTGTGGCTGCTGTGATGCCCTCAAGCGCCCATCCGGTACACCACCGCCAGGATCCTGAACATCAGGGGGGTCATGGTGCGAGGGGCACCCCTCCCACGTTGGGAGGCCATCCCCAGATGAGCCTCTGCCGTCTTCTTGCTCCAGCAGCGAATGTCCTCCCATTTTTTCCGGCAGTGGGTGCTCCGTCTTTGGTAGACCACCAGGGTCCGGACGTCCTTGGCGATGGCACGCCAAATATCTTTTTTCTGGTGGGCGCTGACCTACATGAATTGTACAGGGGGACGAGAAACTTTATTACCAACTGCACCATCAAAGTCATTGGCCCCCATCCCTACCCTTGCCATGTGGCACATGCATTCCTCGTCGTTTCATGCACGCCTCAAACTCCCCCCCATATCTTTCATCCAACCCACTCCACTCAGGCATAGCCCATACAGCATGCTCCCAGTGTACTTACCTGTTTGTCTGGAGGACCGTAAAGTAGCGTGTACTAGGGGAAGGACCCCATCCACGAGTTTCTCCAGCTCCTCTGATGTGAAGGCAGGGGCCCTTTCCCCAGACACTCGATCCATTGTCTCTTCCAGACCGAGGTCACAGCAGCACTTGCAGTGTAGGTCCTCTCCTGCCGAAGCTCAGGTATCAAGTGATTGAACAGATTTAAAATGGTGGTCACGTCCGCGGCAGTGCGTACCGTCACCGCCGGCGTACATCATCAATGGCTCCTGGGACCCATAGGGTCCAATGTTAACCAATGCAGCATTGTGCTGCGGTCTTCGACGGCCTACCGCGACGGTGTACAACGCCAGCGAAGTTACCTCACATCCCATTGTCCCACTTTAGAGGTCAGGCAGCCGCCATTTCAGGGGCCCACATGGCTTAATTTTTAACTGCGTCACACATACTTAGGCCTAGACTCAACACACATACAGGCCACTTTTTGGATTAGGTTCCGTGTTCTGTGTAAGCTGCGGGTACGTCCCTCTGAGTTGGGCATCCTCCGGTGAACAGACCGCTGGTGGACCTGTCGACAATGGAGGAAAGACATGTGATCATCACCTACAGGCTTGACCGTACCACAATCCATGAACTGTGTACCCAGCTGGAGCCTTACCTGATGTCAGCTATCCGCCATCCCACAGGAATCCCCCCGTAAGTGCAGGTGCTGTCAGTGCTCCATTTCCTTGCAAGTGGGTCATTTCAAACAACAGTGGCAATAGCATCAGGGATGTCCCAGCCTATGTTTTCCAACGTGTTGTCCAGAATATTGTCTGCCCTGCTGAAACACATACAGAGCTACATCGTTTTCCCTCAGGTGGAGGATTTGCCTACAGTGAAAGGTGATTTCTATGCCCTGGGACATATCCCCAACATCATAGGTGCCATTGATGGGACACATGTGGCTTTGGTCCCCCCCGCAGGAGTGAACAGGTGTACAGAAACCAGAAGAGTTATCATTCTATGAATGTGCAGATGGTGTGTTTGGCAGACCAGTACATCTCCCATGTGAATGCCAAGTTCCCTGGCTCAGTGCATGATGCCTACATCCTGCGGAATAGCAGCATCCCTTATGTGATGGGGCAACTCCAGAGGCACTGTGTGTGGCTATTAGGTGAGCACCTGGAAGCAAGACAGTGGGAATGGTTGTCTGGGTCTGGGGATATCCCTACAGGTTAGTGTGTGTCTAACAGTTGTCCCTCGCCATTTGCAGGTGACTCTGGTTACCCCAACCTGTCATGGCTACTGACCCCAGTGAGGAATCCCAGGACAAGGGCAGAGGAACGCTACAATGAAGCCCATGGGCGAACTCAGCGGATTATCGAACGGACATTCGGCCTCCTGAAGGCCAAGTTCAGGTGCCTCCATATGACAGGTGGATTCCTGTTCTACTCACCAAAGAAGTTGTGCCAGATCATCGTGGCCTGCTGTATGCTTCACAACTTAGCTTTGCAACGACAGGTGCCTTTTCTGCAGGAGGATGGTCCAGATGGTGGTGTTTTTGCAGCTGTGGAGCCTGTGGACAGTGAAGACGAGGAAGCAGAAGAAGAGGACAAGGACAACAGGAACTAGGTGATCCTGCAATATTTCCAGTGAGACACAGGTAAGGGTATAGACCTGCCTACTACATGTACTTTAACACTACTACCTCTCTAATGTCTGTCGTTTTCACCCAGTGTATGGTCACTGAGTTGTCACTTTCCCTTACGATTTCACAGATGTGGGTCTCACTGCGTGACATCTGCTTTGTTTCCTCATGGACTAGAGCTGTGTGACATAGGCATGTTGACATTACAATTGTAAGAGCATTTTGTCACTGTAATTGCTAATACACTATTTCGAAATCACAGACTGACTCCAGATTGTTTTGTGCTTCAAGGGTGTTTATTTAAGTGCTAACTATTGGAGGGGGTTGTAAAATGGTAAGGGTTGATGGTGGAGGAATGTCCATGGCAGAGTCCAGTCTATTAGTCTCACAGGTGCATTGCCCAAATGGGCATGGGAAGTGGGGCTGGGGCAGTTTGAGGATGGACAGGGTGACAAAGTGGGACAGAAAAATGACATTCAGGATGGTCTCATTCCTTGGCGGGGTCTTGACATCGTTCTCTGTCATTGTCCTGGATCTCAGGGACCGTTTGCGGGGTGGTTCTCCCTCTGCAGGGTGTGGGGTGCTGGTGTGGTGGTCCTGTGGCCGGACGTCCTCTCCACTAGCACCGGCGGAGGTGGTGGGCAGTTCATCGTCCATGCTAGTGTCAGGGGCCCCTTGTTGTGCCACAGTGTCCCTCCTGGTGTTGAGTACTTCCTTCAGCACCCCTACAATGGTGCCCAGGGTGGAATTGATGGTTCCGAGTTCCTCCCTGAAGTCCAAATACTGTTCCTCCTGCAGGCGCTGGGTCTCCTGAAACTTGGCCTGTACCTTTGCTATCGTCTCCTGGGAGTGGTGGTAGGCTCCCATGATGAAGGAGAGGGCCTTGTGGAGAGTAGGTTACCTTGGCCTGTCCTCCCCCTTTCGCCCAGCAGCCCTCCTAGTTCCCCTGTGTTCCTGTGCCTCCATCCCCTGGACCGTGTGCCCACTACCACTGCCCCCTGGACCCTGTTGTTGTTGTGGTGGTGGGTTAACCTGGGTTCCCTGTACTGGTGGACACACTGCTGCTTGACGTGTCCTGGGGACAGAGGTATGGGCCCACTGGGTGGGTGCTGTGCTGGTGTTTCCAAAGGGTGGAAGCTCTGTAGTGGCCTGTGACTGTGTGATGGGAACTGACTGTCCCGAGGTCCCCGATGGGCCGGGCTGGTCATCTAGATCCAGTGGGATAGAGCTGCTGTCATCACTGTGGGCCTCTTCTGTTGGTGGTGTGGACATGTGTGGACCCTCCTATCCGGTGACATTGGGTAGGGGTCCTGCAGGGGTATATAAGGATGTTTATTACATCTGTGTGTGCCATGGTGGGCAATGGGTGGGTGACCGTGTACCCCAGTGCTTGCATTCTTGTGTGGGACCTTGTGTGATGATGGTTTAGGGGGGTGTATGGGTATGTGCAGTGGGCATTCTTTGGTGATGGGTGTCCATGCTTTGGTGTTGCATGCAGGGCTTGGTGTTGGGATGGCTGGTTTGTGAAATTGGGACATTTGTGAGGAGTTGGAGTGATGGGGGTGAGGGTGAGGGTGGGGGTATGTGTTGGCATGCAGGTAGGGTGGGGGATGTAATAGTTAAGATTTGACTTACCAGAGTCCATTCCTCCATCTACTCCTGCGAGGCCCTCAGGATGCAGAATCGCCAAGACCTGCTCCTCCCATGTGGTTAGTTGTGTGGGAGGAGGTGGGGGTCCGCCGCCAGTCCGCTGAACCGCAAGGTGGTGTCTTGAAACTACGGAACGCACCTTCCCCTGTAGGTCATTCCACCTCTTTCTGATGTCATCCCAATTTCTTGGGTGCTGTCCCACTGCATTGACCCTGTCCACTATTCTTCGCCATAGCTCCATCTTCCTAGCTATGGAGGTGTGCTGCACCTATGCTCCGAATAGCTGTGGCTCTACCCGGACGATTTCCTCCACCATGACCCTGAGCTCCTCCTCCGAGAACCTGGGGTGTCTTTGCCGTGCCATGGGGTGGTGTGGGTGATGTGTAGGGTGGTGTGTATGGTAAGTGTGCTGATATGTAGTGGTGTGTTGTGTGAGGTGGTTGGAAGTTATGTGGGTGATGGTCTGGTGTGCCTGTGGATGCTTGGTAGTAGTTTGTAGTATCTCTCTCTGGCATTCTTTCGGTATTTTTGTCGTAGGGGTTTGTGGGTGATGTGGGTGTGTGTTTTATATTGTATTGGGTGTGTGGGAGTGGTGTGTGTATGTGTATCAGGTGTGTGTATTTTGAATTGTCCAATGTGGCTGTGTTTTGTATATGTGTGTGTATTTTGAACGCGGAGGTGTGTACCGCCAATGGAATACCGCGGTTGAAAGACCGCTGCGTTGATTCGTGTGTCGTAATAGTGTGGGCGTATTTCTGTTGGCATGACGGTGGAGGATTTGTTTTCGACAGTTTATCACTGACCTTTGGTGTGGCTGACTTGTGTGGGTGTCAGAATTTTGGCGGATTCCGTGCTGTGGATCATAATAGCTGTGGCGGATTTCCGCGGCCGCGCCAGTGTGTTGGCGGTCTTCTGCACGGCGGTAAGCAGCTTTTACCGCCAACGTTGGGCCTTTATTGCTTGTTAGCAGTTTGAGTGCACAGAGTTCTTCAGCTGTCAAAAACAGGTAGAGTAAATATCTGCAAATGATGGTCATTTCCTACAGTAATCTAACTTGGCAATACTATTGGATGTGACAAGAAGAGGATGAATGATCTCCATGACGTCTATGATATATTTGGCAGTTATTCTTTTAAACCACTTAGAAATACATATTTGTAAGAGGTACTCCCTTGTGCCTTATACAGTATTCCTTCAGTTATAGTGGAAGAGTTGAATTATGCCTCTGGCTACCATTAAACTCTGCAAAAAAGGTTATAACTGGCCTTATGAAATCTATGATCCGTGGCTTTGCTTTTGGTTTAGGCTTCCTATGTACATGAATAAGCAAGAAGAAACAATGTATAGCTCAAGTGGCATGAAAAAAGTTCATAAAAAGTGATCCTTTCTGAGCAACCACAAAGCAAACATTTTTAACTAGGCTGCAATTGAAATATGCAGTGAAGGTAACCTCAATGTAGGAGATAAATAGTAATACTAAGAAAGATGAGCCACTATCAGTGGGGGCTCATGAGAAGGGGGTAACATGGTATGTTGGAGTGGGATAGACTTTATAGCTGTGGGGCTGACCGGCAGTGTGTGTTCTTCAGAGAAAATCCTATAGTATGAAAGAAGTGGCTGCAGGAAAATCTAAGGCCCTGATTTATACTTTTTTTGCGCCGCATTAGCATCATATTTTGATAGCAAAAGCGGCGTAAACTTTCAAAAAAAGTATAAATCAGGGCCTAAGTTCCTAATGAGTGATCAGAAAGGAAGCTGAAAAAAGTGAAAGAAAGAGGCATCAGGAGTCAATGCGTGGAATATGTGGTAAAATCATTCTGAAGTATTAGCACATTTAGTAAACAGATGAGCAGTATGGGTGAAATAAATACAGGTATGGACGTTAAAAGAAAAGTCACTTTGAGGAGAACGGCAACCACTTTTCGCTAGACTGACCCAATCCTGATAAAGCCTAGAAATGCCTTATTGCTCCTGATAGTTGTAATCTTCTAATTTCATCTAATATGCAGACCACGCACATAACTCTTGAAATTCTATGATCAGGTGCCTTCTCCTCTGAAATTGTTTTCCTGTCTTACAACAATTTAAGGACAGCCAGAAGAAGCCTATTCTTGGATAAGCACACTATTAATACTTCAACAAGGAAAACAAGATAAACTAATGTTCCATATATTAGAAATTAAACCATGTGTCCTAAACTCACAATGCTTGAGAAGGCCCCCAAAAAATCCTTTGAATGCTACACTTCCATTCATCTCAGATGTTGGTGCACAGCTAGAGATGGGTCCAATTAAGGCGTGGGCAGAAACTAGGGCTAAACGAAAAAACTAAGTTAGGATAAGGACAAGAATAAATACAAAGAACTAATTAGAATAATAAGGGTTTGATCTTTGTATCAAATACATTAAAGTCCAGGTAGATTTCACATCAAAGTAGCCCATGATAAATGATTAACATTGAATGATATATCAGACTTGAAATCAAATACTATCATTACATTTATATAATAAAGCGGGCAAGATGAAACTGAGTTTTAATGTTTAACCAAGAGCTAATTAGCTACACTACTTAAATATATAATTATGAATTTCAATCATCGTGTCAGTGAGAGAAATTGGATAATCATTTGGGGTGGATTGGAGTCCATGTTGTTATGTCTAATAAAGGTTTCAGTAATTTGAATAAGATACTGTGTAAAGCATTTAAAAGTACCAAAACAAATACAAAGTTGAACGTGCAACACAATAAACCCCACTTCAATTTATAAAAATACAGAATAATTTAATGAACAAAATTACTGCATAACAACACAAATCCAATGAGGGAAACTGGAGATATACATTTTTAATGTTTTAAATGCAAATAGCACCTTAAAAGCGTTGATTGCCAACCACGGTCATGTGGCTGAACTAGACTGGGACATAGGGGTGATAAGGCTGACCACAGTGAAGCACAGGTTAGTTACAGAAACACATTTGTCCCAGTCTGAAGTTTTACCTGATTTGGAACTTAAAAATTCTCAGAGGGACAAGATAGCAGGCTGTGGCAAGATGAGCTCCACAATGCCATATGGCTGTCAGACAAGAACCCCGTGGAGCCGTTAAATTTTAGCTGGAAAGTTCCAGCGGGAGAAGTTCAAAATTTGTACCCAAGAAAGGTACCTTGTCGGACTGATGCTTTTGGCACCTTCACCCAGTGAAGATTATCAGCAGGGTAAGGTTGAAAGCTGTAGCAGACTAGGGTTCAATCAGGCCAGATAGCCTCTCTGTGACATCCCACTAAAATGGAATTACTGCTGTGGAAGAACTCTTAGTGGCAGAAATCTGAATCTATGGCCCAGCGGCATGGCCCCTTACTGCTTGGCTGGTTTGTCCATGACCTCTGGAAGTCTTCAGAGTCAAAAGGTTTCTATATCCCAAATTTTTCAGAATATTAGGAAGAGTACATGTTGACATAGCCAAGGAGACTGCTGCATTAGGGATATCACTTAGGGACAAAAAGCCATTCTAGCATAAGCCACAAGCAGGGTCCAGGGCAGGTCCAAGTGGAACTGAATAGGTACAGTCTTCCGGATAAAGGCTCTCAAGCAGCTTATTTTGTCCCTGTAACACAAGAGGATTTCAGCCAACTGAACATTGGAGTCCACTTCCTTATGTTGGGTATAAGTGGAAGCAGGCCCAGCAGCAGGTACAGTGCTTCTTCTGTCTTCCAAGGGTCCAGCAGTGTTTTTAGGAAGGTGCCCAGGGGTGCTACATTTAAGCCTGTCAGTGGTCTATGCATGGGGGTGACACCTGGTCCATCCCTAACCAATAGGCATAATGTTGCCAGGAGTAACCCTACCTACCTTGCTGTATGCCCTACTGCAAAAATTTCTACATAAGTCCACCATGGCAGCAATGTTCTCCCCCTGTGCATAGCTCCTCGTTCCACTCTAGACTTGTGACCATGAAAATGAGCAATCCCTCCTTTGTGATCACTTAACCTCTTAACTGCTGGGCCTCCCCTCCCCCTCCAACCCAGTGCTGAGCCCTTTTTTGGCTCTTTGGGGTAGTTCACGCTTAGGCCTTCAAAAACCTTTTGTCCACATAAGTTATCCACACCAAATTTGCGTCCTTTTTTTCCAATATCCTAGGGATTCTAAAGGTACCCAGAGTTTTGGGGTTCCCCAGGAGGAGAGCAAGAAATTAGCCAAAATACACCAAAAAGTTTTTTTTTTTTTCAGAAAAACTGGAAAAAGGGCTGCAGAAGAAGGCTTGTAGTTTTTTCCCTGAAAATGGCGCCAACAAAGGGTTTGCGGTGCTAAAATCACCATCTTCCCAGCTTTCAGGAACAGGCAGAGTTGAATAAGAAAACCACATTTTCCAACACAATTTTGGCATTGTACTAGGACAAATTTCATTTTTACTATTTCTGATGCTTTCATCCTCCTTCTAGTTAGTGACAGGAATGGGTGTGAAACCAACAGTGGATCCCGGAAAGCTAAGCATTTCTGAAACATAGACAAAATTCTTAATTCAGCAAGGGGTCATTTGTGTAGATCCTACAAGGTTTTCCTACAGAAAATAACAGCTGAAATAAAAAAATATTGAAATTGAGCTGAAAAAAACAGCCATTTTTCTCCACGTTTTACTCTGTAGATTTTTCCTGCAATGTCAGATTTTTTAAAGCAATATACCGTTACATGTGCTGGACTCTTCTGGTTGCAGGGATATATAGGGCTTGTAGGTTCATCAAGATCCCT
Organism: Pleurodeles waltl; assembly: GCF_031143425.1. Lineage (NCBI taxonomy): Eukaryota > Metazoa > Chordata > Amphibia > Caudata > Salamandridae > Pleurodeles > Pleurodeles waltl. The sequence goes on from NC_090436.1 coordinate 470,275,662, forward strand.
AGGTACCCAGAGCCAATAAATGAGCTGCACCTTGCAATGGGTTTTCATTCTATACTGGGTATACAGCAATTCATTTGCTGAAATATAAAGAGTGAAAAATAGGTATCAAGAAAACCTTTGTATTTCCAAAATCGGCATCAGATAAGGTATTGAGCAGCAGTGGTTATTTGCCTATCTCTGAATTCCGGGGTGCCCCTACTAGCATGTGAATTACAGGCCATTTCTCAAATAGACGTCTTTTTTACACACTGTCTTACATTTGGAAGGAAAAATGTAGAGAAAGACAAGGGGCAATAACACTTGTTGTGCTATTCTGTGTTCCCCTAAGTCTCCGGATAAAAATGGTACCTCACTTGCGTGGGTAGGCCTAATGCTCGCGACAGGAAAGGCAACATGGACACGTCACATTTTTACATTGAAATCTGACGTGTTTTTTGCAAAGTGCCTAGCTGTAGATTTTGGCCTCTAGCTCAGCCGGCACCTAGGGAAACCTACCAAACCTGAACATTTTTTAAAACTAGACACCTAGGGGGATTCAGGATGGGCTGACTTGTGGGGCTCTGATCAGGTTCTGTTACCGAGAATCCTTTGCAAACCTCAAAATGTGGCCAAAAAAACACTTTTTCCTCACATTTCGGTGACAGAAAGTTCTGGAATCTGAGAGGAGCCACAAATGCCCTTCCACCCAGCATTCCCCCAAGCCTCCCGATAAAAATGATACCTCACTTGTGTGGGTTGGCCTAGTGCCCGCAACAGGAAATGCCCCAAAACACAACGTGGACACATCACATTTTCACAAAGAAAACAGAGCTGTTTTTTGCAAAGTGCCTAGCTGTGGATTTTGGCGTCTACCTCAGCCGGCACCTAGGGAAACCTAGCAAACCTGCACAGTTTTGAAAAATAGACACCTAGGGGAATCCAAGATGGGGTGACTTGTGGGGCTTTGATCATGTTCTGTTACCCAGAATCCTTTGCAAACCTCAAAATGTGGCCACAAAAAACACTTTTTCCTCACATTCCAGTGACAGAAAGTTCTGGAATCTGAGGGGAGTCACAAATTTCCTTCCACCCAGCGTTCCCCCAAGTCTCCCGATAAAAATGGTTAAAAAAAAAATGGTACCTCACTTGTGTGGGTAGGCCTAGTGCCCGTAACAGGAATAGATCACACAATGGTCAATGTTGGTACTTACATGAGGCAACTGTTGACCCTGGGGTGGTCCATTCCTTACGAAGGCACTAGGTAGAGGCACTCAAGTGGGGTAGTGGGGTAGTGTAGGTGAGGAATCACTGGGTGGTAGGAATTTTGTGGATCGCAGCATATTCCTGTAGTTTGTGTGACAGAAATGCAAGAAAAATAGAGTTTGTATTCAACATTTCAGCTTTGCAGGTTATTCTGTGTGAGAAAACTTTGGGGAATCCACACAAGTCACACCTCTATGGACTCCCCCGGATGTCCAGTTTCCAGAAATGTTTGGGTTTAGTATGTTTCCCTATATAGCCGCTGAACCCAGGACCAAAAACACAGGTGCCTCCCTTACAAAACCAGTTTGTTTTGTGATAGATAATTTTGATGTCTCCACAGTACAATTTGGGCAGTGGAATTTGGGGCTGAACTAAATTTGGGAGCTCCCAAGAGAGCACTCTCTCTGTGCTTGCCCCCGCATTCACCTGCTCTCTGGGTTGGGCTAACCCACTATTGCCCTGTTGCACAGACTGTGCTTGCGAAGGGACAACAGAACTGCCCTCATCACCTCCCTCACAATTTACTGGAAGGAGTTATCCAATGGGACTCCTTCAACTGAAAGATCACTCCCAGAGTCTGCGCCATTGTCCTATCCCTCAGATGCTGTCTCAGTATCTGCTGTCTCAGTTTCTGATCCTATGTCAGAGCTTTCCTCTATAACCCGAGTGACGTCAGCAGCAGTCATCCATCAAGATGCCATCTCTGCTATTGGCTAAACTGTTGCTCTAAAACACTAACCTACATAGACAGTCACAAACTTGCTGGTGTGTGTGAGATACGTGCAACAGTAGAGGCCACCTTACCTGCGCTTCTTCCCTCAATAAGCACGTTCTTTTAAGGCACTCAAACACCTTGTCACATACCATTCGTCACAGTCTTTAGCAACTCCTGTGCCCTGTCCAGCAATCATTATTGGTGCTCCCACTCCCATGTCCTCCTCATCCTTATTCCCTCATTACCACCCAGCAAATGTGCTCTACATCTCTCCATAGCCACCGCCCACCCGCACATACATTTCATTTGTATTATAGCGCAGGTAGTGGCTGACTTTACTAATGTACTCAGCTATTTACATAAAATACAGATTTGCTCTTTGCAGTAGGCATATAAAACTTTTGCGCTTCTTTATGTTCACAAAAACTGCTACTAGACAAAAGTCTGATACTTTTATAGCAGAAACATAATCACAAGACTTACTTGAATTTTTTATTGGTGCCTAAAAGCCACAGTTGAAATGTGTCAGATGAAGAATGTGCACTGCTTTGAAGACACAAGCTGCAACTGCAAGACAACTGGTGGCAAATATATATATATATACATATATATATATATATATACATATATATATATATATACACACATGTATATGATGTGTATTATATATATATATATATATATATATATATATATATATATATATATATATATATATATATGATATATATATATATATATAAGATATATATATATATATATAAGATATATATATAGATCACTTTTATATGTGGGTCTGGTTTTCCTGTGGGCCGATCGCAGCCCCCAGGGAAACCACAAATGCATTGACAAAAGTGATATATATATATATATATATATATACATCTATATATATACATATATATATAGATCTATCTATAGATATATCCATGTAGATAGATATATCTATCTACATGGATTGATATATCTATATATAAATATAAATATATATATAAATATATATATATATATATATATATATATATATGTATATATATATATATATATATATATATATATATATATATGTCTGTATTATTTTTGGTAGTTGTAGGGTTTCCTTGGGGGCCAAAATGGCCCCCAGGGAATCCCTACAACTACTAAAAAAAAAGTATTGCCCCCACAAGGGGTCGCCCTGCCCACGGACGACCCCCTGTCAATTTCTTTATTTACAAAAAAAAGAAATTAGCCCCTGTGGGTGTCTAGTGGCATTTCCTGGCCCTCAATCACAGGGCCAGGAAATGTGTTCAGGAAGGCCTCGTATGAAAGGGTAGAGTCTCCCCTTTCATACGTTTGGGGACTTTTTCCCCATCGGAGCAGGAAGTGGCCCTACGGCTGCTTCCTGCTCCGATGGGGAAAACAACACTGTGACTTCAGCGCGCCTCGCGCTGATGTCACAAAGAGGCGGGTGGGGGGACAGGGGGAGACACGGAAGAGCTTCTGTGTCTCCCAGGGGTCTAAAAAATAAATAAAATATAACCCCCTCCCTGGTGTCGGCCACTGGTCGAGACCCGCACCAGGGAGGTAGTGCGGGCATTGGGCAGTGGCCAACGCCTGCAATTAACGGGCTAAATCCAGTTCTGGAGGCTCTCCCACAAGGATTGGTACCTAGTTGACTAAGGGGATATAAGATGGGACAGGCCCAAGTGTTAGCTACATCTGTTCACACCAGGGTAGGCCTCTTTTCAGTTACTTAAGTTCCTGGGCACAGACTAAATGGTCAGCTTGTCATAGACACAGAAGACCACCCCACAGCCAAGGCCAAGGCCTTTGTCTCAGCTCTGGGATTAAGTACATCACTCATCAAGGAACTATTTAACGCCTCTGGTGACTGCTCGAACCTCACATGCATGGACTTTAGAGGATTTAGGCAGATGGGAAGTGACTTTTAAAAGTACACTTGGTAAATATGTATTACAAACTCTACTATACCAGTGAATTGGGCTTATAATAAATATTTAATGGGGCTTGTTATATATATTTTAAAAAGACCAAATATGAACTTTATAACTGTTCCCTAGGCAGAGACAAAACTATACATTTTGATATTGTATCCCAATGCTTTCATATAGAACATTTCATCATGTTACAGTGAAAATAGAATTTAGGGCCTTGTCACTGTAAGGATATGTTTAACCTTAAACATTTACATGTACTACTTTTAAAAAACAAAATGCCAAAATAGCTCTTTTGACAGGCCTAAACCCTCCTAATAAATGTTAATACATCATCTCTAAGTTGTTTGTAAATGCCCATAGTGTAAAGTCTACACTATGGCCATTTATAGACAACTTAGGGATGATTTATTAATATTTAATAGGAGGGTACAGGCCTGCCAAAAGGACTATTTTATTTTGTTTAAAAACTGTAGAGATAGGCTATATTGGTAGTCCTGCAATCATGTTTTGCATTGTCACTCTAGTGGTAGCACAATGTGTGATGCAGTCCACTAATAGCATACAGACCCTAGATTCACTTTGTATCATATACTATAGACTTGTAGGTAAGTTAAATATGCCAATAAGAAGTACAGCTAATTTTGATAGGTTTTAGGGGTCAGAGCACATGCACCGGTACACGGTTAGCTGACTTCTAGTCCACAAAGTAAAATAAAACAACAGCAGGAATCCAAAAATGGGGACAAGCATGCAAAAAGAGCCATTTAAGTCTGCTGTAGTCCACCATGCACTGATCAGCTTCATACCTGGTGATGTCCATGTTTATAGTGAATATATGGAACAGGTTGTGCTTATATCAACAACATATTGTATGTCAGTGCACTTAAATGCAATTCACATACGCTTTGCCTAGGGTTTGGATGAACATTCTTACTTATCTAGCAGTGAGGTGACTTTCCTAATATCTCTAATTACTACTCAAGAGATGAAGTCTAAATCTTCTTGAGCATTAAAAAGCCAATTGAAAATTAGGTTGGTTTTATGTATTAAACCCAAATATAGTGATTGTAAATATTTTACAAGACTTAAAGAGATGCAAGAATTATGAGAATGATGAGTCCTCAGAGGACTCCTGCATTCGTAGAAGATCTAATAGTTCTCTGACTCAATACATCAACATATAAACACATGTCCATGACTCTTTCTGTCCCATCTGACATACTTATTTTCTTGAAGCTCAACTATGCTCTAACACAGACAAGTATTTTGAAAAAGGCTTCTCATGCCTGGCTAAGGACAAAAACTACCACTGTTTCTTGGCATTTTAGCTAACACTTTTTGAAAGTTAAACACAGAGATCTTCTAATGATGCTTTCAAAATGGCTCTAAGCAATTTCATTGAGTTCTTCAACATGCTCACAGAGGAAAGAGAGACATTCTAAGTATGACAGTCTTCAGTCAGTAAAACCGCAAAAAATATATTTGATAAACAACTCACATAATTAAATTAAACCACTGACAGAAATTAAGATATAGAGGTTATTAAATTGTGGTGAAACCTTCACTGTTCCTAGCTTGAGCCAAATTAGCAAATTCTAGCTACTTCTCCTTCAAACACCTGTCCATGTGATGCTCTATCATATCTAAATGTTTCCCCAAATTTGCCTCAAACTCGCAGTTCAGATTCATATTATCAAACAGGAACTGTAATACAGTTCGATCTTAATCATATCATTCTGGATTAGCAACTGAAACTACATATGCTGCTGTTGCAAGATTTCAACCACTATGTAGACATCCTTCAGAAAACAAATTGCAGAAGCAGTTGACTAGCCTTTCTTCTTCTGTACTTTACAGTATAACTCCATCCCAAATAATATGCAGGTCAGACAATTGACGGATCGCATATTCCTCATGGGCCTACAACACCCACATATGTGAATGAATGAGGGAAACATATCCTATAGCAGCTACAATGAGGGGTGTTCTGACACATCAATCAACATAGCATCAAAGATGCATTTATATGTCTACTATGCAGTTTAAGAAATATTCTACAGCATAAGGAATAAATCTTGCTCTTCACAAAAACATTCAAATCAAAAAATTGTGGAAATAAATCTCATCAAGATTTGGGAATTCATCCTTATTGTCTGATCTCTGCACTGGCTCAAATAAGGGTCCTTGCACACTGTAAGATTGTACATAATAATAACAATACCAGCATCATAAGCAACTTTAAAAAAAAAGAACATAGAGATAAGTTTCAGAAACAAAATCTTCAATGTGGATTGCACATGTTGCTGCAGGAAAATGACATTAGGCAACATTGAGGCCAAAGAAGGGAAAACATATTTCACATGCCAGAGATACAGGGCAAGCAGTTCGTAAGATTTTTTTGTGACAGAACTGAAAGCAAATACCTCAGAAACATCATCACCAATAATTAAATATCTATCCATCAAGGCCATTATAACAATAATTCTCCACACCATCTACAACTTCTTGGTGAAATACCCCTTATCCTTTGCCTCGTTACCCACGACAGACATTTAGCCTATTTTTGCTTTGGTTCATCACTCTGAAGGGCTTGATATGCCTGTTAATATGGACTTTGTTTGGAAGCAATGATCAAAGATTGGTTTGACTCCTTTCCTCTGAACAGTCCCCCGCTGATAAATACATACTTAATACTGGATTCATTCCTACGAGTCATTTAGCATGTTATAATAACTCTAATGATGAAATACTACAATAGATGCGAAAGATCTGGATACTCACCTCTGCATTCCTAACCTCGCAAGAAAGTAAACAAATTAGGTCACGGTTACCTCATGCCAACCCCCAAAAATAGCCCCACTTCTATGACTTCAGCAATTGTGTGTCACCTGCATCCAAGCCCATGAAAAGGAAATCTCAATGTGTGCTTTTCCATATACCAAATGATTTTAATCATCACAAAAGTGCAGATTTTCAGATCATGATTATGAAATGAGAACTCTTATTCCTTCGACTGAATCACTGTATGATGATTGTTGGGTAGGGGGTAGAACAGCAATGTCACATTTCAATGATGATCTTACTGAGTAACCAACAATAGCCATGTGCTCTAAAAATAGGTACATTTTGTTTGATATGTTTATCTGAGAGTGAAGCTGTACGCCTCTACAGTTATTCTGTTTCATTATTTGGAGGGTTTGTGGATACTACAACTTTCTTTAAATTAAGAATTCAAGCAAGATAACTCATTTCCCACCATTCATCTGCACAAGAAGTTGACATCACTGACTTCTCTCCAAAATGTATTTAAAAGAAGACAAGCAAGAGGACTACTTTCCTGCCATCTATCTGCTCACAACTTGGCATCATTGGATTTACCATCATCTATCTGCACAGAAAGGGACATCATTGGTTTTCTTATCAAAACTCCACGTAACTGTGCCAACGGCATTCCCAATCAAGCCATTCTACACCCTTCCATGCCCTGCTCATGCCCAGCTCCTGGACCCCTGTTACTCCTCCCAACCATCTCCCCATTTACTACTTTGTGACCCTCCGTGCCCTGAAACCCTGGTCGCATCTCCCAAAGCTGTATGGTCACCCATTGAAAGTGCCTTCTTCTGCTCCACCTGCCATTTCACATGCACAGTTCTTCACCTACCTCACTCCCACCATTCCTCATACACCCAACACACTCAAAACACACAACCACACAGATAACCCCAACTACACCATACCCCTCTCTGTCCTGCATACTCCACAACACTCACTTCCTCACTAAGCAAGTCACCAACTTTGGGATCTGGTTTACAACCGCTCACCAGACCAGCTCTTTTTGATCAATACCTGGCTGACTCTCTGTTTGGCCCCCAATGCAATCCACCCAGATAACAGACCACAAGATAGCACAGGACAAAAAGACCCAGAAGCAGAATCGCTATCATCTTCAAAGAATCCATCCAAGGCTCCACCATCTCGGAAAGCACCACTAGCCACATTGAACACTGAAACTTTAAATTCCTCATCACCACTAATTACACCCTGAGCAGCACCCTCATTTACTGTCCCTGCCAACTTCATCAGCACCATTGCAGGCTTAGTCACTCCCTCTTATGTTCAACTCCAGGGTCCTCACCCTCCTTGGTGACATCAGTTGCCCCATGGAAGACTTACTCAATCCCAACATGACAAGCCTCCTCAAGAACCCATCTGACCTTAACCTTTCCAGGGTGTGGAAGGCCTCATATATGCTGCTTGGCACCTACTGGACCTCAATTTTACCAGCTTCAGTGACATCACAGTAGACAAGCTCACACTAATCACCTGGTCTGACTACAAGTTTGTCAAATTCAGCGTACTAGTTCCACACCCTTGCAGAAACACCATTGTTAAATCACCAGAACAAGGCCAGAACAAGAACTCAGAAGCACCTTAGGTGGTCATTAAGACATTGGCGGTGATTGTTAAAGTGGCGGTAATACCGCCAACAGCCTGGCGGTAATTACAGCTAAATTATGACCATGGCTGTGATACCTCCCATAGACAGCCAATGAACCAAACCAACCGCCAGGGTGTTAACACCACTGACCACAGCGGTAGCCATCTACAGCCAGGCGGAAGTCAACCATATTATGAAATAGCAAACAGCCAGGATTTCCGGGGCGGTGCCAATACCATCAAAAGCCTGGCAGAAACACTTACAGAAAACAAAAGACTCACCATCAGGGATACAGCCGCCATGGAACCGGAACTCCAAGTCTTCCTGACGCTCTACCACACCATGGTTGTCCTGGAGCACAATGTTGATGATGAGTACAGCTGCCTAGCACACAAGGGAGGGAGGAAAAGGAGAGTGACACACACACATACAACACAAACCATTCACACACACTCCATACACAGAACCAGCTGCAGAGTAAAACAACTGTCACAGGACCCATGAGCAAATAATGCAAGGGCTACAATTCTGAAGTACAAACACTGTAATTTGCTGCCAACAGCCACCATAAAGAAAAAGGAAATGAAAATGCAGGTTTCAATGTCCAGATTGGGCCAATGGCCAGTCCAAAGTTCCAAAGGGCCACATGGCCACAGGGTATGGCCCAAGGCCCAACTTGACTCCAGACAACTTCCGGACTCCACTGTCCAGGGGCATCATGTTGGAAATGGGCAGGCACTTCAGGGGGAAGAGGGTGGGGGGCACCTCACCTAGAGTGGGTAACATGCCCACTGGTTCTGGAGCGGGCTCCTTGTCCAACAGTCTCTGGAGGGGAATGAAAGGCCACAGTCTCTGGAGTGGGTAACACGCCCACTGGTTCTGGAGGGGCCTCCTTGCCCAATTGTCACTGGAGGGGAGTGAAAGGCCACAGTCTCTGGAATGGGTAACATGCCCACTGGTTCTGGAGGGGGATCCTTTCCCAACAGTGTCTGGAGGGTGGAGTACATGCCCTCAGTTGGTGGAGGGAGTTCTTTGGGAACTTCTGCTGGTTGTGGGGGCCCATGGGTTCCACTGCTGTTTGTGGGAGCTCCATGGGCTCCACTGCTGGTTGAGGGGGCTCCTTTCCCTCAGCTGGTGTAAGGGGGTTCTTTGGGTTCCACTGCTGGTTGTGGGGGCTCCTTGCCCTCAGATTTTGGAGGGGGTTATTTGGGTTTCACTGCTGGTTATGGGGATTCCTAGCCCTCAGCTGGTGGAGGCGGTTCTTTGGGTTCCACTGCTGGTTGTGAGAGCTCCATGGGTTCCACTAATGTTGGAGGGGACTCCTTGGCCTTCTTTGGTGGTGGAGGGATATCGTTGGCCTCCTTTGGTGGTAGAGGGGTATCCTTGGCCTTCTGTGGTGGTGGAGGGGTATCCTTGGCCTTCATTGGTGGTGGAGGGGATTCTACTGTTCCCTCTAGTGATGGGCCCCCTTGGCCTTTGTCATGTGACTTGTGTCCTTGCCTCCAGGTCTTGGAGGTGCCTCCACTGACCCATCCTCTGTCCCTTAGGTTTTGCCACCCCAGTCTTCCCTTTCTGAGCCGGAGGTGTGGACTTACTAGGAGTGGCTGCCATCACACTCAGGGGCCCCTTTGTTCTAGCACATGATTTTTTTGGTGGGAGCAGTGGCTGAGGTGCTGGGCTGGGTTGTTGGGACCCTGCTCTTATGGGCAGGACGGGGGGTGAAGGGGGAGTGTAGGAGGCTGGCCTGGCTTGTAGTGGGTACCTTGGGTACTTACATCTTATACTAGGTCCAGTTATCCCTTATTAGTGAAATGTAGTAGTGTTCTAACAGCTTAGGCTGATGGAGGTAGCTGTAGCAGAGCAGCGTAGGCTGAACTAGGAGACATGCAAAGCTCCTGCAATACCACTTATAATTACACAGTACTTATACAAAAGTAAAGACAATACTCAGTGTTACCAAAAATAAAGGTAGTTTATTTGGGTGAAACAGGGCTAAAAATATCTTAAAGACAATACTCCTTCTGGAGGTAAGTATTATACACAATATATACACTAGACACCAAACTAAGGTAAGTAATTAGACATAGGATAGTGCAAACAATAAGAAATACTATAGAATGCAATGGGAGAAAATAGGTCTGGGGCAACACAAGCCATATACTAAGAAAGTGGAATGCGAATCACAAATTTCCCCCTAAACAAGTTTAGTGTGTAGAGAAACGCTGGGAGAGTAAGAATACAGTAAAGGTAAGTAAAATACCCCACCCCAGAGCCCAGGAAAGTAGGAGTAAAGTACTGCAAGTTTCCATAGGACACACTACAAGTTGTGATTAGAGTTATTGCAAGAACCAAGCAAGACTGCAAACAACAAATGGTGGATTTGTGGACCTGAAGACCTGCAAAGGAAGGAAACTATGTCCAGAAGTCGGAAGAAGTTCCAGGAAGGACAGGAGCCCCTGCCAACACAGAAGAGGGAGCAAAAGAAGAGTCCCCAGTTGGGTGAAGACTGCAGAAATGCACCCATTGAAGATGTCAGTGGGTTCCTACGAGATGCAATGAATGTCCCACGAAGAGATGTTGGATGCAGGTGAGTTTTGGCACTGGATTCATCCAACAAGCCTTGGTTCCAGCAAAGTCACGTTTTGCATCAAAGTGGTAGTGTCTGGACCCAGGAGGGACCTGGAGGCCTCAACTCTGCATGAGGAGGAAGAGGGGGCTCTCAGCACTTCGGAGAGCCCTCAGTCAACGAGGCAGCACCCACAGGAGTCCCAGGATACAGGGACAAAGAAAATGCAAATTACAGTTGTTGCAGCACTACACAAGAAGGTCCCACGCCGCTGGAGAACAACTCAGTGAGTTGAGCATTGCAGGATAGAGTGCTGGGGACCTGGGCGAAGCTATGCAAGAAGGATTCATGCAAATAGTGCACAGAGGCCTCAGGAGGGGAAGATGATGCTGTGCACTGGGGTACTGTCACAAACGAGGAAGACAAGATCTTACCTCCTCCAAATTGGGACAGCAGGACCTTAGGACAGTATGTGTCGAAGGAGTCCACCACCTGTGTTCCAAGGGGCACGCTCGTCACCAGGAGAGGAGCCCAAGAGAACTGGTCGTCGTCTTAGAAGGTGCCTGCTTGGAGCAGGGATGTGACTCCACAGGAGATTTCTTCAGTCATTCTGGTGCAGGGTGAAGACAGGGAGTGCCCAGAGCATGCACACCACAGAAACTGTTGCAGTTGCTGGCTGGATCTGAAGTTGCAGAGGAAAAGTAGCCCTTCTGGATACTTTGTTGCAGTTACAACGGTTCCCGGAGAAGTCTCCGGTTGATCCGAGGTCAGAGGATGAAGTAGTAAGTACAGAGGATTCCTGATGGAAACTTGCAAGCATAATCTGAAGAGAAATCCACAGGAGAGACCCTAAGTAGCCCTGAGAGGGGCAATGGCTATCTTATCAGGTATGGACCTATCAGGAGGGGTCTGTGATGTCACCTGGTGGCACTGGCCACTCAGAGGCCTCGAGTGTCCCCACACCTTGGAAAACAAGATGGCTGAAGTCTGGGACACACTGAAGGAGCTCTGGGAACCACTCCTGGGGTGGTGATGGACAGAGGAGTGGTCACTTCCCTTTCCTTTGTCCAGTTGCGTGCCAGAGCAGGGACAGCGGTTCCCTGAAATGGAGTAGACAGGCATATGTAAGGAGGGCACCTTTTGTGCCCTTCAAAGCATTTCCAGAGGCTCCGGGAGGCTACCCCTCCCAAGCCTGTAACACCTATTTCCCAAGGGGTGTAACACCCTCCTCCCAAAGAAAATGCTGTGTTCTGCCTTCCTGGGACTGAGCTGCTCGGACCCCAGGAGGGCAGAACCCTGTCTGAGAGGTGGCAGCAGCTGTAGCTGCAGTGCAAGCCTCAGAAAGCTGGTTTGGCAGTACTGGTGGTCCATGGTGGAGCCCCTAGGATGCATGGAATTGCTTCCCCAAAACCAGATTTGGAATGGAGGGACGATTCCATGATCTTAGACACCTTACATGGCCATATTTGGGGTTACCATTGTGAAGCTACATATAGGTATTGACCTATAAGTAGTGTACGTGTGTAATGGTGTCCCCGCACTCATGAAGTCCAGGAAATTGGCCCTGGACTGCATGGGGGCACCTTTTATTGTGCAAGGGTGCCCTCACACTTAGGGCCATATTTATACTTTTTGACGTAAAACTGTGCGATGCAGTTTTGCGTCAAAAATGTTACCGCCGGCTAACGCCATTTCTTTGTGCTGTGCGGGCGTCAAATTTATACTTTGACGCACGGCGGCGCAAACCACAGGTGTGAGTCATTTTGTTTTACTCAAACCATTGGATCACGTTGTAAAGGAAAAATTACGTTAATGCAGCAAAAATGACTGTGCGCCGGTTTACGACGCTGCAAACCGGATATGCGCCGTTTTTTGATGCAATTGCATCAAAAAGCGGCGCAAACACAGCAAAATGTGCTAAGGAGAGCCAAAATGGATCCCAGATGCCTGCACAGACCCCAGGAAGATGAGAACAGACCAGGAACCAGCCAGGAGGACCCACACAAGGCCCAGGACAGGGAGAAGAAGAAAATAAAGTGTCGCTTCAGTGCAGAGGAGCAGGAAATTCTGGTGAAGGAGGTGAAGGAGGTGACGGAACACCAGCACCAACTGTTTGTCACCTCAAAGTTGCCAATTAGTAGGAGAGAGGCAATATGGCAACAAATTCTTGACAAGATCAATAGTGTGGCAGAAGTACAGAAAACAGTCATCGAGTGCAAGAAACACTGGCATGACTGCAAGCACAGGACCAAGGAAAAGATGGCCAGGAATAGGAAGGCAGCATTGCAGAGTGGAGGAGGGAGTCCAACACCGCAGGAGGCCCTAGACCACATGGAGGAGATTTTGGCAGCCATCATCCCTGAGGAGATCGTGACAGGGATCCAAGGACAGGACAGCGCAGACTACCAGGAGACAACACAGATGCAGGGTAAGTCGCATGGGGAAATTGTTAAATGCAACCGGGGAGGACATACCTACTACACAATGCATGGAAGTCATGATATTCAGGGAGTGGCATGGCTAAAGGGGCACGGCACGGGGCATGGTCTGTACAGAGAAAACCCCTGGGGCACAATACTACACTACACCAACAACCTTTGCATGGGGGTATGCTGCTATGCCAAGGATGCTGGAAAGGTAAAGCCAGGCCAGGAGGGTAGGGTACAACGTAAAACTGGCAGCCCGTCACACATCAGCCAGTATTCTCCTTACATTAACTAGGTCCCAATTAACAACCTCTGGCCATATCTGCAAGTGGAATTTAACATTGACAACAGTTGCCACTACCACCTTGGCTGTGTGTGCAGGTCAAGTAGCTAATGGCATTAATGTCTCCATGGATCAAACACACCCAAATTAGAGGGTTCATGATGACAACTTTATCAATCTCCTGAAACAATACAAATGTCCCAATCGTGTCAAATGTGATTGTCCATAGTTGCTACAAACATCAGCCATTGTCATAAACATTAGGAGGTACACAGCACTAATGTCATACCCATGCTGCATATGTCAGGGTCCACCCTGTGCCTGGGTCACAATGCAACATCCCAAATGTCATACAGCTCAGACAACAGCATTGAGGGGGAGGACACTTGTAACTGGTTACAGAGATACATCCGCACAGTCATAGGAGGAAATTAAACACTGCTAGGACAATCAGTGCAATCCGATGTAGCACACATTCCCCAACATCAGCAGTACACATTACCAATGCTGACATCCATATCATGCCATAACAATACTATATATAGTATATGCTAGATCTCAACAACATATAGGTGGATGTGAAAGATCAGAGACTGGGGCAGTTCCAGATTGTTAAGTGTGGTGCTATTGCCATCGGAACACCAACAGCCAGTGAAAGGCCTCACCATGAGAATGGAAGTAGACAGAGGGTTGAGTAGGACAAGAAGGTGGCAATTCACAATTTGGCCTGAACCAACACCTAGAGGATGTGAGGCTGACAAGTCCACAAACTGACCACAATACAAGTGACATGCAGGTGGGGCATAGGCCTGGGAGAATGCTAATATGAAAGACAGGAACAATGAACAGGAACCAAGATCACAATGTTAAAATAATCGGAAGGCAGGCATGTCACATTACAAATGCCACAACACAGACACACTAATTGTACCATATCTCATTGCAGAAGACGATGGCTCTCCTGCGGATATGGCTTTCCAGGACTACCCTGATGACATGGATGACGAGCTGACAAACATCAGCCAGCAGACCCTCCAAGATGTCCTTGGAACCCTCCAGACCTGACCTTCAGTCACAAGGAGGAGCCCCGAACTAGCAGCCATCACAGAGGACCCACCCACCACCCCAATTGTACGATCTGCCAGCTCCAACACAGCTGAGGACTCTGACGACCCTGGCACCAACTTTGAGAGAACTGTAGTTGGAGTACAGCGGGAGCTGGCCAAGGAGGTGCAGGTAGGGATGCAAACTATGGTAGCAAGCCTCGAAGGGGTACGTTCGTGCATGATGTCAACTGAAGAACAGGCAGCAGCTAAGCAAGGTCAAACAACAATCTTGCAGGAACTTGAAAAAAGGTTGAAGGAAATCAGCACAGCTGTAATAGAGTTGACCAAACACCTACAACAACAACCCTGTCAACGCATGCAGGAATGCAATATTGAACCCCTCAGGGCCAACCTGGCTGCCTACCACTGTGATGTGGCTGCTATTCTTAAGAACCAGCAGCTCCTCCTTGCTACAGTACTGCCCTTAATAGCCCCACAGTTGGCAGCTACCGGGATGTCTAACTCCACGTCTTCAAACACTGAGGTGTGTGTTGCCCCTTCACAACCACCACCACCAAGAGCAGAGGAGACAACACACACATCAGAAGATGAAGACGTGGAACAGATCACCTTCACCCGTAAGAATACCCGGTAGCACTAGTCCCTGCCACATGGCCACCTACTACCAAGGTCCTGTGCTTTGTAACATGCCAGCCTTGCAACAACTGTACTCACGCACTGTTCTTCAGCCCACTTTATATCTTGTCACCCTGCCCTGTGATTGTCTCTCACTACCACATTGGCAAATCCTGTCCCTCTGCACAATTCACCCCAGCATTTCCAATGACATGTCCTTTTGCACTTGTGTAGGATCACAATGGAAGATGTTACACTAATAGACTCACAATCATGGAAAACATACCTATAGCACTACAGCACTTTCAAATAAATAGCACTTATACAACAACTTTGTCTCTGTGTAATGTGACACATCAACCGTGATGGCCATCAGTGATGTTTACCTTATGTCAATAATTATTGATTGTCAATAAACCTGACCTGAACAAATCTTGGCTGATAACTATGCACAGTGGTCTGGATTGTACCATCATCTGCCCTTCCTGAGGGTTAGTTCTGAGGAAAATAGAAACTATACACCATAATGCTGTGTTGGACAGAATAAAGCTTCCTCAAGGGATGTCTAAGCCACAAAATAGTACCTTCGATGTTTTCTTCAAGCCAAAACGTACGTATGTGACATTTGACCCAATTTTTACATAACACACACCATACCGCATGAATGGATGTGTATGAGTTTCTATACAGATAAGTCACCAGGCTGAACATTGTAAAAAAATGATAGGTGTGAGTTATGAATACCATACTACATGAGAGCATACTACCACTCACTTTATAAGGATTTGCTTGGATATCAGGCTGCAGGCAGACTTACCACAGTGTCCTCAATACCGAATCTGGTAGCAAAGTATGTGACATTGAAAACATACTTCACAAATTAATCACCCTTTAGGATCCATAGTAACCGTGAGTGATGGGTGCAATGGATGGCTGAATCTTAGCTAAGTAGCTTTGGGGTAGCAGCCAATATATCAGCTCAGTTGGGAATTGGTAGCAGCATGGGACACAAAAGCTAATACAAAAGAGACACTGTTCACTCATGCCAAGGCCCTGATCTACAAGCATTTGACAAATACTGTAAAGGGTTACCTAGATATTTATTAAACAGTAAAAACAGAAGCTAAAACCAGGGGAAACACCTTACCTAACTTAAACTAATCTAACTACACATTACCCACAACTGGTCCTAACTAACCTAAGCTAAACTTACTTATCACATTTAATGAAACGATCTAAACATCAACCCCCCCACCCCCTTATAAGACCGGACACATGGAGGACAACATATACTATCCTAAACACATACTATCTTATACTAAACGAATATATATATATGTATATATATATATTTTTTTTTTTAAACACCAAAACCCCAACATCGTCCCCCAAACACCCACCCACCAACACACATAATGAAAAACAGTTATAAAAAGTATGGTACCCCCACGCACTACTACTAACTAAACTAACAGCCTATACTAACCTAAAACTAAGCCCCCTAAACCCACAAATTTAAAGAACCAGGAAAGAGGAGGAAGGGGAGGGAATCATGGCTGAGTATAATGTCTACAAGTTGGCCCTCCGCAGGGTCTTTTTGATGGCACGCACCCTCCGATTCACTTGTGCCACCTCCTGCTGCAGCCTGGTCATTTTCCGCAACACATGGTCCAAGTTCCGTTGCATCTGTAGAAAAGCTGCAGGGTCTATGACTGTAGCAGGGGTGGTCTGGGTGCCAGTGGAGGAAGTATGGGCCCTTGTCGGTGCCACTTCTGTAAGAGGAGGTGCAGGTGGTGCTGTGACAGGTCCTGTAGCTGTGGATGTTGACGTTCCAGCAAAGGTGCCTGCTAATGTTGGTGCACCTGGGTGGTAGTAGTGGTGCTGGTGGTGGTGGCTGTGATGGACATGGAAGGGCCCCCTTGGGCAAATGCCCTCCATACTACAGAGGCTCTTTCATGGCGATAACGCCTTGCCATGTTGCGGAACCCCGTCTCCACACCCAGAATGTGGCGGTAATGCATCACCTTGCGCTGAAACTCTCAAATCTGGATGGGAGTCACATTAGCAGCTGTTAAGACAAATAGAAAACCAAACATTAGGTACCTCATTGTGTGAAATTGCTCCATAAGTAAATCAGACAATACATCTAATGTACCAGAAACAGCCCATATCATCATACAGATCACTGATTGTCCCTGAGGCAGTCCATGCCAAGCCAGCCTACACATGTCCTATCATCAAACAGCACAGCAAAACTCTAAAAGATGGGTAACAACTGCATTGACTTTGGCATCATTGTTCAGCCATTTGTCAGGTAAAAATATTGCTGCAAATCCTCCACCACTGACAGGCCAACAAATTACTATGTTCTTGATGACAATCTAGGACCACAAGATCTGCAAGTTGTAAATTGAATTGCCAGGATAGAATGCAGTTGCTAATCATGAGTGGGTATCCTAGGTTTGGACAAGTGATTTACAGATGTACATGTCTGTGTGCTAAACTTGGATCATCAGTCCAAGGTACACTATTCACAACCCTACGCCTGTGCCTGAGGGGGGGTGGACAAGCAACAAATAATTTCAAACAACAAGGACACCCAGGAAGCTTTGGACAGCTGTACATGGGTTTGGCCAGCACACCACAGGTAAGGAGGAAGTCCAACTAGGATACACCCAAACCTTGGACAATCCCATCAAGACTTATCTTTGGAAATGCAGGCCATTGTCAACATCATTTCCTACCAGTAACCCATGACTTACAACAAGCAGATAGATGCAAGCACACATTCGGCCATGAGCTGCATGCACACCTAGGCCATTGTACTCAAGTGCCTCATACTCGTAGCATAACATGTGGAGCTACATGCTGCTAGGAAGTTAAACATACAGTCAAACATGTCAATTAGTGAATAGGGAAGCCGAAGTCTGTGGGTAAGACTTTGGCATCCCTATTCTGGGAGAATCAGGGTCTGACCTGCTGACTAAATCACTAATATGGTCCACTGTTACATTTTCTGTTTTTAAGTTTTTGCCACATTACTCATCCCTATTCACATTGCTGAGCTTACAGGACTGACCTACAATCCCAAATGATGACAATACGCGAATGATTGGCCAACTCAAAGATGGGGAAAAAATGATACTCTACTCAAGGAACATATCCGATCATTGACCAGTGCATCACACCTTGCTATGGCCAAGGACAGTTGTTAGCCCCCAATTTGTATCATTTTCGTCATTTGATGTGCCACAGCTTTGGTAAGTTGCACCAACCATAGAGATATGAACCCGTGTGCATACCTTTTGCCACCCATCCCTATTTGAAATGTGGCACTACAAACTCCAAATATCAGTCTAAGATGTTATCGTATGTGTCAGAATCCAGTTCAGACATGTATCACAAAACATTGAGGAACACTATATTTCCTGTAAAAATCTGGATTTCAAATATATGTGTTTCCTGATACGCTCACAGACCATGCATAAAACATATGTTAGAGCCACATTAGCATCATCAATTGACGTAAGTACAGCACTAATTTACAGGCTCCTGTTGTGTTTTGAAAGTTAGTCTAGCTGTTGCGTCAACAAATGACGGTAATGTGTAGGAATTATTGTATATCTCACAGGCAATTGTGGCCCATATTTATACATTTTTTGCACCGCATTTGTGCTGCTTTTTGACACAAAAGCGGCACAAACTTACAAAATACTGTTGTATTTTTTAAGTTTGTACTGCTCTTGTTTAAAAAAATGACACAAATGCGGTCCTAATAAAGTAGAAATATGGTCCTGTATATTTTACTAGCATGCCACATGTTCAAAAACATTGCCTGCAGCATATGAACAAATCAGCTACTGTCACTACAGAGCATTTAAATGTGCACATTACTCTGATTTGTACTCACCAACAGGGCCACCAATCACAATCCCCAGGTGGTCCAGCAGGTCTTGCTCCTGGTCAGCCATGTCAGCCCAACGGTGTTTCAGCTGGTGGTCATTGCGCGGTGTGTTGTAGATTCGCTGTAGATGATACAACACCTTTGCCCACCGGAGCCTCCTTGCCTTTGTGTGATAGCCCTGTATCACACGACCACATGCTTTATTCATTAACGGCAGGAAGTGCCACAACAGCCAAATAAAGCCACCCAGCTCCTCCTCTCCCATCCTGCCAAGACGAGGCCTACCTGACATGCTTGCACCAAAAAAAGGGAATAAAGGGGTACAGAGGAGAATAGAGAGGAAGTAGGACAGGGAAATGCAAAATAACTAACAGAACACAGCCCAACTATCCCCAAACTAACACTACCCACACCAGACTCCCAACACGACAAATACAAATGTTGACACGAGAAATGATTAAAAAAACACTAACACAGGATACCACAGACAGTTATGAAACACAAAAAGACAATTTAAAGACCACACTAGAGACAAATTCACAAAATGCACAGAGAGACAAGTCAAAACACAGCCACCCAGTCAGGAAATATCACAGACTGTAAAGTGAAAGTACACCCACTGTACCAATTCTTTAAACAGGATATCCTATTACATCAATTCCTGCCTCAAATGTGGTGCGTTTTTATTGTTATGCATCAAAATATTATGATGCTTAGAGTCTGTGCGTCATTTTCTTTTGACGCACATGCTTAGAAATAACCGCGCATCCATATTTTGAAATATGTTTCATACTTAACCAATTTCAGGGGGTACAGTGTGGGAATTACTGCTCAGGGCCAATGGATGTTTCATGGCAATGTGCGTCATATTTCGACGCATATGTGTCATTTTTTTACGCATGTGCGTCTTTGTTGACGGGTATGTGTAAAAATTTCATCTTTAACTGGGTTTGGGTAATTTCTCATTTGTAATAGTACATGACAGTTGTGACAATACAGAGATAGGCTGATTGCCCCAACATTGGGCATTCCGGTATATGGGCACATGTGACAGATCATACTACTGCGGACCATGATCCTCTACTTGTTGTACCGGATTTGCACTCTTCACTGACGCAATAGATGGCCAAATGTGTGGAATACAATTAGGTATTACCCAGTTTGGGCATGTTTTGCGTCAAGAGAGGATAGCAAGGCGACGCAACTCAATACAGTAACCCAATGCCTATGGGTCAATGTGTGTGATTTGGCTACTACTATTGTTGTTGTCCCACTGTGAGACCATCACAAGACGCATTTTTGAAAATCTGCTTGTATGCATGTGGAGTCAATGTGTCCAACCCTCAGATGCTATTCAGTGTGGAAATGTGAGAGGACATGTGTTAGTCAGCAACAACTGCTGTGTGCACTTCCTAGGTTTTTTGGAACATAAGCACCACCAATGACAAAGCATGCACAGGATAGGTAGCAGACGGTTGTTCATGGCAAAGCTCCTAAACTTAGCCATCACATGTCATGGAATGTTGGATACTACTTCCTAGGCACTTGTTTATTTACTCACCATGAGTCAGGCATGGGATAATGCTATGTGGGTACTGTGTTTGTGACACCAAGTCCGAAATATAATACACAAATGTAATGTCACGCCACAGTTGGAGTCATATAAATGAGCCATGTCTCTCCTGTGGCAGTGGAGGGCCAGCAGACCAAGCAGCATGTGTTCACATATTTCCAGTGGTAAAATGCACAGAGGTGTCCGGTTCATGTGTGTGAGCCAATGTTTAGCCTGTATCATTATTGGGGTCTATGTTGTCACAGTTATGTGCAGGTCTAGTTATGAGTCTGTGGAGACATTTCCGGCATCTACAAAGTATCCTTCGCAGATCAATTGAAGGAAAGCCAATGAGAAATTGAGAACACACATGGGGATAATCCAGCTCTGTCACTGCAGACGTGTTATGAGACTGACAACAGGGCACCCTTGTGTGCTGAAAAAGTTAATGTCTCAGGATTCTTATACCGGCAGGTGTACTCACAACATTTGTACACAGGTTGGCCTCTAAAATTCCCACTGCATTTGGGAACATCAGTGCCTTTGTGCTCATTAATCTCACAGATATTCACCACGCAAAGCCCATCAATCTGTTGGGGGCAATGTGAATCAGCGTGTGGACTGTCAGGGTCCTAACATGTGATGACATTTCATGCACATTATCTGACGTTGTTTGTTGTGCTGGAGGCACCATACCCAATCCATGCATACAGCCATGGTACACTGTCACTATTTGTCACTCATGCATACATGAAACCCAGACAAGGGATATGCATTGATTCAGCTATTTGGAGACACGTTCCCCCCATGGTAAGATAAGTAAACTGATTATGCTATACAATGTATTGGAGTCTGCATTGTAGACCCACCTGACACAATACCCCAGGAGGAAAGTGAGGGCTGGGAAAGCAACAATGATACAAATGTAGCCACAGGGAACCTTTTTGGTAACGCAAAGACAGGAACCAGTCAGGCTAACAGGATACAGGGTCAATCAGGATCCAAAAATGTAAAAAGGCAAATACACAGTGGTCAGACTGAGACTGGTGGAACAACACTGTGGAGAAAAAAAACTGTGTTGTTCCAGTGTGTTGGAATGTAACACAATAACCCAAGGGCTGTGTTACACAGCTGATTTTTACAGCAATGCATAACAGTGTTATAGATAAAATGGCAACTTCTATACTGTTACAGGCAGCTGCAAGGGCAGTGCATGTTCAAATGGATAGTCTCCATGGAGGTGCTCACAGGTGTGTGCAGCTTCAGTCTCTCACAAGTCCTGTAGGTGAGAATCAAGTTCAAAGGGCCAACAGTACCTTTCACATGGGAAGCAATGTACAGGTGATTACAGGTCCTACAGACTACAAGGCAGTGTATTATGTAACCTTATGTCCATGAAGACAGAAGTGCAATGACTATGGCGTATCTTACTAAAGAGGGAAGCACACTGGATTCACATTGTGAGTCTGGGTGTGTGTAGAGGAGGGATTATCTTGGTACACATATTGCCATTCCAGGGACCTCTGAAGAAGGGTGTGGTGAGACAGGGTAGATGGGTGTGGCTGGAGTTAGGACATGGGCTGCCGTGTGCGGGGGATGTCTTGTGAGCAATGCTAGTCATACCTGGGGCAGTTCTGCTATCCATTTGCTGCTTATAAGGAAATCTTGTCACATGTAGTCCTTGGAAAGATAGGTGATGTAACTCTTACTGCTGTCAAGGGTCTGGTCATACCTTCTTGTCTCCAATGCAATACTACATCCACTGCCTCATGTAAGAGGCATTTTTTTCCTTATTGACTGATGGTGTCTTAGTTGTGTGCCATATGTTGCGAGCCATATGTTGCGATGAACCATGTTGCCAACATGTATGTGTGAAATAGCTGTGGCCCTCTGCTATTGCCCCTCAAATGTGAAATGTACAGGATATATGTCCTTTACCGTGTGTGTGAATTTGGATGTACATTCATATGCATCAAATTTGATGTCGATTTTTCTGTGTCCTAATCTGTATTTCTGCAATGCTCCATGAGGCTACACTCTGATTCTGATAGTTAGAGATAATGTTATGCAAAAATGATTATCCAGACTATGATATAGTGATTAGTATAGGTGTTTATTGACATATGGTAAGACAGTGGTGATGGATGAGTAGAGTTAAAAGAAATTTTGGACAATATGTTGTCTCTGACGCAATCCTGCAGCTGTGTTTGGATGGTCCCCCTCATGTTGATGGACAGCATCCTCCTCTTCCTCCTCTTCAGGCATATGTGGGTTGGGTTCATATAGGGGAATGTTCCTTCTTACACATATGTTGTGCAGGATGGCACAGGTCAAAATTATATTGCACACCATTTCTGGTGAGTATAGGAGGCTGCCTCCGGTGATGTCGAGGCACCTTAATCTTGACTTCAGGATGCCAAAGGTCCTCTCGACTATGGTTATAGGTACACTCTGCTGCAGTGTTTGGGTTTGCAAATGGGGTCATGATCCATGGCTGGTCCCATACCCCTGATCAGCTGAAAGAGAAAATGAGTGAGAACATGTTGATGTAGCTTGCACCATAATTGTCACTTTGCATGGCAGTTGTTCTTTTGTGTTGTCTGTGACTCCTCTGTGTTTGTGTTATTGTGTGGAATCCTAGGCTTCTAGGATGTACCATCAGCATTGGGATGTTTTCTTATCTGAACAGGCGTTTGGCTGTTGACCAGATGTCAGCAGTATTTTTGTAGAGTTGCAGTACAGTGTGTACTCCCTTGCATTGTGTCATGTGAAAGAGGTGTCCCTGTGTCTTAACTGGGGGTGAGATGATACTTCCATACACAGATTCAATTCCACAGTGGTGGTAACACAGTTCCATCTATATACCCTGGACATCCCATCCAATTCCACATATGCAATAGAATTATTTAAACACCAGTGAGACCCTTAGATTTGGCAAGGTGACAATGTACAACACATCTCCGTACGTTGTCAGCACTGACGTGTTGACAATTCAATATGCACTAATTTCACGTTTGACAAGTTCACTGCAGACCTATTTCTCTGCCCTTGCCAAGTTGACTCAGGTTGTAATGTGTTCCTATACTACTGAACATCTTCTAGTTCAGATGGCTAACTTGGTTGTGAGGTTGTCATTTTGAGTTTCAGAAGGTCCGTATGCCTGTACATCGATTTTGTGTGTGTTAATTTGTCACAATGCGTATGTGTAGAAATGTGCACTTTCAATATTGTACCATCAATATGTGTTCTTTGCACAGTCCACTTGCTTATTGGTAGTGGGCAATGTGCCAGCAGGAGTGATGTGAGATATTGGTACAGCCTCAATGATTGCATGTGACCTTCATTGTAGTCATCATCATGCTATGTGTGTCATGGTGTTTGACCTGCAGCGAAACACATTACACACCCCTTACACATATAGGTTACCCATATTGGTTGTAAGGGTGTTTGAGTGTTATTGATGTGATATTGATTAATCTTACAAATTGTACTGCCAGCCATGTCATTGTGTTGTTTTAAATTGTCCCCTTGTGTTTGTGGAGTGGCATCTGTTGTTATTTCGTACTGTCATTTGTCCATAGGTGTGTATCCAATTAGGTGAGGATATCAAACATGCCTAGCGGTGTCACAACCTCATTGTCTTCCTGTCCACATGTTGATGTCGTGGTGTATGTGTTGTGTGTCCTGGAGGGTTGCTGTGCTCTGTGTATTTAACTGGGTTTCTGTACTTACCAACAAGTAGGCCATTTCCATATCGTCCATCCTGGAAGTGTTGGTTGATTGTGCAGTGACGGAAGATGAATGAATCATGGACACTCCCAGGATACTTTGCCACAATGTTGGTGATCAAACCCCGGTGATTGACAATGGCCTGCACATTGATGGAGTGTGTGAGCTTCCCGTTGCGGTATAGATGTTCGGTTGCAGCAGGTGGCACAAGGTGTACATGTGTGCAGTCAATGGCACCAAGGACATGTGGGAAGCCATTAATTTGGTAAAACCCCTGTTTTGACTTCTTCTGCTTCTGCTGTATGTTGGGGAAGCTGATGTGGCGGGTGTGAGGGAGATGATGGCATCAAGTACCTTGGGTGGGAAGGGGGAGAATGATGGCTGTGAGATCCTAGCAACCAGGGCACCATTGGTTTTAAAGGGGCCACTTGCCAACATGTGGAGTACAGCTAGCAGCTTGGTTTCTGGTGGAATGATGCAGGGTGTCTGCAAGCTGGGTGCCAACTGTGGCTCAATGTTGCGCAGCAGCTGCTGAATGGCTTGCCAGTTGAGCCTGTACCTCTGAATGATGTCTTGTTGGTGGAGTCCAAGAAGGGTTGTCCTGGTGCGGAATATCCTTTCCTGCCTTCTGCGTTGCCTTTGGGGTCCCTGCTGGTGTTGTAGAAGTTGCTGATGTTGGTCCTGTGCTCTGCATCTGCGTGCATGCTGGATGAAAAGCTTCTGTGTGTTTTCATTAATTACAGGTGTGTTTGCCCCATTTTAATGCCTGCCCTGACGCAGGTGTTATTTTATGACGCAAATCGGGCTGTGCGTCATTTTCCGACTCCACCTCCCGGCCGTGCGGGAATTTTGCGCGGTAGCATAAATAAGGCGCACGGTGTTTAAGACATTTTTGGGACGGGAACGCCTACCTTGCATGTCATTAACGCAAGATGTTTTCCCGCATCCAGAAAATGGCGCACACAGCGGAATTTTGGCATTTGCAGGCTCGGGCGCTCAGTCAGTGCAAATAGAGTATAAATATGCCCCCTTGTAACTTTTCACCAAGCCTTCAGCAAATGAAGGTTGGACATATAGGTGACTTATAAGTTACTTAAGTGCAGTGACCATGGCTGTGAAATAGTGTGTGCACTATTCATGCAGGCTGCAGTGGCAGTCCTGTGAAAGGGTTTGTCTGAGCTCCTTATGTGCGGCAAAAGAAATGCTGCAGCCCATAGGGATCTCCTGGAAACCCAATGCCCTGGGTACCTAGGTTCCATATACTAGGGACTTATAAGGGGGGGTCCAGTGTGCCAATTGGAATTGGTAGATAACGTCACTAGCCTATAGTGACAAATTTAGAAGCAGAGAGAGCATAACCACTGAGGTTCTGGTTAGATGAGCCTCAGTGATACAGTTAAGCACTACTGACAACACACACATTAGGCCACAAACTGTGAGCAGTGGGGTCCTGACCAGCAGGATCCCAGTGAGACAGATAAAACACGCTGACATATAGGGTTTTCAGTATGAGCACTCGGGTTCTGGCTAGCAGGATCCCAGTGACACAGTAAAAACACACTGACACACACTCACAAACAGGACAAATGTAGGGGTAACCATGCAAGATAGAGGCTACTTCCTCACAGGGAGGGAAGAGGTCAAGTTGGGTAAGGAAAAACTTCTTAGGGACATTGGAGTAGCATGTGGGAAGAGGAATGGGAATGGAGGTAGAGGGAGTGGTTGTAGGAGGTCCACGTCTGCTGGAGTTGGGTGCAGGTGCATTGACAGTGTGCATGTGTGAGGTGGATGGCTGTTGGGTGTCTGAGTGCAAGCGTTTGTGTCTCTTAGGAGGGGCAGACAGGGTGGGAGAGGCAAACAGGACATGTGGATGTTTGTTGTAGAGGTGTCTGCAAGTGAGGTGGGTGTGCTGCATGATGTGGTGATGGTGGTGGCTGTTGACGCCGTGCATGCAGGTGTGAGTGCAGATGTGACTGTGAGGGAGGAGGAGGTGGGGGAGACAGCGGAAGCAGTGGATACTGATGTGTGTGCAACTGTTTTGTTTGTTCGAGTACTTGTGGCTTGAAGTTTTGTGGCTGTGTTTGTCTGTGCCACTCTTGTGTGATGTTTTGTGTGCATGCATGTTTGTATGTGTGCATGGATTGGGTTGTGGATGAGGAGACTGGGACTGGGAAGTGGTAGTTGGAGGGGGGACGGTAGAAACAGGGACAATGTCTGCCATCAGAGAGGAGGCTAGCGCCTGAATCGATCTCTGTTGGGCCACCAATACACTGTGAATGCCCTCTAGGAATGCATTGCATTGCTGAATCTGGGATGCCAGCCCTTGGATGGCATTCACTATGGTTGATTGCCCTACAGACATAGATCTCAGGAGGTCAATAGCCTCCTCACTGATGGCACCAGGGGTCACTGGGGCAGGGCCTGAGGTGCCTGGGGCAAAGGAGATGCCTACCCTCCTTGGTGAGCAGGCAAGGGCAACTCAGTGGGGGGCTACTGGGAGGGCAGTGTGGCAGCTGTACCTGTTGCTGGGGTGGTTCCAGAGGTGTCCGCCACGACCAGGGAGCTTCGATTGGAGGAGGAATCAGAATTAGTGTTGTCACCTCCTGTCCCTGCCGTGGTACTCCCCTCACCCTCCTTTCCACTGGTCCCCTCAGAGTCGGTGGACTCTGCCTCCTGGGTCTCTTGGGCTGCAGCTCCCTCACTCGCTGGTGCCCCTGCTCCTCCACCAAATGGTGCTAATGCACACATGGACAGGATGACAGAAGAAAACAGGGGGGAGAGAGAAAGGGAGCACTGGGTCAATTAAAGCACCAACACCACAGATGGCATACACATTACCATCACACACAGGGATCAAGATTGAGCACTATGCACTGCTCTGGCATTCCATTGGCTATGTACCACAGCAAGATGAGGGCCAACAACTGCCATCTGCACCCCTCCTGGGACCTACTAAGCCCTATATGACATGGCATGCCACCTAGCCAGCTAACAAGATTTTGCCATTCACCCATTTACCCTGAGCTGGACGAAGCAGCAATGTACGAGTTGGCATGAAAGGCCACCCACATACTGAAACCCACCACCAGCATCCTATGCCAGGCAACAAAGATGGGTGTTACACATACTGTACTTACCCCCTTGTGGCTGCTGTGCTGCCCTCAAGCGCCCATCCAGCCATGGGTAGGCCACCGCCAGTATGCGGGCCATCGGGGAGTTAGGTTCCAATTGGCACCCCTCCCTCGTTGGGAGGCCATCCCCAGCTGGGCCTACGCAGTCTTCCGGGCCCAGCGTCTGAGGTCCTCCCACCATTTTCTGCAGTGGGTGCCCCACCTGCTATAGAACCCCAGTGTCCACACATCCTTGGCGATGGCATGCCACAATCTCTTCTTCTGATGGGTGCTGACCTTCAGAGGAAATACAGACAGGAGGACATCATTAACCATATGATCCAGAATGTCACACATATGTCCCACATATGCCATTTCCCCTTAAATGGCACACACATCACCCGGAGCCCCGAATGTACACTACCACCAGCCATACCCCCAACCCAAATGACACACTGCCAGCACACACACACACATCTCCATTCAACCTTGTTGCATGCATTGTCCCCATGGTGTACTCACCTGTTAGTCTGGAGGCCCATACAACTGTCCATTCATGGGTAGGACCCCATCCACCAGGCGCTCCAACTCCTCTGAAGTGAAGGCAGGGGCCCTTTTCCCCGTCACAAGGGCCATGGCAGGTCCCATAATTAAGGTCACAGCAGCACACACAGTAGAGGTTTTGTCCTGTGGAAAGTCAGGAATCAAGTGAGGTTATAGTCAGAAAATTGCAATCACGTCTGCGGCGGTGTACACCATCACCGCCGCTGGTGATCCTCATTGGACACCGTACTCCATAGAGGCCCGTGTAAGCCAATGAGGAATAGCACGGCAGTGCAAGAACGCATGATGCCCAACGCCGGCAGAGTTACATCACTTCTACCTGTCCCTACTGACAGGACAAGTGGTCACCATTTTATGGTGCAGGTCGACATTCTTAAATTGAAAACTGCGTCATTACTGTCAATTTTATATACATTGCAATTGACATAGTCCAGTATCAGACATGGTCAATGTACACCGAAGTGGAGATTCCATTTTTCAGTTTGTCACTCACTTCTCAATCTTATGTCCCTTAGGTACCTACCACTACAGAGAAATAGGAGGAGGAGGCAAGCCCCCGTGAACAGACCCCTTGTGGACTTGGCTACACTGGAGGGCAGGCACATAAGACTAACCTATAGACTGGTCAGGGCCACAATCACAGAGCTGTGTGCTCATTTGGAGCCTGATCTGATATCTGCTATCTGTCATCCCACTGGGATCCCCCCTCTTGTGCAGGTCCTATCACTGCTCCATTTCCTGGCAACTGGCTCTTTCCCAGTGACAATGAGCTTGACTGCAGAAATGTCACAGCCAATGTTCTCAGTAGTGCTCACAAGGGTTTTGGCTGCCCTGCTCAAACACATGTGCAGCTACATCTCTTTCCTACAAGTGGATGATTTGGCTCATGTGAAGGCTGGGACCTATGCAATAGGACATATTCCAAATGTAATTGGGGCCATTGATGGAACATATATAGCATTTG
This sequence comes from Pleurodeles waltl, assembly GCF_031143425.1. Lineage (NCBI taxonomy): Eukaryota > Metazoa > Chordata > Amphibia > Caudata > Salamandridae > Pleurodeles > Pleurodeles waltl. The sequence continues at coordinate 470,304,774 of NC_090436.1, forward strand.
TCCCCCCGCCTCTGGCACAATGAACAGGTGTTCAGGAATCGGAAGAGTTTCCACTCACTCAATGTGCAAATGGTGTGCTTGGCTGACCGGTACATCTCCCACGTCACTGCCAAGTATCCTGGGTCGGTGCATGACGCCTTCCTTCTAAGGAATGGCAGCATCCCAAATGTGATGGCACAACTACAGAGGCACAGAGTGTGGCTAATAGGTAAGCCTGAGTCCCCACCCAATGCATGTCAGTGTATGGCTTCAGGAGTCATCCCCCATACCATTGTGCAATGCTAATGTTTGTCCCTCACTTCTTGCAGATGACTCTGGCTACCTAAACCTGTTGTGGCTCTTGACCCCTGCAAGGAATGCCAGGAAAGGGGCTGAGAGTAGGTATAATGATGCTCATGGGCGATCCAGGAGAATAATTGAGAGGACCTTCGGTCTCCTGAAGGCCAGATTCAGATGCCTCCATCTGACAGGTGGATCACTCTGCTACTCCCCTGAGAAGGTCTGACAGATAGTTGTTGTATGCTGCATGTTGCACAACCTGGCCATCAGACGACATGTGCCCTATCTTTAGGAGGAGGAGGATGGAAATGCTCCAGTGGCAGCAGTCTACCCTGAGGACAGTGAGAATGAGGAGGCAGAGGATCAGAATGTGGACAACAGGACATCAGTCCTACGGCAGTACTTCCAATGACACATGGGTAAGACAGTGGAACTGACCATTCCCCTGATTATCTTTTCTGTGTGGCTGTAGCATGATGGCAGTCACTTCCTTAGCATCCCAATTGACTGTCACCTATGCCTTTCCATTTTGTAGATGTTGGTGTGGTTACAACTGTGTACTGACATACAGGGAGCTACCTGCCGTTTTTTCTATGGAATCACAAAGTTCTTGACAATTGCACAAGATGAAACTGTTAAATTATTGCACATTTTTGTCACAAAAAGCACTATTACTCAAGTTGTGTTTAAGGTTGTTTATTGAAGTGAATAAAATAGGAGGAATGGTGCAATGGAATGGGGTGATGGTAGAGGAAAGTCCAGGGTATTGGTCCAGTCTGTTTGTAGCACAAGTCCAGTGTCCAAGGGGCCATAGGAAGGGGAGCAATGGCGGTTCAAAGTGGACAAGGTGACAGAGTGGAACACAAGGGAAACATAGGAGGGTCTAATTTCCTGGAAGTGGTCTTGGTCTTGGCAAGTGTCTCTGGCATCTGACTGGGTCACAGGGAACGTTTTCTGGGTGGTTCACCTTCTGCAGGGGGAATCAAATCAAAAACATTTATAAAGCATGCTACTCACCCATGAGGGTCTCAAGGTGCTAGGGGGAGGGGGTTACTGCTCCTCGAAGAGCCAGGTCTTGAGTTGCCTCTGGAATGCGAGGTGGTCGTGGGTGGTCCTGAGGTTGGTGGGGAGGGAATTCCATGTCTTGGTCGCCAGGTAGGAGAAGGATTTCCCACCTGCCGTGGTGCAGCAGATGCGAGGGGCGAGTGCGAGGTTGGTGGAGCGAAGTTGACGGGTGGGCGTGTAGAAACTGAGGCAACAGTTGAGGTATTCGGGTCCCTTGTTGTGGAGGGCTTTGTGTGCATGGGTGAGGAGCCGGAAGGTGATCCTTTTGTTGACGGGAAGCCAGTGCAGGTGTCTCAGGTGGGCGGAGATGTGGCTGTTGCGGGGTATGTCGAGGACAAGGCGGGCAGAGGCGTTTTGTATTCGCTGCAGACGTTTCTGGAGTTTAGCGGTGGTTCCTGCCGTAGTCCAGGCGGCTCATGACGAGGGCGTGGGTCACAGTCTTTCTGGTGTTGGCGGGGATCCAACGGAAGATCTTTCGGAGCATGCGGAGGGTGAGGAAACAGGAAGATGATACGGCGTTGACTTGTTTGGTCATGGTGAGAAGTGGGTCCAGGATGAATCCGAGGTTGCGTGCGTGGTCTGAGGGGGTTGATGCGGTGCCAAGGGCCGTGGGCCACCAGGAGTTGTCCCAGGTGGACGGGGTGTTTCCAAGGATGAGGACTTCCATTTTGTCTGAGTTCAGTTTCAGACGGCTGAGTTTCATCCATTCTGCGACATCTTTCATTCCATCTTGCAGGTTGGTCTTGGCGCTGGTGGGGTCCTTGGTGAGGGAAAGTATCAGCTGAGTGTCGTCCGCGTAGGAGGTGATGTTGATGTTGTTGTTTTTGCATACGATGTCGGCGAGGGGGCTCATGTAGACATTGAAGAGAGTCGGGCTGAGTGAGGAGCCTTGTGGGACGCCGCAGATGATCTCGGTGGGGTCTGAGCGGAACGGTGGGAGGTAGACTCTTTGGGAGCGGCTGGAGAGGAAAGAGGTGATCCAGTCCAGGGCCTGTCCTTGGATACCGGTGGAGCGGAGGCGGGATATTAGGGTTCGGTGGCAGACGGTGTCGAAGGTAGCCGAGAGGTCAAGGAAGATGAGGACGACTGTTTCTCCGTTGTCCATCAGAGTTCTGGGAGAGGTGCTTGTGGCCAGTAGGTCCTGCGCAGGGCCACCTGTCCACTAGCTGCAGCAGATGTGGAGGGCTGTTCAGTTGAATGGCTAGTAGACGGGGCCCGCTGGTGTGCTGTGTAGTCCCTCATGATGTTGGTCATATCATTCAGCACCGCTGCTATGGAGACCATGGTTGTGTTGAGGGCCTGCAATTCTTTCTTGATCACCTGGTGGTGTTCCTCTTGCAGCCGCTGGTTCTCCTGCATGGTGTTTAACATCTGACTCATCTTGTCCTGGGATTGTTGGTAAGCCCCAGGACATTAGTGAGTGCCTCCTGGGCAGTCGGTTCCCTGGGCCTGTCCTCCCCTGGTGCACAGCTGTCCTCTGAGTGTCTCTGTCCCTCTGTGTAATGGTGTGCTCACTGACCCCAGGACCCTGATTGTCTTGGCTGCGAGGTGTGGACTCGGGTCCCTGTACAGGTGGGCACACTGCTGATTGACATGTCCTGGGGATAGAAATGTGGGGACGTTGGATGGCTGCTGTGGTGTTGGGTACTGATGGGGGAGACTCTGTGGTGGTGTGAGTGTGGGCTGGGGTATCCGACTGACCAGTGGCCCCTGATGGGTCAGGGAGTTCATCCAGATCCAGGAATCCATTGTTACTGCCATCACTGGGGGCATCTTCTGGTGGGGGGCTGGGTAGCCATGCCACCACCTCGCCGGTGGGATTGGCTGGGGCACCTGTGGGGATGTAAGTGGTATATTATGCTACATGTCCGTGATATATTATACATCCCTAGCTTCCCCTATATTGTTGCTGTTGCCCTGCCACTTTTGTTTGTATATGATGATGTTTTGTGGGATTGTTAGTTCTTCATTCTGTGCATTTATTGGTGGTGGGTGTACATGCAGGGCTGAGAGGGAAGTTCATGCAGTGGATATGGCATGCAGGGCTTGGCATTCAGGTAAGTATATTGGAGTGGTGCACTATGGGAGGAATTGAGTGGAGTGATGTGTGTCAGGGTGAGGGGTGGTGGTGGCATGCAACTCCAGTGAGTCCCTCAGGATGCAGGATTGCCAAGACTTGCTCCTCCCATGCTGTCAGCTGTGCGGGAGTAGGTTGGGGTCCACAGCCAGTCCTCTCGATGGAGAGCTGGTACCTTGCTGCCATGGAACGTACCACCTCTTCCCAATGTCATCCCTTGTTTTTGCATGCTATCCCACGGCGTTCACCCGGTCCACGATTCTCTGTCATAGCTCCATCTTCCTTGAAATGGAGATTGCTATACTTGTGCTCCCAACAGCTGTGGCTGTACCCTATTTCCTCCACCTTGACCCGCAACTCCTCATGAGTGAAACGGGGGTGCCTTTGTGGGGACATGGATGTTGTGTGATATGTGTTGTGCAGTGGGTGTTGAGTAATGTGGTGGGGTGTGGGGTGTGTGACAGATGAATGGGTGTTTGTGGTGTGTGTGTAGTTGTGACTATGATTTGCGTGGCTATCTCTTGCCCATTTTTTGTGTTCGTAAATGGTTGTGGGTAATGTGGGTGTGTTTTTTATAGTGCTGTAGGTGGGTGTGTGTGTGGTGTGTGTATCAGTGTCAGGTGTATGATTTTAGTTTTGGCCAATGTTGTGTTGTTTTGTATTTGGGTGGCCATTATGACCGTGCCGATGTGTACCGCCAATGGTTTACTGCCATTGAATGTCCACTGTGGTGATTTGTAGGTCATAATGTGGAGTGCGTTGTTTTGTTGGCGTGACAGTATTGGTGTTCTTACCGACAGTTTAACACTAACCTTTGGTCTGGCGGAAATGTGTGTGTGGCGGTTTTCTGCTGGTTTAGTGTGTGTGTCATAATATGGCGAATGGTGGCATGCACCTCTGTGATGGTATGTTGGTGGCCGTCAACGCAGTGGTTAGCGGAATTTACTGCCAATGTCATAATGAGGGCTTTAGTCTTTCAAACTCCTACACCACTGCCCAGACACAACAACGTCCATGTATTCATCCACAACTTCAATACCCGCTTTTGATGTGATTGTTGAGCATGCAAGCCTATGCATGCACTCTGGCTCCTATCAAAGCCCTCAAAGCCACAAGAATCAGACAACAAGCAAGTTGGTAAAAGGAAGTGCTCCAACTCACCAAACAACACTGCAAGCAACTTGAACATAGATGGAAACAAAGGCCCTCATTACAACATTGGCGGTAAATCCCGCTTACCGCCGTGTAGAAGACTGCCA